>NC_071423.1:4233750-4536160 GCF_017976375.1 Cuculus canorus
GGGCGGGGTGGCCGGGGGGATCCACGTGGGGTCCCGGTGGGATCTGGTGAGGGGTCCTGGTTGGGGTACGGTGGGGGGATCCGGTTGGGATCCAGTGGGGGGTCCCGGTGGGATCCGTTTGGGATCCGGTGTGGGGTGCTGCTGAGGTCCAGGTGGGATCTGGCAGGAGGTCCCAGTTGGGATCCGTTTGGGGTCCAGCAGGAGGACCTGGTAGGATCCAGTTGGGATCGGGTGGGGGGTCCCAGTCGAATCTAGGGAGGGTCCCAGTTGGGGTCGATTTGGGATCCAGCAGGGGGTCCCAGTGGGATCCATCTGGGATCCAGTTGGGGGGGTCCTGGTGAGGCTCACCGAGGCCCTATCCCTACTGCCTAGGAGGAGTTGGCAGCCGCCCTCATCGAGGACGAGGATGACGAGGACGACGACTCCGAGGAAGAGGATTCCTCTGAATCAGACTCAGAGGACTCGGAGGATCACGAGGCCACGCTGGACGAGTGAGTGGCTGGTGGAGCTGGGATCTGGTGCCGGGCGAGTTGCCATATGGCCGCCTTTAGTGTGCACAGTGCCCTGTGGGTGAGCATGGCCGCAGTGATCGGGGCAGGCAGCGCCTTCATCCTCACTCCTGGGTGGCCCGGGAGGAAGAGGTTCGTCTGTGGGGCGAAGCGCAGCTCCCAGGGCAGCTCCTCCGCCCATCCCTGTGTCCTGCTTTGCCGCACTGGCCAGCACTTGGTGCTGGAAAAGGAACATCTCAAACACATAACCCTGCTCCTTTCCCACTGTTTTCAGCTCAAAACCCATTGCTGAACCCCCAGTTCTTGTCGTCTGTGCTGGTCGCTCACCAACCCTGTTGTTCCCTACTCAAGATCTTCATGATCCCCATCCACTGCCCTTCACTCACGTGTGTTTTTTCGCTGAATGTCACAGCAAAACATGGCCCAGCAGTGCTTTTTGTGTGCAAGAGGACTTTTCCTGACAGGCCCGATTGCCTCGTGTGTCAGCTCCCTTCACGATTCTTTCGCACCGCAGGATCTCAGCTCCTGCCTGCACAGAACCAACCACAAGTAAATCTCTGCACATGTTTCTCTTCCTTTCCCTAGGGATCTCGCGGATTTCGACTACCTGCCCGTGTCTTCTGAAATCAAGGAGCTCTTTGAATACACCAGGAGGTGAGCTGGGAAGGTCTTATCCCGATTCTGGCTCTCCATCATGCCAGTTGCGGGAACTTCACAGCCACCCCCGCTGCGGTGTTTTTCCAGGTACACTCCCAAACCAATAGAGATGCAGCACAAGCTGCAGCCTTTCATCCCGGACTTTATTCCTGCGGTTGGAGACATCGACGCTTTCCTAAAGGTACAGTTGCTTCGGCCTGGCCGTGCCTCCTGCTGAACTGGAATGTGGCATCGGTGCCAGAGGGGCACTCGGGCCAGGCCAACCCCACTGCAGGAACAACATTCCAGAGGCCTGGAACCATTTGCTGTGGTTCAGTCCCCTCCAATAGCACGGATGGGGCAAGGGCTGCGTTCTGCCTTGTCCAGCACTGTGTGTATTTCAGACAGCACTGTGCCGGCGGCTCCTATTGGAGAGAGCGCGCCTACCAGTTCTCTTGGGGCTGAGTTTAAACCACAGAAAGGCTCCACGAAACAGCCCTGACTTCCCCTGCCTTGAGGTCCCATAGGACACGGGGTCTCTGCCTCTCTGCAGGTTCCCCGTCCCGATGGCAAGCCGGACAACCTTGGCCTGCTGGTCCTGGATGAGCCGTCAACCAAGCAGTCAGATCCTACCGTACTTTCCCTCTGGCTGACAGAGAACTCCAAGCAGCACAATGTCACAGTGAGTCCCCAAGAGGGAGGAGGCGCTGACTGGGGCAAAACCACGGCATTTCACTCTCAGTTTTGTCCCTGTGTGACACCAGTGTCGCAGCACAGCTGATAACCTGGCTTTAAAAGCAGAAAACCTTCCCTTTGTCTTTAACATAACCTGCAACAGATCCAAGGCTTGCCTCAGGCAGGCCTAGTACAGACTTCGGATCCGTTCCCGTTTGGTTGTCACTGCCTGTTTTTTCCGAGCCCTCTGTTTCCCAGCTGCTCTTTGTCGGCAGGGATCAGTGGGTACTGGGACAAGCGGGAGAGGGGAACATTGGGGTTGTCAGGAGCCAGCACAGTGTTTGCAGAAAAGCCCCAGAACCCCATGGAGCGCTGACAGGTTTCTCTTTTCATTTCCAGCAGCAGATAAAGGTAAGGAGTGTGGAGAACGCCGAGAAGAACCCCAAAGCTATCGAGAGCTGGATTGAAAGCATCAGTGAGCTGCACCGCTGCAAGCCCCCCGCCACAGTCCATTACTCCAGGTGAGCCATTCCCAGCCTCCCACAGCCGCATGCAGCACAGGCTCTGCCTGGAGGGAGGCCGGTAGCACAGCCTGGGAGCAGGGAGTGAAACCAGAGAAGCATCTCTGAGAGGGAGAGACCACGCTGCTCTTCAGGGTGGTCGCTGGACACTGCTTCATTCTCTAGGAACTATGGTACTTGGATGAGTTTAACAGCTGGCACACAGAGGCTGAGACTGCGAGCTCGGGCTTGTTCCGTTGAATAAAAGTGCCCGCAGCACAGCTCGCTGCCGTCCGGTTAGGACGGAGGCTCTCCCTCACTGGCAGCAGGAAGCCATTTCAGGTGCCTGCGGTCCTGAAGATCATCTTTTCCCTGGCAGGCCGATGCCCGACATTGAGACCCTCATGCAGGAATGGTCCCCGGAATTTGAGGAGCTCTTGGGAAAGGTATATTGTCCGGGCAACCAGTATTAGCTCAGCGCATGGTGTTAGAAACCACGGAAGCCGGGTTCCTGGTCTTTTCTAAGCCCTTTGCCTGCAACCTAGCCTGTTCCTGTTTTATTCCTGCTTATTGTTCCCGCCTGGCCAGAGGATGGGGAATAGCCCAGCGCCTGAAATCCAGGCAGCTGCCCAGCGGGGACACTGGCGCTCTCGGGCCCTGGCTGTGTGGGAGCAGAGCTGAGAGCCCGCTCTGTTCCAGGTGGGCCTCCCGACTGCGGAGCTGGACTGCGCACTGGCTGACTACGTTGACATGATCTGTGGTAAGGGGGGAAGCAAGAGTGCTGCTGGCCTGGTGCTGGTGTAAACCAACAGCCCTGCAGGTGCAGGTTCGGCTCTGAGTGGCTGGGATCACCTCCACTACCTTCAGAGGAAGCCAGCTCCTGTGCCGCAGGCACCTGCAGCCTCTGAGGAGCTGCGGGTGGAGCAGTGGTGGGCAGAGGGATGCTCGGGGCAGCGCGGACACTCAGGGCAGCGGGGACACTCGGAGCAGCCCCGACACTCTCTCACTGCATCTGCTCTTGCTTGTAGCCATTCTGGACATCCCGGTGTACAAGAGTCGGATCCAGCCTCTGCACGTCCTCTTCTCCCTGTACTCAGAGTTCAAGAACTCGCAGGTAGGCAGCTCCAAACAGGAACCGCTTGCCCAGCTGGGAGCACTACCGCGTCTCTCTCCTTGCACTTGGCTTTGCTGTGGGTGTTTGCAAAGGGCTGGTAGCCTGCCAGAAAGCTCTTTGGAGAACGCTTCCAAGCTTCTTTTTCCCTCGTACCTCAGCATTGCACGAGGATCTCTGATGAGCCGCGGGGATGGCGTGCCGTGCTGTCATAGTCTGGCATAAGCACTGAAGGCTCTTCCCACCAAAGCCAGGGCGATGCTGAGCATGCAGCTCACAGAGCGGAAGCAGCTCACATTTTCAGGGGGCTCTGATTAATGAGAGTCAAACCTTTGCACTGATGTGTTCCATCCCTGCAGCATTTCAAGCCCTTGGCTGAGGGGAAGAAGAGTGGGAGCCTGGCATCCAACCCTCCATCACGAGTGGCAGAGGTGTTCAGCGTTACTTGAAGCTTTGCGTTGAACCCTTATCTCCTGGATCAATTCTTGCCACTGGACATCCAGACCAACTGGGTCAGCCTGGGAAGCCACCTGCAGCATTCCAGGAGCCTTCCTGGATACTGCGTAGCTGTTTCACATTCTCAGAGTAGGACTTTACTCATCACCTTTGTTGGAGAAGCTGCCCAGCTGCTCCAGTTTTGTTGTCCCCAAGCAGTTCAGCATTAAACCACTTCTTTCCGACAGACTCCCTGTGCCATGGATGCTGCAGGGCAGTGGTTCCTTGAGCTTGCGCTATGAGTGCTGGTGCAGGCAGGAATAAATTCCGTGCTCAAACATGGCACTTGGACCTGTCCACGTGGTCTGGGTCTGATCTCGCAACCACGAATCCCCTCTGCCCATTACTGAGCCCTTTATCTGCTCTCCAGCTGCCTCCAGGGAGGAATAACCAGCGTGGCACCACACAGACATATGAGTTGGGTTTATTGCTGTTCGAATGGCATTCTCCAGCCCCTGCGGTGCTGCCCACCTGGCCGCCACAGCTGGGGCTGGTGGATCACACGGCAAAGCTGGACAAGACCCTGCTAAAGCATGGCTCATGCTGGGGCGAGCCGCAGCGCTGGCCGTGTGGCGGAGCCTGGCTGCAAAGAGCTTTGGTGCATTTCTGGTTATAAGAGCCCATTTGTAAAGTGGACAGGTCAGATAAAAACACACTGTGGTATCGGCACGGCCACTGTGAGCCGCAGGGTGCAGCATAACACACAGCTGTACCCAGCATGGCCTCCCGGCACCCACGGCTGTGCCACTGCGCAGGCTGGTACATACCTGGGGCCTGGCAGCCTTGGCCGCTCACAGCCAGATTTCCTCACTGCTCACACTCGGCACCTTGTAGATGCGCCCAGATAACGGGAGCTGGACAAAACCTGTGGACAGAGCTCATTGCTGTCACCTTCCAGGGTGGCTGTGGAGGTTGGCGTCTCTGCAGCACAGTTTTCAGGGTGTTTGCCTGCCTCTGGCCCTCACCGAGCTTGCTGAAGGCCAAGGAGTTCTCCAGCCCCAGCAGAATACTGTCCTCTCCCCCGGCACTGGTTCCTGCGTCCCTGGGAGAAGCTGCAGGGAAAGAAAAGGGAGAGCGAGCCAAGACATCTGTGGCCAGCGTGTCCCTCTGCACCAGCAGCTCGGGGCTCACCTGCGAGGTCGCTGAGACGTAGGTCGGGCGGGAGGGAGCGGGTCTGGCGGGGCAGATGCGCTCCTTGGGGCCGCTCAGAGCTGCCGGAGAGGGAGCAGCTCCCTCCTGGTGGCTCCTGGCCTGGCACTGGCTTGGCCTGGTGGCATGCCAGGCCAGCAACGCAGGAGCCCAGGCCGAACACAGCACTCAGGGCCAGGGCTGCCCCGACGGCAACACCCAGGAGGGGCAGCTCCACGCGGGCTTGCAGCAGACCTGCAGGGACAGCACAGTGCCCTCAGCACCATTCTGCAGTGCCACCGTGCTACCCTGGCCCACTTCCGTGGGGCTGCTGTGCCACCCCAGCTCCCGGCAACCTTCTGTAGGGCCACCATGCCACCCCAGCACCTACCCGCGGGCAGGAGGGAGGCAGTGGTGACGCCCACGCTGTTGGCAGCGCTGACAGAGATGTTGCCGGCTGTGCTGCCAAGGTGGACGCGGAGCGAGTGGTTGGCCAGCCCCGGGTAGCGTGTGGCATCCAGGAAGACGAACTCGGAAGTGTTGGCCATCACGTGCCCGTCCTGGTCCACCCAAGCAATGCTGGCAGGCGGGTTGGCTCGCACCAGCACGGAGAGCAGCAGGAGGAGCCCGGCGCCCTCGACCTCCTGGTAGCGGGCGTCTGCCTGCAGGATCTCCGGCTTATCTGGACAACAAAGGGCAGTGAGCCAGGGCTGCGCAGCCTGGAGCAGTGTTTGCCTTGCCGGGGCCAGCAGGGTTTGCACGGGATGGACAAGACACTGAACTGCTCCAGCTGCGATGGACGCAGGTCCCAGTCGTGCTTGCAAGGCAGTGTCCCCCACGCACCCTCCCAGCACCCCTGGCCCGGGCAGGGCTGGCACCGCAGACCTTACACTGCACGTCAAGGAGGACGGAGGCGTTGAGGGTCTCCCCAGAGGCCGGATCCATCAGGGAGCAGTTGAGCTGGCGGTCAGAGCGCTGGGCGATGAGGGTGAGGGTGCTGGTGCTGCCCACAGCTGAGCAGTTGGCCTCCCGCCGCTGCCCATCCAGGTGCCAGCGCAGCGCAGTGCCAGAGGCCGCCGGGGGAGCCCGGCAGGTGAAGGTGTGGCTCTCGCCTTCCCGCAGTGTGCACCCCGCCAGCAGCCGCCCATCAATGGAGGGGCCCCGCTCTCCCAGCCCTGCCGGAGAGCCCGCTGAGCATCAGAGCCACAGCGCGGCCGTGTGCCGGAATCGGCCCCGCTGATGGAGCCGTGAGCCAGAACCCCCCAGCCTCACCTGCCAAGACGAGCACCGGGAGGCCGAGCAGCAGCAGGAGGGCAAAGGCAGCCCCTGGCCGGCCCCCAGGGTGCCCCACGGTGCTGGGGGAGAGGCACTGGAGCTGAGCCCCCACCATCCCGCTGCGGAGCAAGGCCGGAGGATGCTGCACCTTACCTGGAGCATCGCCGAGGCCGCATCCAGCCCTGCCTGCAGTGCGGCTCTGCGCCACGACCCGCGTGCAGGGGCGGACCCTGCGTGGCTGCGAGCATCCCTTGCGCTGGGCCCCACGCTGGGGTCATTCCCGCTGCAGCGCACAGGCGAGCGGCCGGAGACCGCCCAGCCAACACAGGGATGAACTTTTCAACTGGGGGAATCCACATCCTGCTCAGCCCAGCCCTGCGCCCCCAGGGCTGCGCATCCCTGTGTCTGCACAGGACTCGCGCCATGGCCGCGCACAACGCCGCGAGTGGAGCCCAAGCGCTGGGGACACCGGGAGGTTTATTGGGGGTGGAGCAGAGACAAGACAAAGCCAACACGCTTCGGTGCCTTTTATCAGCCCGGAGGAGGAACAGGATCTCCAGCAGTGGAGATGGACCCTCTCCAGTGGCCAGGATGTGCCCACCTGGGCCATCGCTGGAGCTCGGTGCTGCCGTGCCTGCCTCACTCGCTGCTGGTGCCGCCGGGGTTGCGCAGCCGCTCCAGCATCTCGCAGAGCATCTGGTTGCAGAGCGCCGAGTAGGGGTTGAGCAGCACCAGCTGCTGCCGGGCGAACGCGCTGCCCAGCCGTGCGGCGCGCTCAAAGTCGCTCCGCGCCTCCTCGTCCTGCGCCTGCAGCCGGTGGATCAGCCCACGCTGCACGAAGCTCTGGCAGGCGGCTCGGCCGCAGCCCCGGCTCAGGCGGATGGCGGTGTCCAGGTCCCGCATGGCGCCTGAGGGGGGACAGAGGTGTCGGGGCAGGCTGGGGTACGGACACCGCTGCGGGTACCGACCCTGTGCTGCTCACCTGCCACGTCGCCCCGCAGCCGCAGCGCCTGGGCCCGGTTGTTGTAGCCGGAGGCGCGCTCCGGCAGCAGGCGGATGGCCTCGTTGAACCGCTCCAGGGCTGCGCTCACGTCTCCCGATTCAGCAGCAGAAACCCCCTGCAGCTCCAGGTCTCGGACCTGCTCCAGCAGCTCTGGTGCGAAGGCTTCCTCCCCTGGGGCAGAGGGAAGAGATGTCCGTGGCCGGGGAAGGCGCCGGTGCCAGGACACTCCGGGAGGCGCAGCCCCAACGCCCACCCCGCAACCCTATCCTGGTGTGGGAACGGGAATGGCCTCACCTTCCTCCTGGGCCTCCTCCTCCTCCTCATCCAGCCCCGGGATGTCCCCAAAGGGGGTGCTGGGGTTGAAGATGGTCTGCAGGACGGCCCTGTCGTTGGCCGTGGCCATGGCGCTGTGTGCCGAGTCCCGTCGGCCTCCACCAAGTTAATGTTCACCCTTCCCCATCCTATCCCATCCTGGGCGCCAGCCCCACCGCCTTGCGGGATGCCGGGGCCACAGCCCGGCTGGAAGAGCCGCTGCTTCCCAAGGTGACCCGGAGCCGAGCGCCTCCCGAGCACATCCTCACCGCGGTCCGTGGCTCCCAGTGGGAGAAGTGGAAAGCGGATGGAAGCAGCTCAAGAAGAAACTGAGAGCAGCCCTGTGCAGCAATAAACTTGACATGTTTATTAATTAAACTATCACTTAAATAAAAAAAAGTGCATAGAAAATAAACATGTTTAAAAACTCCTTTGTTTCTTGTTTTTTTGTTTTTTTTTTTTACAACTATGTACAGGTTTTTATTTTTACATTCAGTCTTTTGCAGAGCTCTCAGCATTTTTTAGACGTTAAAGTATCTCCTTCGGCCCCACGAGGGGCGTTAACACTGATTCGCATCAGACACCGTTCCTCCTTTTTTTTTTTTTTTCCTTTTTTTTTTTTATGTTTTTTTTAAAAAAAAACCCAAACGAACAACCAGAAGCTCGGAAGAACACAAGGAAAAGAGGCGCGATTTGTTATACATGATAAGTTGTCAGAACTGCAGCTCTAGAACACAACCTTGCCGTGGCAGGGCTTTATTTTTTTTTTTTTGTCTTTTTTTTGTCTTTTTTTTGTTTTTTTTTTTTTTGAAACAATTACTCACCTACCTGTAGTCACTAAAGAGACCGTTAAGTTCAATAAAAGAAACACCACAAGAACAGCTCTCGCTGACAGACAAAGCTACTGCACCTCGAGAGACCAGGAAAGCACAGAGCACGTTTTTTTTTTTCCCCATATGCAGGTGGTTCCCCAACATCCAGAACCGAAACGAGAGGGAGAAAAGGAAGAAACCGAGTTGTACGAGTACTGACTGGGAACACGAGGGGCCGGGAATGCCCGGTCGCCCGCTCCCGGCTCTGTGGAGGGGAACGAGCGGCCTGGCTGTGCCGGCCGTCGGCAGCAACTGTAACACAATCCTTACCTATAGTGTTAAGAGAATTAAAAGCCATGGACCGATACCGAACGAGGCTTCATTACACGGTGCGTCACTATATTAGTTCCTATATATATTGTATTTATAGCTATAAAACCTTGCGCGTGTCGAGCGGAGCAGCAGCGTGGGGTGAATGGCATGATTCTGCGCAGACCGTCCCGCCGGAGAACCTGGTATTGCTTTGAAACGAAAGAAAAACCGGAACGAAAAGATGCCCAGCCCTTTGCAGTGACCCGCTTCTCCTTAGAAAACACCGCGGCCCTTGGTACGAGAAAAATAAACGCCCTAAGGTTCCATTTATTGTAGGGTTCCCAGATCCCGGGATCTGTGTCAGTCCTTATAAAATATACATTCATACAGGGGAGGCTGCGCGGGGCACAGGGCAGGCGCTGCCCGGCCCACGGCCTCGCTGCCCAGCGCAGCTTCCCGGGGTGCAGCCAGCGGCAGCGGCTCCCGACAGGAATAGCAGCAAAGCGCACGGCCAGCCGGACCCACAGGCTCGGTGCCGGGACCCCGCTGCGTGCCGCCCCTGACCCCGCGCGCCCCACATCTCCGGGCAGCGCCTCCCAGCCGAGGCCCTCCCGCGACGCGCAGGTGGGAGAACGCAGCAGAGCTGAGCTACCCGGAGAAACTCAGGGGCTTGGCAGCGGTGAGGGCTGCTCCCAGCGCTGCCGGCAGAAACAGGGAAAGAGCCAAACGGGGTCCCGGGCAGCCGCGCTGCGGCCTCTTCCAGGGATGTGCGTTCCCAAACTGTCAGTGCATCAAATCAGCTCAGTGACAAACGCAGCGTCGCCGCGACTTTTCCAACAGTTATCGTCAATCCTCACACAGTGCAATAACGAAAGGATTCCGGCAATGCCCAGATCCCGAGCCCCGCCGTTCTGTCCCGAGTGTGGACTCGGGGTACCCCAACGGCAAGGGCAGCAGGTGCTCCCCTCCTTTTCCCCCTGCCGGCTTCCCAACGGCTGCTCCTCTACCCACACGGACGGCTTGGAAAAGCAAAGGCGCTTCCAGCGGTCCCTTCTCCGTGGAAAAACTCATCTGCCTTCACGAGAGGCTGCAGGATGAGGGGTGAGCCCCGGCCCAGCTTCCCAGAAAAAGAGACAGCGAGGGCCAGCTCTCTTCCCACATTCTGCCTTTCTAATCACTAGGAGGCAAGGCAGAATCCTGCCTCCTGCTCGGGGCACAGAGAGCCAGGGCAGCTCCCTCCGGCCCCACCCTGATGGGTAAATAAAGGTTCAGGTCCAGACAAACCTCCTGGAACAGTGACCGAAGTCAAACAGGCAGAAGAAGAGTAAAACACAAAAACAAAGGGTACCCCATCTGGAGAAAGGACCGTACTGTGCCCAGCCGGGCGTTTCCTGTAACCGTCCTATGAAAATAAAAAAATCATTAAAAAGAGATTCTCTTAAATTAGGATAACACCACGGTTTAAAAAGCCTTGTCATAAGTGCTTTCCCCTATGAAGTGCTTCTCATAGAAAAATATACAAAATATATTTACATTTATAAAACCTTAAATACTAAACTGTAAACAGAACAGAGTAAAATCCAACATTGCCGCTTGTCAGACGCGGGGCTTTCAACATCCTTCTCCGTGTCTCAGTTCTGGAGGCGCGGAGCAGGCCCAGAGGGAGGGGGATTTACGCTGCTTTCCTCAGAACCTCAGTGTCTTTCAGCTCACTGAGGCACCTCGGCTCCAGCAATGCCAGCCCTGTCCATCGCTCCAGTATTTCCTATGCCTTTCTGGATGCCATACGGCACAGATGAAGCTGGGCAGCGTTCAGTCTTGCCTTTCCCAAGAGCTTACGTTCTGCTTTGGTGCATCTTCCCGTGCCTTTCGGGGAGGACAGTGTGAGCACCCTTGGCAGATGGAGTGGGATGGGTGCCTGCCTACAGGATCACTCCTCTGTCCTATCCGGCCCAAGGACACCGCAGCTTCCACACAAGCCGTTCCCAGATCCTGCTCTGCAGCCGACACAGCCGAGCCCGGAGCTGGTTCCCTCCCTCGAGATGCCTGTCCCTTGGACCAGCTTCACAGCAGCAAGGAGACTGCCAGCTGGAAGCCCACTGGGTGGAGGAGAAAGCTGAGAGAAAGGACTGCTTCTCTCCGGCAAAGCCTGAGAGGAAAGGTGCTGCTGAAAGGCCTTTGCTCCCAAAGATTTACAGCATCCGAACTGCTGGCGCAAGCCTGCTCTCTGCCAAAGAATGCCAGGAATTCCCCTGTGCTCGGCAAGCATCTTGGAGCGAAGCCCAAGCCAAGCCCTCTCCTGTCAAACCATAGGGTGTTCCGCTCTCCTCTGTTCAAGCCTCCCTAGGTGGAACCGGCCGAGCCAGGCCCAGCGGCCCCCGGCTCGCCACACGCTGTCCGACGCACCAGCAGCGCCAAGAGGCACCGCAGAGGCAGCCAGGCACGTGCCTGCTCCTGGAGCAGCGGCTGTCTCTCTCTTGAAGGAAAGCTCACTCCCACCGTGCAACCAAACTCCAACACAGCCCTTGACCGCAGCAGAGAAGCACTCCACGTGCAGCACTCCGAGCCAGGAGACAGAGGGACAGGACACACGATTGCTCCCCGCACATTTGGGCCTTGGCCGACCTCCCCTCTCCCGCTCGTTAGCCCCTTGCTGAGAAACAAAACACTGGGGCGGAGGAAATGAGGATACAAAAACATAATCACGCCGAGGATCTTCTCCAGTTGCTCCTGTCTTTCCAAAGGGTACGTGTGCGCATGCGAGACATGAGGATGTGGACTCTGACAGAGAAACAGCCGCTAGGCAGGTCCCTGAGCCCAGCCGACCTTCACTCCTGCCTCTGGCCTTCCCGTCCCGCCCGAGAGGCTGGGGAGGGATTCACTTGAAGCTTTGGTTCGCCCCAGGCCCTTCAGGGCTCCCGTGCAGTGGAAGGAAGTTCTAGTTTAAAAACTTCCTGCACTTCTTGGCGCCACAGTTGCAGGGCAGTTTGTTGCTGGCGTCTTCGATGGGGAACTTGTAGTCGTAGGTTAGCTCCTCGCCCCGGTAGATTTTGCGCATGGCGAAGATGACGATGTGCTTCTGGCCATCGATGTTGATGACCCGGGAGTAGCAGTTGGGCTCGCAGGAGTGATTGATGAAGCGGGCCGCGTTCCCGTGCATGGTGGCATCCACCACTTCGGAGTCGTCAATGCGGAACATATAGCAGCCGATCCCCTACACACGGAGAACAGAGGAGGGTTAGGCTAGTGAAGGGAAGAGGGAGACACCTGAGCAGATGATCCAGTGCACTACAGCGACCAAAGCCAAGCCTTTAGAGGATCTGCAGCCTCTTGCCACCAGCCGTCATAAGCTCACGCTTGAACCATTTCATCTCGTGGCTCTTTGGATCTGCAGTGCTAAAACTGGAACCCTTCCCAGCCCACAGCAGAAAACATGAAGTACCTCCAGAGCTCCAGCAAGAATGAAAACAGCCCGAGCAGTCTGTAACCCCAATTCATGATGTTCCAGAGGCCTGTCCTACCTTCACAGCCACTTTCTAGTTCTCCCCAACTCGTTAAGACCTCCTGCAAGTGCCCACCACTCACCTTACTGTCGTAGTATTTCTCCCGTTTGTCAGTGAGGATGGAGCGAATGACATTGCCTGAATATTCGATCACCATCTCACCTGCATCAATGTTCCTTTTGCAGAACAGACCCCGGCCGTGGATGGGAGACCTCAAAAAGAATGAGAGAAGCGAACATTTCAAATGATATCAGCAAAGTAGAGAAACCACAGACTACAAACACTGCAGAAAGCGGGTTATCCATCACTAGGATCACTCTCCCTAACGAAATGCTCACAAGAACAATATTAGCTCTTTCCTGCCTCTTCCTGAACTCTGCCTTAGCTACCAGCATCGTCAGCCAGCAAGGAATACACAGTTTGTGCCATGAATCGCTTTTCAGATCCACAACCTAGTGGAGAGAAAGAGGGAAAAAATCCAAACCCACTTCCCCCCCGCCTCTATTTTGCAGTCAGATTCCATGGAGGGTTTCCAGTTTTCACCTCCCTCTGTCCCAGAGCAGTAGTGGCAGAGCAAAGCCATACCTGTAGACACCAACTGCCTCCTTGGAGGTCTTCTTCAGGTGTCGGAAGCGCATGGGCATTGGCAGATCCATGCTAGTTGCCCTCCTGGAACAAAGAGAAGCTGCTCAGCGATGACCTTTATTTGAGAAGTTGTGCCATCTATTATCTGGGATACTCTCCAAGATAGAATGACTGTGACACTGCAGCCCACTGAGAGCACAATCAAAATTAATTCTGTGGTTTTGGACATATGCAGATGATTTCCTTCTTTTTCTACCCAAACTCTCATCAGATTGTTCTGCATCAATGGGTTCTGCGGCCCATTTCCAACTCCCCATCAGCTTTGTTTAACACCACAGCGCTATTTCCCGCTTTGAACCTTTAAACCCTGCTACATACCGGGCTGATTTCAGCTGTACTTCTTCCTCTTCCTCATCATTCGGGTTGTATTCCGGTGGCTGTCGGTGTTTAGAAGCCAAGAAATTAAACATGTCGAATGCAGACTTCCTGCAATTTAAAGAGAGGAAAGGCAGTTTGGTTTCACTGAACACAAACATGTGGTGGCCACAACAGCTCGCCACGTCTGCTGTTGTGCACCTTCTCCAGGTCTGTCCTCTCCTGAAGCCTTCCACACATCAGGGTAACACACACGACAGTTTGAGAACCGGGACGGAAGGCACCAGCCAGGAAAGCACTGTTAAACCAAGCAAGGGTCAACACAGCGGCACAGAAAAATGTGCAGGTTCAGAGGAGGCCACACAATTGAGTCACATCAGAAAGTTGTTAATGTTTCTTTTTAACTGAGCACTTTTCTGCTGTAGAGATTTGTTGTTCGTGTCTTGCCACGGGGCTAATCGAGCGAATGGGGTTAGCCTCAGCGATGACAAAGCTCACACTTGCCTCAGATGGACTTCAGCCCGAGCAGAGCCGTGTGGATTCAGAGGGGGTTCATTGGCCTCCTCCGGCTTGTGAAATCTGAACTTGTAGTTGTGGCAGTGCTTCGCTCCATACAGTTGCTCAATCAGGAACACAACAGTGTCGTGGATAATCCCCAGCATCCTCAAACCATTCACACCTGGAACAAGAAACAGAGCACAATAAAACAACCCAACTGACATCGCAGACCAGGACTAGGAGTGTAATATATAACCGTGTCAGCCTGCAGCTTTCCCAGCAGCATGGTATTAGGTTGTTCATTCCCCACGTGAGTTTTCCATCATTTCATCAGGATGAAATTATCTTCCATAAAGCAGCTGAGCTGAAACTGTGACAGCTCTGAACCCTGAGACACTCAGATCTCTCTGCTCTCACACATTTAAAAGCGCAGTAGGAATGCATTTGGCACAGGCTGTTACCTGCGAAAGAGAGCTGTTTCAGGCGGGCATTGGAGCGGGCTTCCTGAACTTTATCAGTCAGAGACTTCCAGGCATCTGCGGTCACACAAAGAGAACATCAGTGAAGGAGTATCCGAGCACTGGGCATGCAGGACTGCCAGAACCAGCACTTTGCTATCTCTCTTAGGCCCCCAGTGAAACAAGCCCTCAGTAGGCTCCTATGTCCATGCATGGTGAGCTGCTTTCCAGCAAAAGGCTCACATGTAAACAAGCCAATTGAATGAGGTTTGCATCCTTTCATGGGCCATAGATTAAGATCCTCGGATCCCAGCGCTTCCATCCTCTCCAAAAATGGCATCAAGAGAAAGAAGCGGCTCCAGCCAACTGGTCTGGAGGAAAAGCCCAGATACCCTACAGGCTGATTCACGTTGTTTCCTGACAAAACATGGTTCACCACCAGTGGTCAATTGACAAAAAAAAAAAATGGGACAATGATTAAAAAAGTCCAACCACCCAACTTTTCCAGTAGAATGCAGACATTGTTAGGAACTAGGATTGTTCCAGGGACACAAATCAAGAATTTGGCTGGTTTTAAACTTAAACCTAAACTAACAGCTCCTCAGAAGTTAAAATTGTGCCTCTAGCAAGGGAAGCTAAAACCAGGACAACCAAACCCACACCGTTCTCACCTTCAATGCTTTCTGCGCAGATCTGAAAACCATCATCACTAGAGATCTCAAAAACCAAACCTTTCTTTGGTTTCTTCTCGCCAAGACACTCTTTCCTCTTTTGCTCCTGCTGAAGCCAAAACATAAGTGGGGAGCTGAATGTACTCTCTTCTTCCTCGAGAGCTCGTGAGCCTAGGAGAGAGAGAAGCCAGCATGAAGATGGAAACTGGGCAGAATGATGTTTTATCCAATGGCTGTTCCACAGCTGGAAATTACTGACTAACTCGCTTTTTTTTAACTCGCAGCAAATCTATCCAAGAAAGCCTCTGGACAGTGCTGTACTAGAAGTGTGGAATCTCAAGCGCTGAAATTTCCACAAACTAAAAATAGATACAACTACGTGTCCAGCACCTATTGATAGTGAACAAACCTTTCCTCCCTTCAAAGCAAGAACAATGTGACTGTTAGCTTTAGGATTGTTCCTGAAAGAATGAGACACACAACAATCAAAACTGCATGGTACTGATATGTCTGTCCTGGAGAATCCCAAGGTTTGGGGCTTTGGCAGAAGCGATGTACCTGCATTGTCCTGCTCACTCGCTGGGTTCTGTGTTGACTGAGATTCTGGGAGGACGGCTGTTTGCCTGGGGAAAGAAGGAAGGAAGGAAGCAACCATGAAGAACAACATTTAACAACCTTATCTCCTTCCCAGCCCTGAACGCACACCTACAAAATCTGAGAACCTGACAGAGGTACAAGAACCTTTTTCCAGAATGAATATTCCAACATCAGTTCCATTGGTAACAAACATATAAAAGGATTTTACTCGATAGCATTTATTTTTGAGGTACCTATTGCTCTGTGGGCAGCAGCCTAATTAATTACAGCCTGTGTCATGCTCCTCGTACTAACCCAACACAGTAATTAGGCGCATGTTAACATACGATCAGCCAGAACTGCGTGAGAAATCCTCTTCTCTGCAGCTTCCCAGAGCTATGTGCTCCATATTGCAACTAAACATGCCCACTCATTCCAGGTCAAAAGCTCCCAAGAGATTTTAACTGGCAAAGTAAGAAGTCTTGCATTCTCTGTATGAATCTCCCCCTAAGCTCGAGCGAGCGGAATCTGATGGAAAGGTCTGTTTAGTGCTTACCCTGCAGACTGGCCACACTGTTTCTGCAATGGCTGCTCTATGCTTGCTGTATCCTGCGTATCTGTCTTCACAGCAGGAGTCCTGGAACAAGATTTAGGAACGTTCAAAATACCTGCCAAGCCATATGTGCCATAAAAGACTGGAAAGCAGGAACAGATCCACTGGGAGCTACCATGAGCAATTCAGCATCTCAGCAGAACTACGGAAGCAGTAACTGCTCCTAAGAAATGAGGAACCAGTTCACACTTCCGGCACATCAGAATTGAGACTTGCCCTTCGAGGAGGATGAATCCGGGCGTACGAGAAACGTGCCTGAGCAACCACAGGCAATGAGCTCAGGAGCCAAGTGGAGGCTGGCAGAATGTGTGAACAGCCACAGACTGTACACAAACTAAAACAAATTGTCAAGCGTTAGCAGCTCAGAAGAGCTATTTTAAAAGGCTGTGCTGTCAACAGGGTTTTGGATGGACGGTTTAAGAACCAGACCTGTTACAAGACGTTAGGCTGACCAAGGGGTTACACCAGTGACGTGCGCTACTCTCAGGTACCAAAAGCTGAGTGTTTCTGTCTTTTATTACCAGTGATTGTTTTGGAGAGCTCTCTCAGGCACCCAAGGCTGGAAGTTAGCTGTGTAACATCTTTGGTGAAACACGCAGTTGTTGGCAGTGTGATATTATGGACCACATCGATAAAACTGCCCAGTTTTGCATTTAAAACACAGAGCAGCTGCTCTTACTCTCCCTACGGATCCGTATTTCAAAGTGTCAGTAGAAATGTCATTTGGATCTAAGGTGTCCCTGCCCATGGTGGGGGGTAGGAACTAGATGGGCTTTAAAGATCCCTTCTAAGCCAAACCATTCTATCATTAATTCTATAAACCACCATTTGAAAGAAAAGTCTGCTGTCAAACCGGTGCAAGATTCTTTCTTACATCGTTACAAACTCTCAGGGACGAGCAAAATCAAACACTCCTCTTACCCTGCAGCCAAGACTGGCGATGCAGCAATGGCCCCTCTGTCGGGAACAGGTGCTTCAGAGGAACTGGGCCACGCGTGAGAAGTTTTGTGCTTCTTTCCGTTCCCTTTGTCTAACAGCGGCTGTATGCGTTTGATTTTCGGCTTCATTTTCGTGGGGCCCAGCATGGAGCTGCTGGCAGAGTGCTGACCGGATGATGGAGAGCCTCCGGGAGATGCTGAACTGGCGTGCATCGCTGACGAGGATGCCTTGTTTTGTTCGAGTCCAGTATTGTTGGGAACATCGACCAGCTGCGGAAAGCTCGACAACTGCGTTGTTGCTGAAGCCGTGCTGAGATCCAGCTGGGAAGAAGACACTCCGGTTTTGCTGGCTAGGAGTTGTGTCATGTGCTGAAGCTGGTAGGAGCCCTCGGGGTCAGTAGATGATGGAGCAACTGTCATCCCCATCGTCTGTGCTGAAGGCAGAACACATATGCTCGATGCAGCTGTCATTGCTGCTGTAGACGGAGTCTGCGATGCTCCCAGTTGCGAAAACATCCCAGAGCTTGGTGGCAAAGTCATGTGCTGCTCCTGAAGACCCAGGCTTTGCTGGCTGGCTTTGATCAGGAGATTGCTTATTGAACCGAGGTCCCCTAATAGTCCAGGGCTAGTTAACGTTACCGAGCTTTGTCCCAAAACGTGACCAGGAACCGACCCACCTGTGGTAGGGGCTGCCGTGGCCGGCATGGATACAACATTGAGCACTGAGGAACTTGAAGCCAGGCCTGATACAGGCCCTGCTGGGAGGTGACTGGCCTCTGGTCCAATCACGCTGGGAGACGTGCCAACGGCTGTAGTGGTCCCTCCTTGTGGAAGCAAAGATGTTTGCTCAAAGTACATGACCCCAGACTTGGACCTCTTGATAATATTGGGCACGGTTCTATGGGATGTTGAATTCGAAATGGTTCCCAAATCCAACGGGTGGTTGGAGATTTGGGAGGGAGCAAAGTTGATTAAGGTCATATTGGAGACCATATCAGGAGGAGCTATAGCAGGAGGTGTTCCAGAGGGAGCTAGCTTCTTATTCTTCCGTGACTGCAGCCGAGAAATGGGCCGTTTCTTGCCCAGGGCAGTGGCAGGTGTGGAAGCGGTGGTACCAAGGTCTGTACGCTGGCTAGCTTCAGACACCAAGAGCTGAGGGTCAGGGGGTGGCTGCACGCCGATGAGAAGGCCTGGCGACGGACTGCTGATGTTTGAAGGGAAGCTGGTCTGTGTGGCTGTGGAGAAGGGATGTATGTGCTGGTGATGGGACATGGGCAGCAGTCCCTTGCTTGTGGGAGGGAATAACGACTGAGACGAGGGCAAGCTCGGGTTTAATCCTGTGGTCAGTGTAAGCCCGCTCCCCATGGGCCCCAGCACGGAAGGGTTGGTCTCCATCACGCTCTGTGCAGAGCTAACAGAAGGCGTTAACTGTATCTTTTGAGTCACACCATTGGGAAGAGTTTGGAGGACATACAGCGGCTGCATGTTCTGATTGACCACCAGAAGTTTTTCTGCAGCTGGCTTGAGGTGGGGTGGTGTTGTCTGCACCGCGGCATTGGAGATCTGCGAGGGGCCGGGACTGTCCGTGGAGTTTGGCACATACTTCTGGCTCTGGAGGGGCACGGTGGGTGATACTGGCACCTGGATGCCTGGAGTTCCACTGTTCCTCGTTAAATCCTGGTTGCTGCCATGCCCTTGCTCGACGGAGCCGCAGGGCGGGCTGGCTATGTGCTCCGTGTCTATGTGACCCTGGATGAAGTGATCAGGAGTCATGTGTCCTTCGGGGCTTGGGTCGACACCAGGACTCAGGAGAGCCGTATCGCTTTCCCCCGAGGCGGATTTTTCTGTGACTGTCACTCTCTTTTCCCCAGACTCTGCGGAAGGCAAGGCAAGCATCGACCTCTCTCCTGAGGAGGAAAGCGAAGACTCAGAGATGACAGCGAGCCTATTGTGGTTCTGGCTGGGCACTGTAGGGCTGCGAGTGGTCAGAACAGAGAGATCGGAAGGAAGCTCCAGTGGCAATTCAAACTGCTCCTCTGCTGACATGGAGGAAGAGACACTGCTATCCACTGGCTCAGTGGTTGGCAGCTGTTGGGAGAACACCTCAAACAAACCCATGTCCTTGCCACGGTTGCTGTCGAGGCCTAAACCTTCTCCAAGGGTCAGAAGTTCAGATGAGGAAGACTCCGGACTTTCTCCCAATGCCTGCATAGACGGTGTGTTCTTCAGCACAAAGTCCATGATGTCGGAAGGGAGGATATTCCCGCAGTCATCGCTGTTGTTATTGTCAGAGTCAGATTTCAGAAGTTCTGTGTTGAAAGTGTCCAGTAAATTCTTGTCTGAAGGGGTGCTTGCATGAGCCCTGCGGCCCGTTTCCAAGGAGCTCAGCTGAGCTTCCAGCGAATCCTGGCCCTGTGCTTTGACCCTGCTCACAGGATGGCAGTTATCAATCTTCGGGTCGGCTTTATGGACAGTGGAGCTCTTGGTGACTTGTACTTTCTCTCCAGCTTCTTCAGCTCTGTCAAGCTTTAAGTTCTCTGTTCCATTTTCCTTACCACTCCTTTTCGTCACTTGACTGACTTTCCTCGTTGTTGCCGTCACGCTCGTATCACTTTCGGTTCCATCATCCACACCATCAAGCTGTGAGATTTTTGGAAGATCGCACTGCTCCTCCTCCCTGAATAAGTTATGAGATGCCAGCCTTTCCTCAGGGTTCGAGGAAACCACTGTTCTTGTGAAGTTATAGTAGTATAAATCATCTTCATCCGATGTGCTCAAGTCATCTGCGCCATCCACCTGCCCCTCCGCAGACCGCTTTCCCCGCTTCTTCCCAGTTGAGTTACTGTAGAAGGGAATGTCTTCCTCTCCGTAAGACCTCACGCCGTACAGAGGAGTCAATCCAAAGAACATATTGGATCTGGCCCGAGCACTTCTCCGTGGATACCTCCGCTTGTACGAGCCTTCTTCTTGAGCTTTCGTTCCATCCTGGAGCATCAAGTTGTTGTCTTGAACGGGCAGATTTTCATATGTGTTATTCTGAGATTCTTGTGCTGGTGCTTCGTTTGGAGTTCCCTGAACTACAGAGTTATCTTCTGGGCTCTCAGAAGTTGAGGAGGGCTCTGCCAAAGCAGGCAGTTCTGTTCCTGCAGACTGAGGTTCACCATCGCTTTCCTGCTGTGCATTCTTAGACTGGTTTTCACTTTCCATCTTTAGAGGAGTCAGAGTGACTTTAATGGTGCGTTTCCTAGGTGCCTGCGACTCCTTGGAGGCAGAGGCCGCCTCAATCTGTGCTGCGGAACCTTTAGATGATCCTTGCGAAGGTGGAGACTTCTCGCCAGCTTTTTCAGCAGGAATATTATTACACAACCTCTGGCTGATTTGCTCAGTTCCCAAACCCTGATTACCAAATTCTGGTTTCAGGTTTCCTTCATCGCTGCCTACTCCTTGGCTGGAATCTGTAAGGGATTTCAGGGAGTGTTTCTCTTTGAAACTCTCTTTCATTAACTTCTTCCCCTTCTGACGCCTCTCTCGAGGGGCAGAAACTCCTTGCTCGCTCGCTGCAGGAGACCTGCTGTTCACTCCAGCAGACTTCAAGGTCTTTGCATCCACCTCTTCGACCAAAGTTGTCTTCTCTGGCTGGACAGGTTCCACGTGCTGATCTCTGTCTTTCCTCGGGCCTCTCTGATGCAAGGGTGGGAAGGACACTGCATCTTTGGAGGAAAATGATCCTGAACTTTCTTGAAAGGTTCCCATTTTAACATTCATTTCTGCACCTGATGGACTGGTCAGCTGAGTGGACATTTTGGAGTTTCCTCCAGAAGCAAAGCTATGAGCTGAGTAATCCGCATCCTTTGAGGTCAGCATTTTCATCTTCTCTCCCTTAGAAGGCGCACCTTTGGCTACTGAATCTGAGCTGCTAGGAAGTTTTCCTTCTGTAGACTGTGATGCATCCAGCTGGTAAGTTTTGCTTCCACTTGTAGCCACTGTTTTTTGGGAACCTGAACTGGCAGTGCAGCTTTGAACTGGAGTACTCGGAGTACCTGCGTTCAGCGACCCCACGAAGCGGTCAGTGCTTTTGACACTTGGTTCGTGTTCTGAAGAGGAGCCCACGTTGGAAGCTGAAGATGCACTGTGCCTGGAATAAGTGTTCCCAGCTCGTGTAGGGGAAGTCATGCGGAGTTTTGATTGCTGCTGCGACAAAGAAGAGGTGCTGTGTCTCCTTGAACCAATGCTCTTCAGTCCAGAGGACAGCAAAGGGTCTCCTACTGTCACGATTTCATGGGTCACTGGGGTGGGACTTCCTGAGAAAACAAGGCAAGACAGACCCTCAGGTGATCTGAACGCTCGCAACCTATGCACACCCGACTCCTTCACATGCAACACAAGAAATTAACAGCCATATAATCTATTCAGCAAAATTAACCACCATAAAAGCCTTTCAGCCAGTGTCAACGGTAATATTTGAGACCTGTATAAAAAATCTGACACCGTCCATGAGCATTCACCACATGGAGTTGATAAGTCTGTATCTCAGGGTTCTGCATCTCAATTGCAGAAGTGAATATCCAAGATTGGCTTGAAACAAAACATGACTCATTCACACAGAAATAGGGGCTGAACTGCAATACTGGATTTCTGATTCTCTCTGCAAAAATATTCACTGACATGAAGTCCCTTACTTTTGTTACAGCTCTTCCGTATTGCTGCTACTACACTGCTCAAACCCCACCTTCTTCTTCCCCGGGAAGTTTGTTTCCTGACAGGCCACCCCTACTGCATATTTTCAAAACTCTCTATCCCTCAAACCCAGTGCCATGTTGCTATTTTCTCTATGAAAATTAACAGAATGCCACATTCTGAATGAAGCAAAAACCAGACATGAACCAAACCAAACGTATTTCCAAACCAATCAAACGGAAACGCTCTCCAAATACAAAAAAACAGTCAACAGCATATGTGTACCTGCAGAAGGTAATGGCCTGGAGCCAGGAGACCTCTGTGTGGGTGGGTAACTCGGCATCCTGATCCTGGGACCCTTGGAGATCATGGGATAGTAACAGGAACTAGAGGTCTGAGAGTGCAAGGGACGATCCGGCGATGGCGGGTTTACTATTTCGGGAGTACTGCGGCTGTCTTTAGGTAGAGTTTCTGCTGGTGTGTAAAAGAGAAACAGCAGCATAAGCCAACTCTCAATCCTAAATGCTATGATGTGATATAGTATCTATTGCTGTCAGGTTTCACTGGGTGAATCAGGGTACTTCGTTAAATGAACATAAAGTCAAAGATCACGGCTTCCTTGCTATCAGAAAACATCTGGTTTCTCCTAAGGGCATTTCCAAACACCTGCAGCAACCCACTAGCCCTCAGCTTCTACGTAAAACACGACTGCAGTTGTACAAAACTTACGTTTGTATTTTTGGCAATGACAACTGCTATAAATGTGTTAACATCTTGCACAGCCTCGCCTTGCAGGCACTGAAAAGGATCGGGCTGAGACTTGACTTTATTTCTTCAACTCACTAATCGATACGGAAAAAGCAATCTGGGAATACAGATGCAGCACAGCACTGCTATCCAGCATGGTGTTTAACAATCCCCACATTCCATACTAGTGCCAACATCTGAAGTACAATTTGAAGTTCCTGGCTTCCTGGCATCCTGGTAAGGACGCACCATGGCAAAACCATGCAGAGAATGTACTTTTAGCAAACCCTTACAGGATTACCTGTAAGGGGAACTGGGCTGTGGGCAATGGTTCTGTTATCATCGTGTTCTACGGTGCTGTTGATGTCAGGCTCTATGACTGGAGGCCGGCACTCCATGATCTTGCAGGTATAGACGCAGCGTTTCCTGGCATCAGTAGTACTCCAGTACACCCTGGAGCACCTGGAACATTCAAACAGAAAACAATTTACTTGACTACACCTCAGCGTTCCTATTTTACATCTTCTGTTTCTAAAAATTACATAGGACAAAGGCTGCCTGGCAAACACTTTGCACACCCTGCTTCATCACAAGATTCCCGAACATCACAGGAAAGCTATGGCCAGTTTTTACATAGGTTACTTCAGTGCTGGTTTGACATCTAGCACATCAAAAAACATCTAATCATGAGACAGTTTATACTCACTGATAGCCGATGGGAAACAACTTATCTTCACAGTCGGAGAGGTCATTCAGAATTCCTAAGCAGTCTATGGTCATGGAACCTGAACAGAAAGGGAGTCAATGAGTTCTGTGAGCAGATCTCAGCACAAAGGTGGACCGCGTGTCCAGAGATGAGGCCTTACCGATCATCATGTGGATATTCTCCGGTTCCAGGCCACTGAGGAACTTTCTTCTCAAACTGATCCCTTCGAAGTCCACAAAAACTCTCCTCAGAACTTCAAACCCATTTTCGGGAACCACCTGGAAGAGGAATCCACAAAACTGCTCGTTAATTTTAAAGGAACCACTACATGTACACCACACGGTCTGCCCCACTCGATTCTCCACTTAGTCTTTTGGTTTTTGAACTGCCAGAGTATCACTTGCTGAAGTTCCCCGCGCCAGTTGTATCACTGATGACTTTGTAACAGCTCTGTGCTCCGGCCCTCGTTAGTAAGGAACACATTCATTATCAATTTCTACAAAGCACTCGTGGTGGCAGGCGATCCCCACCTTCAGACAAGGCAGGGTGCAAAAGAACCTCACCTCTCCTTTGATCAAGTCACGATGCCTCTGGCAGTAAACTTTCTTATCGTCCAGGAAGACGCAGTTCTTGGCTCGTGAGCACATGAAGTGATAGTTACTGGTGCAGGAAGTGAGGCAGCAGCCCACCGTGGCACCCGACTTCTGGCAGAACTCGCACCGCTACAGTGAACAAAACAAATCAAACGCCACCAGGTTAAAAATTAACCCCTTCTAAAAAACCAGGCTACCATCCCAGCTGTCGGCTGGTTTTTTTCAGTACAGACAGGAGTCCTGGTTGTGTGTAAACCAGCGTTCCCTTCACCCAGCTGCTTGCCCCGGATCACACCGGCGTTACCCACCAGCTGCTTGCCCCGGATCACAGCCATGTGCACGTTCTTCAGAGAACCATCGTCATCTTCAAACACTTCTGCTGACCACAGAGCACAGTTCACGTGCGTCCATTCGTTTTGGCCAATATAGAGAAGACGCCCCGCATCCTAAAGAATGGAAGGAAAGATTCTTTTCAAGTGTTTCAGGAGACAATGATGCACAAAATGCATCCAGACTGCCCACAGTACCAAAGCAATCGCACTGCTTCGGTCGTAGCGCCTACTGCAATGGGTGTCTACCAGATACTCACGTTAGCGCTGTCATCACCGTACTTCAGGCACAATGCACACTGCCTGTTGTCTTCGACATCCGGAGGTGGGTTAAGTTCAGGACTGTCTTCTCTGCTTCTGTCAGAGCCTGACAGTTAAAAGAGAAAACACTGTTTATTCTTCAAAGTCAGGGAGGCAAAAATTCACCTGGAAAGAGTCCCAGTAAGTGAATAGGGCAGAAGCAGCAAAGAGCAGCTGGAGTTTCCAACACTCAGCTTGCAGAGCAAGGAAAATGCACACCAAGCTCTGCACAGCCCTTGCTCTGGGAGAAGAGGTGCAAAGGCACTTCTGGGCCCAAGCTCAGCCCAAACACCTTGTAGTCACCAGCCTGTGAACGATTTCAGGCCACAGAGGTCTCCCAAATTCTTCAGATGCATACAGAGCTAACAATGCCCTCCCTGTACTGCTAGAAAGTTTGGAATGAAGCATTCTGGATTCAGGACCAACAGTGCTGCCACATTTCCTTACTTGAGATAGGTGGTGTAGGAGGATGCAGAGGAGTCGGTGAATCCGGCTCTCCAGGCCCTTTGGGTTTTGGAGCTGGAATGATTTTCTTCATCAGAGGAGGCTGTTCAGTGCGGTTGTTCTCTTCACGCTCCTGCCACTGAGCATAATTATGGTCAAGCGAAGGGGGCAGCACGGCATTCGGCAACATACCACTGCTGAAATGCAACAAGGAGCCAGCCGTCAGACCTGGCCACGCCAGGGGGTCCTGTGCCTTGTCCACCAGCGCAACCAACACTCAACACACAGTAATGACTCTTGTAATTAATTACAATCCACCCACGCTCTCAACAAAGGCTACCACTGGTCACTTGCATTATAAGGTTTGTGATGTGGCTGTTTCTTTTGAAGGCAATAGATGAGGGAGGGTGACACTGAAGGGGGGGTGAGGAGGAGATGGGGAGGAAGGACTGACAAGCCAGCACATAATCGTACCCAGGTCGAAATAATGTTCTGGTTGCTCTGTGAAAGAACAAGGAAATGTCCACACAACCTGGGAATGGGATTACTGTTTAACTTCTTAAAAGAAAGGAAAAAAAGGGAAACAGAAAACCCAGTCCCCCAAACGGGCTCTCTTGGTACTTTTTGCTTGGACAGCTGGCAAACCGCAGGGTGTCGCAGTTGGACACAGAACAATTACTTACTTGCTGGTTACTTTATTTGGCTCCCAAAATCTGGACTTTTTTACACTGAACCATGGAAAAACACGCTCCATTTGCTGAAGAAAAACAACACTCTATTAGAAATGTTACACAACATACCCCAGGTTCAAAGAAATTCAACCAAGATCTACTGTAAATGCACAGCCAGGAAGACTTTGTTAACATCAACAACTCTGACAATGTACTATTTTATTCCTGGAAATACCCAAGCAATGGTATGCATGATGAACCCTTTGGATTCCAGCAGCAGCAAGCAGTGGAACAATACCAAGCAGATTGCAAAATAACCGTTGTCCAGCTCACCCGAATAAAGAAGGACTTGACCATGCTATTGGCTTTCTTCACCTCTGGCTGCCCTCCGTCAGAATTGATGGCTGCTTGAATTATCTTCACAATATCATCACTGAAATCCAACTACAAGAAAGCCACAAAATGTCACATTAACAGCACTGCCTCTTGTACAGCTACACCACCCACTGGTTTAAGGCCTCAGGTGAGCACCCAGATGACTGAAAAACTGAACTACAGCATTGATCAAAGCAGAAAGAATTTGGCTGTGGAGAAGCGAGTTGCCATGTACATCGGCAGACTGGCTGGTAAAACTGCCACACAAACCAACCCACGCCTGTTCCCTTCTTCCGTCCTCCTGGAGTTGAGTGCTGACCACTTTTTAAAGCGGCCAAGCTAGCTGCCTCCCAGGGATTTGGCCAAAATCCAGCAGTGACTTTGCAGTATGCATTCTTCCTCAAGATTACATTTGCTATAGGGAAAAGGAAAGAGATGCTTCCTGCACATAAAACTGACTCTGTCACCAGGAGCATTCGGTATAAATGCCCTGAAGATCTCAGCCCTCCACACATGAATTATGGGCTCCCAGGTAACTGCCAGCCATTGGTAGGCTTTCAGCTGGAATTTGTACATGGAGGATGGCCTATCCTGTTTCCATGAACATAAATATCCGAGCAAGAGCAAAAGCACTTTAACCAAGCACCGCTGCTGGTTCAAGCGCCACACAACAGTGTAGGTTACCTGTCTTCAGGCCAACACTAACATCAGCGTCAGCCAGAATTATTTTTAGCAGGTCACTAGCCTGTTTCCTTATTCATAAAGAAAAAGCTTTGCATGCTTGGCTATAAATACCCCGGGTAATAAAGCAACTTCTGGGATCTATTACTGGAGTGGAACACTCAATCTCTGACGTACCACAGAAACATAACCTCCTTGATCCATTTTTCTTTTCACTCCTTCCAGATCCAGAGGCTGCTGCTCCTCCTGTTTACTGACTTCTGTTAGCACAGGCGGATCGGGACCTTCAGGAGAGCTTCTGGATGGGATGCTCTCTTCCGTCTCAGGATTTAAGTCAGGTGGTTTTGCTGCCTGTTAACATCAGCAACCAGAGAGAGGGACATTAGTTTTTGAAGTGCTGCTGCTACTCACAACACACTCCCTTGCACATTTATGTGCACAGAGATTCTCACTAACAGGAAAGACAGGACACTCATGCTCTGAATTCCTTCCCAGTCCCTGAAGAACTTGACCCTATTTGTTCTTTTAGCCTCATGACTTGTATCACAGACACCCACTTGGTTTTTTCTACAGGAATGAACCAGATAAAGAAAACTACTATCCCCATATGTGCTGTGCTAAGCACAATGAAGACACTTCTGCAGCAGAACACACTGCAATGCCAGCATTCCAAGGAATGCCAGCTAACACTTCAAGCCAGAGGATGTTAATAGGATGGAAGGTTCCAGCTTACCTGTCGATACCGCAGCAAGTGGCTTGTAGTTCTGGAATTCAACAGGGCTGTTAAAACTTGCTTTAAGGAAACCTGCAGCTCCTTTTCTAGTGCCAGACGCCACTCTGCAGGATGCTGCTCGGTGCAGTTAATGCAGGTGTATGCTACGCTCTCAGGCAGGTTAGAGAGTATCTCATACATTTCATCTGGAGACAAAAAAAAGGATAAAATAACCATCTGAGCTACTTTACTGAAAGACAGACAGAGGGGAAATCTCCTACTCTGCACTCACTGTCTAACACTGAAACACTTCTAATGTAACAAAAGCATCTTGTGCAATGAACTGAGCAGTTCTGCATGTCAGGCAGGTACTAAGCTCTCAGGATGTAACGGATACCAGTCTGGGTTTACCTCTGCCCATTCTGCAGGTATTTTTCAGGTGAGGGTGCTAACGTAACACTCTAGTAGAAAGGTCGAAATCTAGACTTTTTTGGTCTCTGTGCTGTCCTGTGTTCTTAAGTACTGAGGAGATGAGGATTTGCCTTACCAGAAAGGTTTTCACATTTGGAGTGGACCCAGCGGTCGCATTTCCCGCATTGCATCATCTTACTCTCATAGTCGTCATCATCGTAGCATTTGTCACAGAGAGGACAAAAATTTCCTGCAAACAAGAGGTGATTTGTATTGCAAGTTCACACCTTAAAGGCTGTGGGGCTGCTTAGTAGCATGCTAAGAAAACCTCCTGCCGGCAAGCTGCTCTCACAACAAAAGCCACAGAAACAGCCTGACTGGAAGAGCACTGACTACTCCGGAATGCCATTACTGGGCATCCATTTTCAGGGGCGGTGAGAATAACTAAACGCCATTAGCTTTACCAAGTAAAGTGAGAGGACAAAGATGAGCTACAGGAAAGAGATTTGGTGGAACAGTCAAGATTTTCTGCCCCTGAGCTTCACAGGCCTCCTGTACAGTAACAACAAAGGAATCATCACATTCCTAGAGTAATTTTGCTGCTTTTAGGTCAAGAGTTCTTTAAAATTTCTTTTTCTCAACAGCCATGTGAATCCCCCAGCCAACAGGTTGCAATACTTGCTTTATGTGGTACAGGGTATAAATCCTGGAAGCCTCTAACAATAAACCAGTGGTGATTTTCCTTCGCCACTGTAAGATCCACGAACCTGGCTTTTCTACCAGAACTGTTCTCCATGCTCCCCTGCTTGGCCCCAAAAGCAGTCTGCACTCCTTTCTGTACCATGACAAGCTCACCTGCCCCGCAGACCCTCTGCCCACTCTACACTGACACCATCCAATTCAAGCCCGGAGGGGCTCCCACTGTAAAGAATCCCGACTTTATGTACCTTTAGCAAAGAGTTTGGCACAGTCGTGACAGAGAGAGAAGTCGTGAGACCACTGTGCATCCCACCCTTTGCCTGGCGTTGTCGATCCACAGCTCTTGCAGCGAACACATTTGGTGCATATCTGGAAAAATAAAGGGTTTGGCAAGAGTTAATTGCTTTGAGCCAGTGCTCTCTGTTCTTTCGTCCCAACGATCCATTTCATACTCTTTATTAATTAATGAGCGCAGAATAAGGAGTTTCAAATGCCAGAACTTTTACTCTCTTTATGGTAGGATGGTGACAATACAACCAGAAAGCTGGAAATAAATCACAGTGTGGTTGCTCTGTCCTCTGTTTGCAGTTTTCCAGCTCTGAGGATATCGTAGTAGGAAACACCCCAAACCCATGGGTATCAAATACACCACAGACAAAGCTCTCCCACTTAGAACAAAAGCCTGGGAGACAAACCAGTGCATAAATACAAACTGCCTCTCAACACAAAGTGGTAAGTTTGTTAATGAATTAAATGCTTCCATACTAAAGAGCTGCCTCCACGTTCTGGGACTGTGTTTGGAAGAATTGCTACAACTAAGAAAAGGTGCAATTCCTTTAAAAATCCTGCTTGCTCAGCACCTTATCACCACCCAACCTCATTACGTACCTCCCAACGCAACAGGTACTCGGCCTTAAAAGGCGAAGTAACGGCATCAGCGCCAATGCCCTGCAGAGCTCTGGCCCGCAGTGTTGCCATCAGCCAATAAGTGAACCACCCAAAAGAGAAATCAAAGCACCTCACCCAAACTTTCTTTTTCTTGGTGGGCTTTGTTGGGTAGTTGGGGCCCAGGCACTCGGGGTGATAGCTGTTTCGGCACTTGTTACACTCCAGCAACTGCTGCAAGAACAAGGGGAAAAATTATTGGAACAGAGACCGGGATGCAAGATCCTGAGCATTTTCCTTTTAAGTTGGACCTCCATTTGGGGCAAAGGAAGAAGCTGCAATGAAGCGACTTGAGAGGGAGTCCCACAGTGCAGAGAGACCCTGTGATTCCCTGCTCCCCAGCAGAGCTCCAGAGCGAGAGGGGCTCTCGGAGCAGCGTGGGATGTGCCCGGCAGTGTGGGGGTACCTTGGTGGCCTGGTGCTGTCTCCCACAGACGTGGCAGAACTTGCAGCGGCGGCAGCACCAGTTTTCCAGCTGGTCCTCCAGGGGCCGCTCGCTCTCCTCCAAGCAGAACTTGTGGAAAGGCTCACAACAGACCTGACAATACACAAACTGCAGGGGGGAGAGGGAGGTTTTAGCAAGTCAGAAGCCGTTCTCAAGTCCCAAACAAGACCCCGTCACGCTCCTGACGACTCTGAATTCTGGTTTACAACTGATGGAACAAGGGTATTTACTGACATATTTTAGGAGGGGAACTGTGAGTACTTCACATAGCCCACATACTCACTTGTCCACCCAGATAAGGCATTTAGCAGCAAAGGAGAGCCTAGAACCCATTATCTAAGTCTTCTGAGTATGGGCAAAGGCCTACAGGGCTCTTCAGGGTCTGCTTCTCTCGCTCTAACACAAGTCAATCGCACCAAAAAAGTGTTTTGTGCAGAAGGAAGGGATATGTGGAACGAAGAGAGACATGTCACTCTCTACGCAGCTTGGGTGGCCCATGTGAAAGCTCTTCTAATCTCTACCTCTTCCCTGCCAGGCTGGTCCTATTGGAGAAAGGATCCTCCTCAGGGCGCAAACACCGCAGGCTGACAGGGGACATTGGAATTGTTTGTCCCCTGGAGCAAGCTGGCTGAGGAGGGGGTGGTTCCATGCTGGACCTTCACGGTCTGCACTGACATCCACATGCAGCACTCAACCCCCTTCTGCCCAGGTGGTGTTCACTCAGTGAGCCTTTCCAGTGCACCATCATCCCCTTCCCAAAACGGATGCTCTGAGGATATCAGGAAGGCATGGATTTAACACATGTGAATCCAGCCCTTTATGCATGAATCTCCCCCGTCACAGTTCAGGAATGGTTTGCGGCACGGGCACACCTGGGACAGTCAGCACTGCCCAAAGCCTCTGACATTATTGGGCAGCCTTTCCTATGTCCCGTTAAAAGAAAACCAAGGCCCTGCTTTACACCAGGCAGGGGATTCCACCTTAAGAGCCGTGAGTGCTCTCAAATACGCTACTCTATGTCTAACACAGTTCGTCTCAGCGAGCACTGCAGAAGTGTCCAAACTGATTTTAAACACCTTGTATTTCAGCATCTTGGGACAAACTTTAGCAAGGACAGATTTAAAGGTATTACTTTCATTTCTTCTGGATTAAGGTCATGACATTTGTTTATGTTCGTAACGACACGGTGCTGTAACCAAGTCATCTACAGCAGAATGCAATGCTTTACCTCCACGTGTCCGCTGCTGGCACAGAGAAAACAGACCACCCTGGGGGTAATAGGTACCGAGGTGACGATGCCTAACCCACCCATCTCCCAAACATTCTCCACTTCACAGTCCTCCTGCAAGGACAAAAGTACACATCACCATGTGGAACAAGGCAACACAACATCAGTACAAACGGCTCACACTGCTTTATATGTCCTGTGCCTGCGATTAAGCGATCTCAAATTGAAATTATTGCAGCTTCTGCCTTGATCTACTTTACAGCAATTATCGGCACGGTCACAGCTCAGCGCTCTTCCTGCCGGGAGTGCTCAGCGACACCCTCGCCTTCCTGCTACGGAAAGCCAGCCTCGGGAACAAGACAGAGTTCTTTACCACTGCACAATTATTACTAAAAGTGAAATTTCAGAAGAATTGTACTTTATTCAAGCTCGATATTTGTATAAAACACTTGTGAGATGTCACTATCATCTCTGGTATCAACACTTATAGAGGGACTGAAAAATTATTAGGAAAATATTAATTTTTATTATTTCAACACTGTTGTTCAAAAAAGTACAAGATTTATCAGTTTAAAACCCCAGATGTACCCCAAATGTTGAGAGTTACAGGTTACTAACATTCTCCCCAAATCTCGTTGGCTCAGGTTGTGGAAAGCTTTTATAGTTCCATCTTAATGGAATAATTCTTCATAAACCTCAAATCCTTGCCCATCCTCACACATTGCCAGTTAAGGTTTTAAAGCTTTAAGTCTCTCTTCATCCAGCACTCTAATTATAGGAAAAACAAAGCATAATAAACTTCCACAAATCAACCAACTCGTCAGGAAGGCTCCTGTTTGCGGTTCACTCTGAATGGCTCAGAGGTCACCACCAGTGCGCGAGGGACTCTACTTCCAGTGTTTAGAGCCAGGAAACATTCAAACACTTAAAACATTTTGTCCTCTACCTTGAAATCCACTCGGATTCTGTGGACCCCATCTGTAGGTGGCTTTTGCTTGGAACTGCTTCCGTTAGTCAGGGTGCTGAGCAAGTTCAGTGTGCTGCTCTCAGGCTTGCTTAGAGGAGGGGGCTTTTCCTAGGCAAGTAAAGAGCCTGCATTAATCCCAGCCCCGAACGTTAACACTTACCCACTGATCACATCAAACGCTGTACATAATTCACAGACAAGCCCCCCAAACCATCACAGAATTAACAAGTAGGTAAGAGCTGCAAGGAAGTAATCACTCTGCAAACCGTTTCTTAAGAGCATTCCCCACACAATTATGTTTCTAATTCAATTTGCTGCACTTGCCTCTAACACCACGCTGCTCTCTCTTGTCTGAATGCTGGTTTTCATTTGCTGCACTGGGGCAGCTCAAGTGTAATCAGTCCCCATGCACCTCTCTCTCTGACCATTCTTGTTTTGTTTGGGGTATTTTTTTTTGTTTGTTTGGGTTTTGGTGTTTTTTGGTGGTTTTTTGTTGCTTTTTTTTTTTTTCCCATAATGGAGCTGTTTAAGATGAAGGTAGTTCTGTTTTTTTATGGAAAAGCTTCCCTCCACCCACAATGTCCAAGTCTTTGAGAACAAGTTAACATCTGAAGTGAACTGGAGGGAACTCTCCTATCTACACGCTGCCCCTAGGAAAAAAATAACTTTTTTAAGCACCAGAAACGCCTGTGACAGGGTCAAGCAGTGCAGTTCTACTCTCCAGACAAACTGAAGTTCCAGGGTCTTGAAATCTACTGTGTACAAAAAGTGGTATTCACCTTTTCTTTTGGTTTCTGTTTCACAGGAAAAGCTGGACGGGGAGTGATTTTTTTCTGTTTGCTTTGTTCAGTGCCTAAGAAGGGAGGGAAAAGCATGAGTATTACAAGTAACTAACAGCCACCTGTAGAGGAGAAAAGGGGAATCAGTCAACTGGGTCATATGCAAGGAATTTTAGACCGGAATTTCCACACCATCTCCTTGTGACTATGCCTTACGACTGTGACTGGAGCAGCCTCTCTAAGGCGTTACCAGGAGTTGGCTCTGCTAAGGAGCCTGAGCCACAGCAGCCCTGGAGCCGCCTCAGGGGTCACTGTTCAGGCTGTTCTGTGCTATACCCAACAATGGACTATGTTTGCACAGTAAGAAGATCACATTCTTCTTGTTTCACACTCAGACTGCGAACAGTCAGACCTAACAGCAGTGGACATACAAATCACGACTCCTGAGGCCACACGGCGACAAAACACGGCAAGGATGGCAGTTTTCCTCCCCGCCCCAACACACGCTGTCATTCAATAAAAAGGAATCCAGTTCTAAGAAAAAACTCCAGAACAGCCTGCTGTAATTTCACCAGATCAGAAAGCATGTATGAGCTTTAAAATCCACCAGCTTTTGCGGTAGTGTTACTTAATGTGACTCAGATTGAGGATAACCATCCCCATTTACCTATTTCTGGCTGGGGAGTCTGCTTTTTCTTAGGCTCAGAAGTGGGAGGTTTCGGTGCTTCTTTTTTCAAGGGTCCTGAGCTTGGTGGCTGAGCAGGAGGGAGCTGGGCTGGCTGGGACACCTGCTTGCCAGCCTTCCTGGTACCAGATGCAGGGACCTGTTTGGGCTCTGACACCAGAAGGGAGGAATTCCCATCCTCATGCTTTTCCTCAACGGGCTTACGGGCAGGTTCACTGCCCTTCTTCACGGTGTTGTCTTCCCTTGGTATGATGGTCGGAGGCGTTTGTTTCTGCCCAGAGTCCAGCTGGTTCTTCCCAGAATGGCTTTCCTTCTTTTCATTTGTCTTCGATTTCTTCTCTTTCTTTTTTGCAGCTGGGAAAGAGAAGTATCAATAAAGCAACACAGATAACACGGTGTGACTTCTAATGATTTGCTGCTTTTCTAAGGGAAGCAGACACTTTGATGTCAAGAGTGTTGTCATTCTGCTGTACAAAAGAAAAATCGGTGCTCAAAAAGTAAAGCACTTTGTTGGTAAAATTGAGGCACTTGGCTCACGTTGCAATCTGTGTTCTAATACTTTGGATCTCTGCTCCAACACAGCAGTAAGCAAAACCCTTCTGTCAGAGATTTGAAGCTTAACAGTACAAAGAGAAGGTAGACTTTGTACGGCGAGGCTCAGGGAGTCACGGCAGCCGCTGGGCGCTGCCACACGAACCCGCAGAGCTCTGGAGGGCCAGCACTAGGCCAGCGGGGTTTAATAGACACATATGGCTTACTCAAGCCTTGTGACACAGACCAGGAGGCTCCAAGAGGCTTGTCAGTCCCGGTGTTGCTCAGAAGCAGACAGGCCTCTGAGAAACGCTCCACCCGAAGGGCAGAAGGGAGTGAGCAGCCAGCAGCTCCCTATGAGAGGCACAGAACACTACAAGTGTAGTGCTGAGACAGCTGCTGTGAGGAAGCGCTGATGCTGCCTGCGCTCTCTCCTGCCTCTTTCACTGGACACCCATGGAGCAGGCAGGTTCCCTGCTCACATTTGGCTGAGGACCAGCCCTCCATAAATGCAGCACAGCCACCGTGGCAGCTGGGAGCAGAATATAAGAGGTGACAGTTTCTCTCTTGCGCTACATTCAAGCAAAGTCTCTTAGCCTACCTTTAGCTTGCTTCTGCAGGTAGGCTTTCGAAGGCATCCACTGAAGGTTCTGACATTTCCTCATTCTACAAAGAAAGAGCACGTTGTGAAATCAGAAGAAAAATGCAGGCATGAAGAAGGCTGTATGTAAACATCCAACGGGAAAAATAAAAAAAACATTATCAATCCACCCACTCCCTTTTTCCGAGCAATTCCACACTTCCTCAGAGATCTGTAAAAGGAACTTCAACTTTCCTCTGTACGTTCCTTTTGATTTTCCACATTCAATGCAACCTCAAGTTAATAAAACTGCTTGGGTAACAACACTGGTTCACTGGTGAATCCCCCACCAATTCCAGTTCTTAGATCAGAACGCTTCCAAGAGCTCTAAGGAACCACATTGAACTCTCTCAAGTGTTTTATGTAATCCGAACCGAGGCCACTCCAAACAATAGCAGTTGCTCTTGGACTGGGATCAGATTGGGTGACCAAGCCTTTTTTTAAGCCTTCAGCTTCATTTCCTATTTTCCTTACGTTTAGCACATGGCATCTGCTCTTGGTTGGGCTGGTTTGTTTCCGCTGTCATTCCTGTAGCAGGGCCCGTGGTTTTGAAACTGAGCCTGCAGCTTGGGCACAGCTAAGAGCGTGCCTACGTACAGTCCATTGTCTGCAGCGTTTTGCACACAGCTGAGCAGCAAACAGCAACCTCGCAGCTCTGCTTTATAAATAGCTTTCACACCACAGCACTCCTGACTGATGCCACTTCAGCTGCTGCCTTTTCAGACAGATTATTGAGTCTGGTAAAATCAATTTAATGCAGCAATTGAAAACCCAAAAGGTTCAGTCTAAGTGATATGTATAAAAAATGACAGGAAAATCAGGAAAGAGTGGTATTTCTTAATGACACCAAGCCATCTTTGTGATATGAAGCGTATATACACCAGGTAAACATCACCTTGAAAACACAAGCTCTTCACAAATGCAATTTGAGAGAACAAGTGGTACTATACTGATGTATTCAGCCTTGCAGAACCTCACAGAGCCTGATGAAAGCCACTGGACTCACACCAAACAAACACTCTGCCATTTCACCACCCTGAGTAGAATAACCTGGCTGTGAACTTTAGGAAAAGAGCTCTTCACAACCACACCGTGACTGGGATCCTGACTCTGAAACTGTTTACAATGCCCTGCTGTGATCTGGCCTCAGCCCAGGCCACATTCACTGAAAGCCTGTGCCACAGGGCTAACCTGCTGCTCCCAATCCCAGAGCGTGGGTGAGCTGATCCCACTCAGGAAAGGGATTAGACAGTGTCTCTCACTGATACTCACTTGCAGCACTGCTTCTTTATATTGCGCCCACCAAACTTGGGTTTGTCCAGACAGTTGGTACAGACGCCGCAGTCCTCCGGCACTTGACAGCCCGAACACTGCCCACAGCGCCTGGAACGCCGGCCTTTCTTCACCGGTGGCTCTTGCTGCGCCTTGTTCCTGGTAACCGGCTTTATTGGCTTGATAGGTGGAGCAAGAGGTTCAGCCTCTTCTGAGCCAGCTATCGATGACTTATCTATCAAAAAAACACCTAATGTGAATTCAACGATGTCAAAGAACGCTTCAGAAGCACCTGATTTGCTAACAGACTTTATTCCATTAAGCGTAAGCTCATCTGCAGAGCCACGTGAGGGGTGCGTGTAAGCACACACACATCCATACGGGTTCACATGGACATACACGCACCCCTCTGCACCTCAGAGGTTCAGTGCAGAACACACTTTTATAACAACTACCAGCAGTTAAAAGGATTAACCCTGTCTGAGCGGCACTGTAATGGAGAGCCTGGAGCTGTTTATCAGACTTTCCCTTGCTAATCACTTGAAGCCCTCGTTTTAAGCAGCCAACAAAAGCTGACTTTGTGTGGATCCACAGATGAAAACCAAACATCTGAACTCACCATCATTCCCCATGGAAGACAGAATCTTCTCCCGCTCTTCCCACGGTAAGGCACTCAGAGTGGGCATGTCGTCAGGAAACACTGCTCGCTTGCGGCCCAGTGCGACAGCTGCTCTCCTGCAAACATGTTTTATCCGTGGTCCTCGGACTGATGTTTCCGACGAGTCGCTCTCTTGTCCCTGGATTTCAGAACATGGGAACAGACAGTATTCCTGAGCAACGGACCAAAACAAAGCTGTGGAACATGTAATGCAAACTTCTAAATCACCTAAAAAGAATTAAATTATATCTTAGCTTCCACTTTGTAAGAACTGGGATAAAAACACAGACTCTCAGCCTCAGTTATGCAAGAGGAGAAACTCAAAACAAGGAAGTTTTGCTCATGTGGAATTACAAGGTAAGCTTCCACCTGCTCCTTGGTGGAAGCAAACTTGCTCGGGAAGCCATGCTATCAAGGCACTCGTATGGCAACAATCGCAGCTGACTGGAATCAGTCCTTGCTGCTGACTGATCCAGCAGAAGCCAGAAGCAAACTGTCCAATCGCTTTGTAGCTTCTGGCCCTTATGATGGGAGGGTTGTGTTTACTGAGGTTCTAAAAGGAATGTAGCACCTTAATGCAAGTTCCCATTTCTCGTCACAGGATCCTGAAGTAGTGCCAGCGAAAAGAACTCCCGCAAAGAGGGAATCGTCACGGCCTGGACTTCTACAGGCAGCCCCAACACACACAAGTGTGCACTTCATTTCAGAGACAAAAAGCCTCTGCACTAGTGATTCTCAACATCAGCGCTGCCGAGGAAAGTGATAGTTTAAACAAAACGGAAGTGTTCCCTGAAAGCGTATGTCACCTGCCCTTCTGGCAGCTGAAGAGGACTGCAGGAAGGGGAGGTGTGGGGTGGAGGAACAGGGAGAAGGAAGGGAGGAAACAGTCCCCTAGTCTGATGCAAAATTCAAATGGATTTTACTCCTGCCCATAAGCAACAAATCATCACTGTGTGAAGTTAGGAAAGCCCAACATCATCTCCAGAAGCCAGCTTGATGCTCGGGCAGGGCCTACAAGAAACACCGAGGAGAGAGACTACTGCTGTTTGCTGGGAACATGCTCCTAAAAGCGAGCACTCCTATTCTTGGTGATCACTTCGCTTAGATTGATTTGGAGAAACGCAATGAGTGCAGCACTGTGCCGATTTTTAACACCACACGTGGCTCCCCCCGGAGCCTACTGCACAGCAGCTCCCTCTCCCCCTCAGCTCTGCACGGGGCTTCTCATTTTCGGGTCGTTTGCCATCTGCTGCGCCAACAGCTGCTGAGCTCGGCCCAGTAATTCTTTCCGCTTAGGAGACAGGAGCTACTTGCGACTTCCAGTGCAAGTTCAAAACAAGATGCACTCAGGCAAAAACCAGTTTGGGAAAAAGCATACCTGTGCTTTTGGCTGATCTGCTTGTTTGAGGGACTTGCTCTTCTCAATCTTGTACAGCTGGGCTTTGGCCTTTTTCAGAAGACTGGCCACCCTCTTGTCGGTCATGGGCAGTTTGTCTGCCTGTGCCAACATAGAGCTGATGGAGGAAGCGGAATGTTTAACAGTGCTTGACGAAGGAGTAGAAAGACGCAGGGATTTTTCCTTCTCCAAAGAGGGCACAGTAGGGCTGAGGTCCAGGTCTGATTTGTCCAACCCTCCTCTGCCTTTCTTCGAGGTTTTGGTTTTGGTGGCTGCTGTATCTGCCAGAGCGGCAGTGGAAGCATCTGCCGCAGGGTCTATTGCTGTTGACTTCTTCCGCCCAGCAGTTTTCTTGGCAGACGATGATGCTGCAACATCTTCGCTGACAGCTTTTTCTTTGGGCATTTTACCTACAGGAAACAAAGCAGAGCTACTCTGGATTTCTGACCCTTTTCTCCTTTTCTCTTTCCTTGACTCCCGTTTGTTCTCTTTTTCTCTCTCTCTGTCTTTCTCTCTGCTCTTGTCCTTCTCCAGGCTTTTGTCAGCGTCTTTATCTTTGGAGAGTTCCTCCGCTGCCCTGTCCTTGCTCTTGCCCCTCTCAGTCTGGGGACTTGACATGAACCAGGGGAAGAGAGGAGCAGGGCTGCTGGATGAGAAAGGCTCTGCTGGAGTGCTCGTCTGCTTCCTCGGTCGCTGGCTCCTTTCTGCTGATTCCCCAGACTGCGTTAGGGAATGGGAAGGAAAAGTAAAAGTTGAATTTAAGGCACTAGTGGCGAGAGAACTAACAGAAATGCTAGTCAATGAGGAAGAGACAGAGGACTGTGGGGTGAGAGTTGACAGGTCAGAGGTACTAAGTCTCCCGCTTCTCGTCCTCATGGAGTGCGAAGGAGATCTGGGTTCCGATCGGATGGGGCTGAACACTCTCCTCTTCCGCTTCCGAGAGGAGACACCTGTTGCAGAAGTCCCTGTAGTGGTTCGACCAACCGATGAGGGCAGGGTTACAGATTCAAAGATCCTGGAGTGGGCCTCGCTCGGCATGAATCTGGGCGCTCTCAGCAGAGAGCTCCTCTTGTGCATGTCGAACCTTGTTCCAGACTGGAGAGAGAACAGACGTGCTGGAGCTGTTGCACCAGGCGTCGAGAAGCCGGATGCAAAACCAACATCCTCTGGTGTCAGCGGTGGGGGTCTGAAGTTATCGAAGATCGGTTTGCGAATAAGACCCTCTTTGGCATATTTTGCTGATGAGAAGTACTGGGGTTCCGACCTGGAATGCTTCAGGGAGGTCCACCTGAATGTTGGCTCTCGCAGAATTGACTTCCGTTTCTCTTGCATGGGCGCAGCAGAAGCAGGAAGAAAAGGTGAGGCTAACGGTATGGTGGGAGGCATCAGCCAAGGGGTATGGTCCGAGATGCTGGAAGCAGGCTGTAGCGGTGGTGGGGGAGTGAGCAGAGGAGGAGGAGGAGAGGAGGAGGACTGCTGCTGCGGCACGCTGGGCAAGGCCGACAACTTCTTGGCAGTCCTCTGTCCAAAACTTCTTTCTGTTATTGAAAATCTCCTGTTTCTCCTGTCGCCGTTATCGTTTTCAGGGGACTGAGAAACAGGCAGCGGTGCGTGAACTTCGGGAGTATTGCTTCGCTCCTCAGAAAGCGCCTGCATCTCCTCGGAAGCCTGGGAGTCTGTAGATGTATCCACGCTGGGGCTGCTGGACCGCGAGGAGTCTGAAGACATCTGAGACGAATGCTGAGAAGCAGCGCTGGACTTTTCACTGGAGCCACAGGACGTAGCGCTGAACCTGCTGTTTGGTGTGGATTCCAGTCTGGATATTTTAATAGGAGGATCGTAGTCTTCATCCTCGATGAACCGTTTGGGTGTTTTAATAATCCGTGAAGAGATCGCACTCACAACCGGCATGATGAACTGTCGGATATTTTTGAGCTGGGTTCTCCCCTTCCTGCCCTGCAGTTTGGCTGCTTCTTTCTCTATCTTTTTCTGTGCCCCCTTTTTAGCCCTCTGCAAGAGCTGCTTAGCGATCGTGGCATCTGTCCTTTTGGTGGAAGGTATGATCCTAACGGGCTTAATCCTGCGCGGGCTCTGTCTGACAGCAGTCTTTTCTTCTTTCGTAAGAGGCGGCGTGCCATCCTTTTCTTTGCGAATCCTCTGGGGTTTCTCCAGCTGCGAGTTGATGACTAAGGCTGAGGAAGTCTTTAAGCGCTCAGAGGATGGTGGCCTACCTCTCCTGCGCACGATCTGAACGCTCTTCCTCCCAATCTGAAGTTTCGCCCCAGGCTTAAATTTAGATTTCAGTGGGGAGAGTTTACTAGTTCTTAATTTCTTGATTTTAGTTGCTTGCTGAAATGTAGTGGATGGTGACCTTTTGATTTTTTTCAGACTCTCTTTTTCTTCCTTACTGCCCTTCTGAACGTCTGACGAGTCCTTTACTTGTGACAGTTTGAACTTCACACTCGTAAGCGTTGGAGGTCTTCCTCGTCTTTTCTCCCCACTCTTTGATTCTTTCTTCTTCACTTTCTCCATGGATGTGGATTCAGACTTGCTTGAAGGGGAACAAACCGATGAAGAGTCTGACAGCACAGCTGAACTCCGTTCAGAACCGCTCCGAGGCCTCCCGCGAGGTTTCCTTGGACTGGATTTAACTGAGGTGGAAGCAAAGAAAGAAGAGCGTACATTAGATTTCTCTGAGTGTCACATCAGCATTCCCCAGGTCACACAAATACTTACTCGATATAAGTCACACTGCCCGTGCAAGCTGCCAAGACATTTCAGTTAATCAAACACAACAGTTTTATCCACATCTGTAAAGAGCACCTTCACAGCAAACACCTTCTCGCACAGAAAACAGGACTTAGGAAGTCTGTCTAAAACACAAGTTTGCCTTTTCATAACACCTCTGGATGCAGTGACATAAACCCACTACCGACCTAATGGTGAGAGAGAACAATAATTCTAACAGGCAGATGCCAGCTTTGAGACACATTAAAAGATTTTTTTGCTGGGTTTTTTTTTCTTTAAGTAGATCACAGATAGCTGAAAGTGAAAAAATCCCTTTTCTCTAGTCCCATCCATCTGCTCTGCTAAGGGACAGGTCCGTGAGGCAAGAACAGTGCACAGGGAGAGGCTGTAAAAAGTGATTTACTAAATAAACTGATCCTGGTTTTGAAACACAGCACCTGGTGTTGCGTTTGGAATCACTGAGCAGATGTGCAGAGCTTGATCTCTTACCCCGACAATGCATTTCCACGCACACCCATCAAACCCAAGCTGTGCCAGTGTTGGGCCTTTCCGCTGCTCAAACAGCGCCCTTCACTTTAAACACCTCTCAGCAGAGAGGTGGCAGAGGCTGCTGGCGAGGCTGAGCTGGGCAGAGCGTGATGGAGCAGAATGCTCCAGTGAGAGCATTTACTGACACTCTAAGAATCTAAGTCAAAGCTGAGCTCGTTCACTTGCAGTGCCACAACAACTTCAATCCTTGCTATTAAAATAATGCCTCTCCAAAACACAGACACTGGGTTTCAAACACCAGTTTCTTCAGCAAAACTCTTTTATAGAAAGTTTCCCTGTTCCATTACACATCAGTCTGAAACTGAGTAGAATCAAAAAAAAAACAGTGTAGCTTTTAAAGAGGATGAGATTTGATAAAACGAACAGAAAAAGCACAGCAAAACCCTGTATTCCCAAAGGAGAATATAGAATCAACATCCGATCCTGTGGCTGAACGTACCTGTGGGGGACCTGGCGGGACTTGGGACTTTGACTTCTTCATCTGAACCAAAGCCTAGAAACTGTTCATCCTGCAACGAGAAAGCAGATTGACAGCTGAAGACAGGGACATTGACATTAGAACGAGCTTAACCACCACTGAAGTGTGAAAGCATTCTGGACCATCTCCCCTCCCCAGGTGACATGAGTTACAGAGAAACCCAGGACACAGATATGGGAAAACAAACCCTTGCCATATAAAACCTGCTGCCTGTATCAAACCATAAAGATGTACCCTTACAAGCTGTTATTCAGGATGCCCTGAAGACAAACTCCAGTGAAAGAAGTGTTTCTGTATTTACTCTGCTGGTACAAACATAGATGAACTTCCTCCAAGCTCATTTAAAAGTCTCTCAGGATGAGCAGAAGCAGCTGAGGTCTACAATTCCACCTGAGCATCCTGGAGCTCAAACAGGACCCCAGGGATTGCTCTAGTCCCTTTCTGACAGCTTCCCTGAGGGAGGGCTTTGCCACCTGCTCCCACAGGCCCAACTGCTATTCTTATGGCCTCCAGAAGGAAAAGGCAGGATCCTGAGGCCTCTCTAGAACCTACAGAGGTCAGCATGCCCTCAGACGAATGCAGCCTCATCACGCAACCTCCACACCTGCCTAGGGAACTACAGCTGCTTCTGGTGCATCACCCATGCACCCCAAGAGCCCTCAAGTCACTTCAGACTTTGTCTATAGGAGAGATGAAAGCCTGATGCCCACCATAAAGCCATCCCCCCAACAGAGGCATGACATTCAAGGCATGCTTCTCACTTCAGCACAGGGAGCATGCAAACTTCTCGATCCTGTCTGCCTGTCACCAGCATTTCCAACACATTTTTGGTTTTCTGTTGTTCTGGCTTTCCCAGCCCAATTTCACCCCAAGCACTTATGTTCCCCAGCCTTAAGACTCTCTGAACTTTGCAAACAGAGATGTCACTCGCTACTGGCTTCTGTAAACGCACCAGGGAGTAACCACACTGCTCTGTCGCAATTGGAGCCTGCAAAGGGCTGTGAGAAGAGAAATGCTACTAGAACACACTCTGAAAACCAAGAGGTGCAGCGCTGCCAGCAGGAGAAGGAAAGCACCGTTGCTTAATAAAAGGTTGCATCAAAAGACCACCTTTTTCCCCTCTTGTGCTTTCTAGGTGAAGTTCCTCACTTGTCTGCTCCCAGGACAGACCAGGAAGAACCTCTCAACCACTGACACCACAGGGTTTAAAGTTTCAAGGAATCAACTCTCACGCACTGAGACCTGTGCCCGTGGCTACAGGGGAGTTGGGAGGTGACAAAGAGCAGCGAGGCTTAAGAAAACTATTCCTCAAAATTTTCCGCTTCCATTCAGTTTGATGAGCTTCAGTATTAAACAACTCCAACAGAGTAAACACGCAGAATAAAAGGCCAGCTGAGTCTTCGACATGGACAACGCTCCAGCCAGTCACATTCACCACACATACACAGAGGCTGCAGATCCGAATTGCTGTCAGCAACGATTGCCACACTTTGCCGGAGCAAGGGCAGAGTCCTGCCCTTCCTCACATCCCTGCTGTCTATCGGCTCCGTGCAGTCACAGCACTGACGCCAAGAACACCGGAAAAAGCAACAAGGAAACAATGTAAAATAAAAAAATTACACCAAAACATGTTACGTCTACCCAAGGAACCTTGCGTCACGCAGACCGTCCTGAGCCCTTTTCCTGAGAAGGAACAGCTACCACTTCTCCACTTCAGTCTTGCAGTACTCCCACTGGAGTGAGACATGCTGCAGAAGCACCCGCTCCCAGCCTGCTGATCGATGGTCCCGTCACGCCTGCCTGCCGCTCCCGAGCACGTGGGCTCCCTGCAAGATGTAAACACTGCAGCGCCGGCACTGCTTTCGCAGGGACGTGCACCTAGAGAAAAGGGTCCCAGCGCCCGGAGAGGCTGTTAACAAAGAGAAATTTGGGCTGAAATGGTCTGACTGCTGAGAACACAAGCAGGAAAACACACAGCTCCCTACAAACAGCCAGGGTTAGAAACGCAAAGGGAACTGCCACACATCCTGCGTGATTTCCTCTTCGTTAGCCTACCAAACACAGAGATCTGCAGTGTTTTCAAGCACACAACTCTGTGCCTGTCGCTATGCTGGGCACAGAGAAAGGCCAGGTAACACTGGTGTGCAGGAACGTACCCTCCCCAAGGAAACAGAACTTATTGCTGCAAGCAGAAAACTCTCAAGGCGTGTATACAGCCCCAAAGATGGCAGTGATTTCCTTCCATAAACCAATTCATTTCCAAGTCTCCCAGCCCTAATTAAACAGCTCCCCAGTGCTTCATTCATTTGCTGTGCGGGAAGAGAGCTGAGCAAGGAGCAGCTCGCCGGCTGCAGCTCAAGCAGCACACCCCAGCAAACAGAGCCCTGGTACAGCAACAACACACTCAGGGGACACAGGGCTCTAAGAACCAGGCACCTTTCCAATAGGCACTTTAAAACACTAAATAAACAAACAAATCCTTTTCTGGAAGAGTAAATGGACTCAAAGACTTATTTACAAGACTGAATTAGGGACCAGCCCTGCCCAGAGAGACAGGTCAGTCTGGTGCAATCTAAGCCAAGACCTTATACTAAAATCAGTTCCTGGCACTGGACACACATGCGTGTGAAACGCTTGCTGCCGGCCTCCTAACTGCAAGCCTCTACTGACAAAGGAAGAGCTGCACCTACCCCCAAACACCGCCTCGAGCAGCAGCAAATAGAAGCAACCTCGTCTGTAACACTGCGGTTGTATGAGGTGACTGCGTGCAGGTAAACCTGAGGACCAGGACAGGAGCACGCATCTAAAACTATGGATTGACGGTTCGGCGCCCAAAGGTATCCGTGTCCCAACACAGAAGGGCATTTCCCACCACTAACTGCTCAGGACAAAACATGAAGCCTGAAGACAGACAGAACCCATCCTGTGTCATTCCAATGCTTCAGCCACACCCCCCGCACACCTCTCTGTCTCTTTACAAAAAGAGAGATGCACATGACTTTTGCTTCCCCTATGAGGTCAGTTCAGCCCTCCCTTGATGTTGCTGGGCCCAGGAGAGGTTTTCCATACAAGCACATGGTGAGGATGCTCAGAGGGATGAGAAAAGATGGATGACTTCTCCAAGAGGAATCCCCACCTCACCCCAGCTCTCACCAAACCACCCCGACAGAGACCCTTCTTTATCAATATCCGGGGCCTGGGATCATGAAGCAAACAGTAAGACGCAACTATCAAACAGTCTGGACCTGCAGCTGCCTCCGAATCCATGCGCCTGCTGCGACCGCTTCCTTCCTTTTGCCACCCAGGATCCTAGAGCCAGTATTTAATCTGTGGCTGCCAAATCAGCTCTTGCTGTATTTTTGACAATCGCCTGTCACAGTCTGCAGCTGGCATCTGTGTTGTTTTTAACCCGATCACCGTTACCTTGTTCTTCCAAGGGGACACATTCATTCTGGTTTTGACCCAGTATCCTGTGAATGACTGTTCTTTCTCATTTCCCACTCCACAGTCACCAGGAGTGCCTGCAGTAAAACGGTCTCTCGAAACAACAGCCACTTTGGCTCCACTCACAGCTACAAACAGCACGACCAACACATTGTCTGTGCTTGTTCAGTGAGTGGACTGGTGACCCCAAAACAGTTGTTCCCGCTGTTGGAAAAGGCACCCTTCCAGCTCCTGAGAGAAGACTGAGAAGGCCACTAAACACCAGCACGTTTCCCAGACTAAGCCACCCCATCCAGTTGGCCATCACAGGTCAGAACGCAATTTTGAGGCAAATCAAAGCAGGAATGGCCTCTCTCCAGTTTGTCAGAAGTGGCTACAGAGCACGACAGATGGAGAGTGATTAAAAACCATAATGGTTTTGAACGTGACCTCATTTACCTGGAAAAGAATAATGCAACACACAAAAGGTCACTTGGGATTATGAATAAAAGCAGGAGGGAAGGCAGGAAGCCTGAACAAGCTAGAGAGGGACGATCTCTCGATGGCAACAGAGCATCTACCTGCATCTCCCACTCAAACGTTACACGTCCTCAGCTGTGTAAACCTCAAGGTTGGGAGCAGATGGAGAAGCTTTTCCCAAAGTAAACTGGCTGCTGCAAGAACAGAAAACTTGCAGGCAAATCTCTATGACAACGTTCTTGAGCCAAGTTACTTTTGAAAGAACTTCTGACTAAAGATCTCGGAGGGAAATCCACCCTCGAACGAGAGACTATCCCAAAGGCACCGACTGATGTTCTGATCTCAGACTGAGGAACAACAGCATAACCCACACCGCTATGGATGCATGAAGTCGCAAAGGCCTGTGATCGGAGCTGTCAGGAGCACTAAGCCAGCAATACAACCATCCCAATCAGCTTCTGAACAATCATTCAATGTTACAATAGAGTTATAAGAACAGTGCTTTACTTCTCTTCCTGCTCACCACCTTGGATTTGGCCCAATTACACTGCTCCTCATCCTCCTGGAAAGAGAGAAGCTATTTTTAGAAGCCCATTCAGAAGCCTGCTTAGTAACTCCAGCACAATATCTAACCGAATCCTCTTCTTTCAGCAAGAGTAAAAGTCCCCAGAGAATGGCAATAAGTAACACCCAGACAAACACCGGCGTGCTCAGTGCTCCTGTCAGCAGCAGAATCATCCAGGAGGCCAGTGAGACGCTTCCCAAGTGATTACTTGCAATGCAACATCACTAACAAGCGGCAGAGTGCTTGGTGTTACTGTGATGCACTGATGGGGCTGAGCGTCCAGTCGCCCATTCATACTTTAATTAGACGAAGGCTTTGAACGGAGTGCCGCATGGGCTCTGCCACGACTTCTCAGAACAGCACCAATATACAGCGCATGTTCTGCAAACGCAGAGCAGCTCTTGGCAGGGCCACCTCTGCAGGACAGCCCCAAACCCGAACAGCGGGAGGATGCACCCCTGCTGCAGCGCTGCAGCTGTATCCTCAGCAATCGACCACAACAACACAACCGTGATCAGGGCTGCAGCTCCCAGAGTCTCTCCAGTTTCAGAATTGGACAGGGCAGGTTGTTCTTTATGGGACTTCAGCACAGAGTGCACTTGCTCCACTTGCACCTGCCGAGCACGCAGAGCAGTCTTGCCAGTCTGCTAGAAGGAAAATGGGAAAAGTGCCTGCACACACCGTTACCCACTCACTGGTGGAAACCATCAGCACCATCCCACAAGCATTCCACAGGTTCTGGAGGATGCAGCCTCAGCAGGGATGCTCAGAAGCCGAGAAGTTAACCACTGACTCAGAGTCACCCTGTCCCTTCCTTTGGTTCCTCCAAACGCAACACAGTAAAAGCCCAGCGCTTCTCTGGCTGAAGGAAGCACAGTGGAGCAGACTGGTCAGTGCCACTGCACTTCTAGCTCAGATGTGACTGTGGTGGAGGAATGGAAGCCGCTCTCTCCTCCCAGGACATGGATCTTGCACTGTTTCAAAACAAGCCAGTCACTGTGGACATCCATCAGACCAGCACTTACCTCGTAAAAACTGATCACCTATGTTAATGCCAGCAGCGCTACCGGGACACCAGCATCACGGTGGCGTTCCCTCTCTGATCTTAAGTTCCTGAACCTTGCAAGCTGATGCAGATTTGAGGAGTGAAGTGACAACACACATCCAGCGCCCTCTCAGCTTTTATGTCCCAAAGCTTCAATTAAACTTTAGGGATGAGGCGGAAGCTCTGACCTGCCAGGCGCAACAGTGATCTACAACCATGTGCAAGCTTCTATTCCAAATATCAACATAACGAACCAAGAAAACAAGACCATGTTTCTCCTATTACTAAAGCATATTGAGCAGAAAGGATGACGTGCTGTAAACATGCCACCATTTTCAGCCAGTTAAAGCTTTACTGTGCAAAAAGTGCCCCCCCAGCCTTTGTGGTCCAAAACCAAGTATCACAGTGCTGCTCCCATAGAGCGAGCGGGTTTCGAGATGACTCAGTGAAACGCCAAGTCGAGGATTCGGGTAAAGCCACCAGAAATCTGGGGTAGGCAGTGACACCCCAGCATTCAGGTGCCTTTTAGGCCTTTTAGATTAGAAGTAAGGCCTGCTACATACCACAAAGTGGCCAAGGACACGAGGGAAAGGCCGAGCACAAGCCCTGCTCTGAACTTGTGCTTTGTTTTTACATCCAATTGTGGGAATGTACAATTTCAACAAGTACACACACCAGCAAACAGCAGAAAGCAGCGTGCCACCAAGAGGTCAAAAGAATAAGCATGCAGAGCAGAAGTTATAGATAAAAAGATAACACGGTGCCTTCCTCTGACTGCCAAGTGCTCCTGAACCCAAAGCTGCAACCTGGAGTTCATTGCCGATGCAGAAACCCAACTCAGCTGAGGACAGGAACTGGTGGGTCCAGGGAAGACCCCCAATCCCGTGGGAGGGAACAGGGCGAGCAGCATTTCACAGGACATGGTGAGCCCTTGTAAGCAGGGGTCCTCTGGCAGCCCCCTTCCAGAAGAACATCTGCCCTGGAGTAGGGTACCACAAGGACCAGAGCTTCACCCTTTCAGCACCGATGCGCAGCCACTCTCTCCTCCAAGTAGACTACAAGTGGCATCCACAGGCTAGAAGTGCTGGAGCTCGTTTCTCATTCCCCATGCCCTCTCCGCAGAGAACTCATACCAAGGAGAGCAAAGCTTGTCCTGCAGCTGCAAGTGACAGGCAGCAGTGCTGGGATCTTCCCTCACTATGACTGTAACACTGCAGAACAAGGCACTGGGCAGAATCACAGAATAGTTTGAGTTGGAAGGGACCTTAAAGATCATCCAGTTCCAACCCCGCTGCCATGGGCAGGGACACCTCCCACTGAATCAGGATGCCCAAGGCCCATCCAACCTGGCCCTGAACACCTCCAGGGATGGGGCAGCCACAGCTTCCCTGGACAACCTGGGCCAGTGTCTCTCCACCCTCATGGTGAAGAAATTCTTACTAACATCTACTCTAAATCTGCCCCTCTCCAGTTTATACCCGTGTATAAAGTATAATTGCACCCCTTAAAGCAAAAGTCTTGATCATCACCAAGGGAAGGAAACCAACCTGAGAAGTGAACTAAACCTGAACAGCTGAGAGCATCCACTCACTCAGCATGGCAACACACGCTGCAAATTCAGTGCAAAGGAAAGCATCTGGGCTACCGCCTCCCTGCTCACGAGTGCTCAGGTGAAGCTCAACCTTGTAGCACTCCTTTCCACGGTATGCAACGCTATTAGACAGAGAGTTTAGTAGCTAAACAGAAATGCGATGCAAGAGCTAAAATCCTTATGATACAGGAGACCCTGGATCATCAGCTGCTAAAATCAAGGACATACACAAAGATCTTTCAAAGACCTTTTAGAGCTTTTTTGAGAGGCAAAAATATATTTGAACACAGTTGGAATTAAAAATCAAACCAAACCAACATCATCTTTGAAAAAAAGAAAGGAAACAAAGCAACCTGCCCCTCTGACTCCAGAGCTGTTAACTCTGTGGCCCAGTTGGGAAGCCAGATTTCCGTCATTTCTGCCACCGAACCAGCGCTCGCAAGACATTAACTTCTTCCAAGTAGACCCAGTAAATTCCTTGGAACCTGGCCTACCGCAAACAGAAAAATGGACCAATATCCCAAACCACAGCCTTTAAGAAACTGGCATTAAATAAAAGGGCTGCTGGTAGGCAGTCTGAGTTAAACCCTAAAGTGCAGTAGCGGTCAGGTTAGAAGTGTTTCCACAATCAGTTTGGTGTGCGCAAATACAACCCCCTTCCCTCCCACATCGCAGCCTGCTGGAGCTGGAACAGCCCAGGAATTACTCCAGCTCAGCACTGAGTGACTAGCTCCACTTCATGGCTCCCAACGGAAAACACCGCCACTAAGCTGGTGAGACACAAGAAAACTGGATTTTCTCATGTGTTTTAATAAACTCCGGTGTCCCCAGCAATGGAAAAACAAAACAGCCACTCTTTGAAAGGGCAAAGCTGCACTTGCCTGGTCTGCAACTGAGGACCTGCCTGCAGGAGGGCCAGAACCAGCCTTTCAGAAAGAATAAAGCACTCCTACTACAAGAAACCTGGGGAATTTTCTTGCTGCTAAGAAGCGATACAAAACCAGAACTAGAGATGGAAATGCGGCAGCATGTAGTAACACACCCCCATCATGCCTTCCCTGCACTGTCAGTAAGTGGGCTGCTGTCAGACTTTGGCTCTGCATGCCTTTGAGAGGCTTCAAAAACCAGCAAACCCTACGCAGGAAGAGGAGCAACTTCAGAAAATATGATGTGAAGCAGGCCAGCCAGCACGGTGGGTGCAGCGAGCTGCCCACCTGGGTCCCACTCCTGGGGCAGCATCCTCAGGATGTGGCAGAGGGAGCCCCCCTGCACATCCTACCTGGAGAGCGAGGATAATGGAAGAGGCAGCAGCAGGGAAGGGAGGAGGGTGGCCAGCACACCTCCTCTGTCCCCGCAAGCAGCGGGCGGGAGGGCGCGCCCTTTGTGTGGGGCATAAAGATGTGTCCGGGGTGTGCGTGTGTGTGTATGTGCACTTGTATGTCCAGAGTGCCTATGTGTGCGGGAGGTGTGTCCGTGTGTGTGTGTGCATGCGCACGCAGGAGATGTGTCTGGGGGGTGTGTGTGTGTGTCTGGGTGCGTGTGTATGTGTGTGTGTGACTGCGTGCGCAGGAGGTGTGTCTGCGTGTGCCCGTGTGTGTGTATGTGCCGCCGGGGGGCAGCGGGAGTGGGGATGCCGCGGGGATGCTGTGGGGTCAGGAGCGGGGATGCTGCGGGCTGGGAGCCGGACCAAGGCGGAGCGGAGCCAGGAACGGGGATGCTGCGGAGCAGGGACGCAGCGGGGCCACTATGGAGCGGGGATGCAGAGGGAGGATCGAGCTGGAGCGGGATGCAGCAGGGCTGGGATGGAGCGCGGATGGAAGTGGGGCGCGATGCAGCAGAGCTGGGATGGAGCGGGGATGGAACTGGAGCGGGATGCAGCGGGGATGGAACGGGGATGGAGAGGGGCTAGGATAGAGCAGGATGCAGCGCGGATGCAGCGGGGCTAGGATAGAAGGGAGATGGAGCGGGAACGGGGATGGAGAGGGAGCGGGATACAGCGGGGATGCATCGGGGCCGGAGCGGCGCGGGGATGCAGCAGGGATGGGATGGAACAGGGATAGAGCGGGGCCGGAGCGGGGCCGGGGCCGCGCCCTCCCGCGTCGCCCCCTCCCTCCGCCCCGCCGTTCCCGCTCACCTCGCCGCCGCCCGCCTCAGCGCCGCAGGCGGCTCGGAAGCGCCGCAGGTTGATGCCGATGGCGGCCGAGACCTGGAGCGCCGCGTCGAAGCCCGGTCCCAGCCCGGGGCCCGCGGGGCCCGGCGCTGCCCCGCCTCCCCCGCTTCCCGCCGCCGCGCCGGGGCCGGGGCCGCCGCGCTCGCCCTCGCCCCCCGCCGCCGCCCCCGGCTCGGCGCCCCGCAGGCTGCGCACGGCCGGCACCCGCAACCGGGCCCCCCCCAGCCCGCGGCGGCCCCCGGCGCCGCTGCCGGGCCGGGCCGGGAAGCGCCACCGACCGCTGTGCGCCATCTTTCCTGTGAGGCGGCGAGCCGGAGAGCGGGGCCGGGCCGCGCCCCGCGCCCTGCATAGCGCGCCCGCGCCCGCAGGAGCCCTGCATAACCGCGGCGCCTATACAGGTTGCGGGGCCCCGCCGTCCCACCGCCCGGGAGCCTGGGAGAGACGCGCGCGCCGGGTGCTGGCCCGGCATAACGCCGGGCGATATGCATGGTCCGGGGTGCCGGCCCCTGCGCGGCCCCGCGCACTGCATAGCGCGGAGTCCCGCCGCGGCGGCCGAGGATAACGCGGAAGGCTGTGCAGGCGCGGGGCGCCCCCGCGTCCGGGCCCCGGAACCTGGATAACGCATAGCGGACCGCCTACACTCCGCATAATCGCGCGGATATGCCGAGCGAGGGCGCGGGGCCCGGGACCGCGCGTGGCGCTCGGGTAGGAACCCCTGGGAGCCGCCGCGGCAGCGGGTTCGCCCGCACCTCGCATGGCACCGGCGGCTGCCAGCGGCCGAGGGAGACGCCCCCCCCGCCCCGGGAGTCCCGCTGCCCGAGGGAGAGGCCGAGCGGTGCCCCAGAGGACAGAAAAGCTCCCGGAGCCCACAGGGAGGCAGATCCGCTTCTGGTTCTGTCACGCGTGATGCCGGGTTCTGCTTCTGGGGCGGCTGCGCCCCGGCACTTGATGGAACCATGGAATGGTTTGGTAGGAAGGGACCTCAGAGACCATGCAGGTCCACCCCTCCCAAAAGCAGGGACACCTCCCACTGGATCAGGGGCTCAAAGCCCTATCCAACCTGGCCTTGGACACCTCCAGGGATGGGGCAGCCCCTTCCAGGCAGGACAATCAAAATCATAGAATCATAGAATAGTTTGGGTTGGAAGGGACCTTAAAGATCATCCAGTTCCATGCCTGCCATGGGCAGGGACATCCCACTGGTTCAGGCTGCCCAAGGCCCATCCAACCTGGCCTTGAACACCTCTATGGATGGGGCAGCCACAACTTCTCTGGGCAACCTGGGCCAGTGTCTCACCACTCTCATGAAGAAATTCTTCCTGTTTAGTCTAAATCTGCCCTTCTCCAGTTTATACCCGTTCCCCTTCATCCTATCACCACAAGCCTTTATGAACAGCCCCTCTCCAACTTTCCTGTAGGCCCTGTTCAGGTACTGGAAGTCGCTATAAGATCTCCTCCAAGCCTTCTCCAGGCTGAACAAGCCCAACTCTCTCAACTTGTCCTCGTATGGAAGGTGCTCCAGCCCTCTGATCATCTTTGTAGACCTCCTCTGGACCCATTCCAACAGCTCTATCTCCTTCTTATGTTGAGGATTCCAGAACTGGACACAGTATTCCAGATGAGGTCTCCCAAGAGAGGAATAGAGGGACAGAACCACTTCCCTCGCCCTGCTGGCCACGCTGCTTTGGATGCAGCCCAGGATACGGTTGGCCTTCTGGGCTGCGAGCGCACATTGCTAGCTAATGTTGAGCTTCTCATCCACCAGCACCCCCAAGTCCTTCTCTGCAGGGCTGCTCTCAATCACATCATCTCCCATCGTGTACTGAAAATGGGGATTGCCCCGACGCAGGTGCAGGACCTTACACTGGGCCTTGTTGAACCTCATGAAGTTCTCACAGCCCACTTCTCCAGCCTGTCCAGGTCTCTTTGGATGACATCCCGTCGTTCCGGTGTGGCAACTACACCACCCAGCTTGGTGTCATCCACAAACTTACTAAGGATGCACTCAATCTCGCTGTCAATATCATCGATAAAGATATTAAACAGCACCGGTCCCAGTATGGACCTGAGGGGCGCTACTCGCCACGGATCTCCATTTGGACTTTGAGCCATTGACCACTACTCTGTGAATAAGAGCATCCAACCAGTTTCTTATCCACCGTACCGTCCACCCATCAAATCCCTATCTCTCCAATTCAGAGAGAAGGATGATGTGAGGGACTGTGTCAAAGGCTTTACAGAAATCTAGATAGCTCACATCTGTTGGTTTACCCTTGTCCGCTGCTGCAGTTACCTCAGTCTCTCCAGGGAGCATGAAAGGAGACGGAGCATTTTCAAGCTCTCTCCCATGTTTAATCCCAGCCCGACGGCCCCTGTGACCCAGCGCTGTGGGGAGCTACAGCACTGAGCCCTCGCCAGTGCCTGCCAGTGTCTGCCCCGAGGAAAGATATGCACAGGTAGCAACACATCACACCGGGCAGGCCTCCGAGTGGGACTGTGGGGCTTTCTTGGCACCAGGAACACCCTGCAAATCCGGATCACACCTTAAATCCCACACGTGACCTCCCTGTTTCTCTGCTATTAAGGGATATGTGCTGCAGTCTGCCACAGGGAGGTGCCTGGCGTGTTCCCCTCCCTGGTGTCTGTCTGCTGGGCAACAGATTTGGGAAGATAGGAGCTAAGAGCTGGTTTTGGGGCTGTTGTTCCGCCTTGCCAGGGCATGCATTGGGCATCAGGCTGTGGTACCAGTTAAAATTGCCAGTGCCCTTTGCGAAAACACGTCCCCTCCTAAGAGAAGAGTGAGAAACAGCAAAGGAATGGCCCAGCCTTGGCTTCCCCATCTGCCCTGTGGAAGCGGCTGTGGCCAGCTGTGACCCACAGCTGTCAGCCCAGGAACCCTGCTTTTGAACACAATAAAAGCCACTTTCTACGGTTGCTACCAACTGCCTTCTGGTGGCCGAGTGTGGAGCGTACAGGTTTACCTGCACTACCTGTCGCAGCAGCTCCTCACTGGGATGAGGTGCTGAGGAGGTCAGCTCTGCCACGGGGAGACAGGAAATTGCTGTGCTATAGGCACAGCCAGCCCAGGACCACTGGGGTCAGCCAGCTTGGAGCTGTGGGTTCCCTGGAGAGATGAACAGCAGCGCCACAGGAGCAATAGGATTGACAAGCAACAATACTGACAGGGAATCACGTTGCAAGGTGATGAGGAATTACATCCCGCTGCAACAAGACTGTGGCATCAGAGCTTAGGTGTAAGTGACTCCCCAGGGTTTGCATGCATCTCCACAACAGCCAGATGAAAATAAGCCACTGTGTGGATTTTGGACACTGAAACCAGTGGTCAGGACACGGACAACCTCACTCCGCTCACCTCCAAAGGCTTCTGCTCAAAGAATCATGCTCCAAGCAGCAGGACTGCAGGGAACAGCGCTGCATTCCCTGCGCTATGAACCACAGTAGGTATCCCTTGGTGGCGTACATAAAGCACCAGCTCCTCTTACAGGAAAAGCTCTGTTCAGTTAGTGGAACACCAGGGCTCTTACACATCCCCAACGCTTCCAACGGCTGAGCACGGCTGTGATGCCGCAAAGCGGTGTCCCCAAGGCAGTGCCAGCGCTATCCCGGGATCCCAGCCTTTGGGAAGCCCTCCGGAGGCACCTCCCTCCTGGATTGGAGATGGACACACGCGCCCCAACCGCCACAAAAGACCAGGAAAGCCTGGCACCGGTTCCCGCTTTATTTCCAGCATCCCCTCAGACGTTGTACCCGATCAGGCCGCCCTTGCCGATGATTTCCCCGATGTAAAACCACATCAGCACCTCGGTGGCCACCAGCCCGTTCCTCAGCGCTTCCTGCAACGAGAATGGTGCCGGTGAGATCCCCGCCTTCCTCCAGCAACCCCCCACCGGTGCTTCGGGCGGCAGCGGCTCCAGCGGGAGCGCCCGAAGCCTTCCTCGGGCCCGCTCACCCTGCTCCTAGGAGGGTCCTGGCGGCCCTTCCCCTTACCCTGACGGTGAGCTGGGTCAGGCGGCCGGTCTGGAAGGCCCTGACCAAGCCCTTCACGCCGTCGATGGCGCGGGGGATCTCGGCGGGGCTCGGTGGGGCCAGCTCCACCTTGGCGTAGTACCAGAACGTGGCCAGGCGCGGCTTCGAGTAGGCCACGGCGGCTGCGGGCAGAGGGGAAGGAATGGCGGTCACGACGGCGGTGGCTGCTACCCGCGGTCCCGTCCCGTCCTCTCCTGCGCCTCCTTCTCCCCGGTCCCGTCCCGTCCCGTCCCATCCCATCCCGCCCCCCTCCCCGGTTCTCACCGCTGAGGAGCTGCGGCCCGCGGGCGGCAAGGCGCTGCGTGAGCTTCTGCGCCGCCTGCGCCATTGCTGCCCGCTCAAAGTCACCCGCCAGGACCCCGCGCCTGCCCCGCGAACCGCCCGCGCCGGCAGAACGCCGAGCCCGCCGCGCAGGCGCTCGCCGCGGGCAGCCCGCCGCGAGGACCCCGCGCCACGTGCGTGGGGCGGGGCGTGGCGCTGCCCGAGAACTGCAGGTTCGAGGCCCGCGCTGTGCCGCTGCCGGAGACTCGGGTTGGAGGGCCATGCCGCTCCCGGAGAGCCACGGGTTCGAGGCCCGGGCAGTGCTGCTCTCGCCACCGTGCATTCGAGGCCGGAGCGGTGCCACTGCTGCTCATGCGACCGTGCATTTGAGGCCTGAGCGGTGCTGCTGCTGCTCCCATCACTGAGTTCGAGGCCCGGGACGCACCACTCCCACCAGAGCCACAAGTTCCAGAATGGGGCAGTGATGGTGCCACTCTTGGAGCCTCCAGTTCGAGGCCCAAGTGCTGCCGATGCAGCTCCCACACTTTTGAGTTCAGGGCAGCGCCACTCCCGGCAGCACAGATTCAAATCTCGGGCTGTGCTGGTACCGCTCCGTGGGTTTGAGTCCCAGGCAGTGCCGGTGCTGCTCCAGATCCCGTGGATTTGAATCCTGTGCGACTCACAGAGCTGCCAGTGCCGCTGCGCCCCCAGCCAAAGCTCCCCGGAGCTGTAAGATCACCTCTGCATTTAATTTAATTATCAACCCTCCTTTCCCACAGATCACTCAGAAAAGAGAACTTGCTACAGCACTGTTCCCCTCCAGCCCGCGCCCGGCTGCAGAGGCATCGCCTCCACGTTACACGCACAGAGTTTAAACAGCGTGGGAGCACACGGCAGCAGAACAGAGCGGGGGGCTTGGTGCCACTGCAAAAAAACATGGCCAACAGGAAGAACAAGAAACAGAGGGCCGGGGCACCAGGAGGAAGAGGCTGCGGTCTTCCCCGAGGCAGAGGCTCAAAGCTGTAGTGCAGTAGAGAGTCTGGAGAATAAAGAGCAGCTTATGAAAGGAAAACAGAAGAAGGGATGGGAAGGGAGGTCCTAGGAGAGAGTCCGGAGGTGGTGGCAATGCACAAAACACAGCCTGGATTGAGCTCTGGAGCTCCCACCGTTACCCCTGCAAGGCAGTTATCTCGCTAGAGACCGTAGGTCAAGGGATAAGACCCCGGCTTTCAGTTCAGTGTCTCCTCCAGCTCCTCCTTCTGCTTTTTCCTCTCTGCGAGCCACCGCTGGATCTTCTCTTTGAGCTCTGTGTTTGGTCTGATCTGGTCCATAGTGAGGGGGCTTCGGTTAAAAGGATCCGTCTGGTCACTGAAAGACAAATCATCCAGGGGTTATTTGGGTGGAATAAAAAGCCAGGAATACTGTCATGATGTTCCTGTCATTAAGCAGAGAGGCGCACGGAGACCAATGTCTTATCAGAGAAGTGAAACAGGTCCAGGAAAGCCCGAGGCCCGCACTGCCTACCTGAGGAGGTGCCGGGCGATGGTTGACCGGTCCACAGTGACACGGGAGGAGGGCAGGATCACCGGGTCCAACATCAGAGTGCTCATGATTGGATCCAGGAACTCATCGCAGGCATCCGCGTACGTCTCCTCCTCCTGCTGCTGGCGGTCTGCAAGAGACTGAAGAGCACACGCTGCTTTTAGAGATGCTGTTTCATGGCTCCTTCAAGACCAGGTTTGCTCCCGACTTGTAGCTGAAGCATGCACAGCTCTGTGCCAACAGGGAGCCCTCCCAGCTTCCCCACCTCAGAGGAAGCCGTGCTTCCAGAAATCCAGCTCCACAACAAAGACGCAGTGACACACAGATGGAAAAGGACGCCAGAGACCAGTTCCACCTTTCTTTGTGTACTTAAATCCCCTCCACTTCTCACCTTGATTCTCTCAGCCAGGTTACTGAAAGACACGATCATGTTGCCGGGCTTGTTGATTTTCTTCAGAACCCGAACGGTCTGGGCAAAGAGTGTCGGTGAGTAGGAGCGGCCGTCCTTGGGCACGGTGGCACAGAAGTTTTCTTCATCCCTGGACGATGGGTTAGAAGAGAGCAAAGGTTTAAGAATCAGTGTTTACCAAGCAGCAAAACATAGTCCCCACAACAGCCGTGACGGTGCCCAGCCTTCCCTCCTGCAAGTGGGGATGCAGACAGCTTCCCTGGGCAATTTAAATTAAGGTTGTTACGGAGGAGCGCAGCGTGCTTCCTAGAGGCCCAGAAAGGCCTGCAGAAAGCCAGAGAGGATCTCTGTTGGTTCCCTTCCCAGAGGGAAACCTCCTGCCCCACAGCGCAGGGGGTGTTGGGGCTCTGCCAGCCCCGCTGCCCCTGGGATGGCTCCTGGATGGCTCCCGCTTGCCCGCAGGCCGCCTCTCCCTTGTCACTCACCCGAGGTTCAGGTAGATGGTGCAGATGTCGGACACGAGCTGCTGCGGCTTGAAGTCAAACTCACTGAAATCCTTGACTTTCAGAGCTCCCATTTTAGGACCAACCAGGTGTTGCAGGAAGTAGTTGAGCATGGAGATGATGCGCTCGGCAAGGAAAGGATGCACGAACAGGGACTTGATTTCTGGAAGAGAACCCAGCAGTTCCCTGAGCTGTGCAGCATTCCCCAGCCACCCTGAAGCCAAGCTCCTGTCCCTCTCTGTGTGCCAGCAGGCGGGAGGGGCTGCTCTCCCTACCAGAGGTCAGGAAGGCCAGAGTGCCGATGGTTTCGTTGGACATGATGTTGTGGAAGCGTGCCAGCTGACCAAACATTTGCAGGCTTGACTCCTTCTCGCGGCGAGCCTCCTGGGACAGGCTGTCCCACTCGCCGCGGTCCTTCTCGATCTGCTGGACTTTGATCTTGCTGAGGTACTGCAACGAGAGGGCAGGGAGAACAGGTTGGTATATAGGCAGTGACAGCAAAACTAGACCTGTTCTGCGCTGCTCTGAGCTGACAGAGGCCTGGTTGGGATGTGGAAGGCACGACAGAGTGCTTGGGAAGGCCTCTTGCAACTACACATAGCTCGTGAACACAGAGCATTTGTTGAGATCCACAGAGAAGTCCATAAAGTCCAGATAGGCAATATCCACATCACCCATCTGATCTGCTGGCCTCCGGACTATCAGCTCCCTGGCAGGAAAGTTTCCCCAAAAAGCCCTTTCTGGCAGCACCAGACAGCTCTGAGAGGCACCGAGAGGCACCAGGGACCTGAGCTCAGCCAGCACTCTCAGAACTGCCTGGAGACAGAAGGCCTTTGCTAGGATAAAGCATCTGTGAAAAGGCCACAGAGATTTGACAATCAAAACCCACAGAGGCTGTTAAAAGCCTGGCTGCACTCAGGTTTGCAACAAGCAGACTTCCTTGCAACTCCGCCAGCTGGATCTGAAAAAATCCCCTTTGCTCCTCTTTGTTTTGACCTATATCTGGAGACCAAAGGGAGGGAGGAGCGAGTCTGTGGGCAGCGTCCTGGGCCCTGCTGCCCCTCCACCTTCCCCCTGTCTCCCAGGTCATTGGCCACATCAGCAGTTCCCTGCAAGTCTCTAATGGCACAGATACACTGGGCAGGACTGGAGCCGCTGGTGTTCATGGGACAGGTCAGGATTGTCCTGTCCACCTCTGTGTGGGGAGAGCTGTTGCCTATGCGACGCTGACAGCACATGTGCTCATCCCCACCTGTATGGCTTCATCCAACAGGAAAATGGCATCATTCATCAGCAAATTAAGGAAGCGCAAGAAGAGAGGGGGGTTCATTGCCTCCAGGTTCTCTGAGGCGTAATCAGCCAGGGCCTGCAAGGAATGGGAGAAGGATTAGAGCTGTGGCAGGGTCCCCTGGCAGGACACAGCTCCATACGCTCCAGGAGCTGCACACACGTGTAGATACGCGCCTCATGCTCACCTTTATGCTCTGCCGGTATGAGTCCGTGCCCCACATGTACCTCAGGATGGGATACATGGGGCGGCGGTAATTGAACTTCTGTTCAAACTGGTGTGGGTCGCCTAGACAAAAGCAAACACAAGAGAGTTTCCAGTGGGCAGCTGACACAGGCAGGGACTACAAATTCCTTTTCGCCATTTGTTTGAAACAGAACGCCTGCTCCTGTGCAGATCAGAGCAGCACAACTGACCACACTGCAGAAGAGGGAGGGTGAGGGCCCCTATAGGCACTGCCGAGCAGAAAAGCTCAAGCTCTGGCTGTTTTCCTTTCTAGACAGGCAGTTCTGCACAAGGCAGAAGTTTGGGAAGACCGACACTTCTCTGGAATGCTGCCTGCTGAGCAGCTTAACTAAGCACAAATAGATTTGTTTGTACTGACAAACCCCAGAGACATTCCCCCCTCCTGCCCCTGCAGATGTCAGAGGAAGACCTGCTCACCAGTAAACTCGATATCCACAAAGACTTTGATAAGTGCCTCAGCAAGATGGGCAGCATTTCGGTAAGAGCAGAACACTCGCTTGCGATGAAACACACTGGAGACGAGTGGGCTCTGGGCCTGGTCTAAGTGCGGCATCACCGCTTCCAGCACTTCTGCCAGCTTGGCTCGCAGGTGAGGATTTTTCATCCTGCAAGAGAAAATAATGCAAATACAGGATGGCATGAGGCTTGAGCTGCTCTGGAAGCACTCCAGGAGCAGTGCTCATACATGCAGGAGCATGCTGTTGTTATAGACCAACTGCAACCTATCCCTGGCATCCAGCACCTCATGCTCAATGCCAGAGCCACAGGCATGCACTGAATTCTCACTGTTAAAACTCAGGCAGAGAGGCCAGGGGGTGTGGGAACAGCAAAGCTGTTGCCTCCCTCACCAGCCACGCACGCTGCTCGCAGCCTGTTTGCTTGTCAGCTCCTCTAGCACTGAGGTCAGGCTGTGACTCCCCTCTGCTTCAAGTGGAGCAGAAGGCAAAGTTTCCTGCCACGCTGACATCGCAGGCACTGCCCGGTGCAGCCTGCATCCCACAGCCAGCGAGCAGTGAAAGCAGCACCGAGGGAAACCTCCGCCTGCTCCTGCTGCGCTGGGCTTGCTGTGTTTACACAAACAAGTACAAACAAACGAACAGCAGAAATGTCGTGTTCGCAGCGATGTCTTATCAGGAAGATCGATAGAACTACTCAATTTCTTCAGTGCTCAGTGGACCCACAGAGATACCCCAAAGAGATCAATCCTAGGTACCACAACAATGCTAGCTGACGAGGCGCTCACAGAACACAACCAAAAATGTATTTAGACACTGAATCCCACTTGTACCTCACATCGTTTAGGCTGGGCCTCATTCATCACACCTCCTGCAGGCGGAAGTTAGCTTTTCCACTCATGGATGCCTAAAGCAAACCTCAAGGCACCCTTGACCGTTTCCACTTGCCTGTTTCCCTCTGGGTGCTCTGCAGGCAAACATGCAGGGCTCGTGCCCGGGGCCATACGCACCTCTCCACATCACCCATGAACACAGTAATGAAGTGAAGGACATGCTCCAGAGAATCAGCAGAAGTCTCCAGGATGTCATCAGCAAAACGCCGCAGGAAAATGAAGAAGTCGCCCAGATTATCAGCAAAGAATTCTGCAAGCAGAGATAGTAGATAAGTTCCTCCTCGGGCAGCTCACTTTGCCCTTTCCTAGCCCCCCACGTGCACTCCTCTCTTCGCCCTAGATCTGTTTGAAGTTTCAGGAACTAACTAGCTGTACCGGAACACTGCAGGTGTGAAGGTCCTGGCCTGATGAAATCGGTATTGTACAGGATTTACTTCACCTCTCCCGCAGGTTGGATCACTTACTGTTAGGACAAAACACTCAAGGGAAGAGAATCTTGACAACAGCACCCACGGGGAGGATACCACACACAGGAAGAACAGTAAATACACACAGTTCTTGGTGAAACTCTGCAATCTAGCTGTGTGTGGGCTCTTAAAGGTCAGCAGCACAGACACCTGCAGCACAGCCCCTAAAAGAGCCCTAGATTTTCAAGTGACCCTCCCCAGAGAGAATGTTCTACATAAAGGAAGATGCCATTAACTATAGCCCCGTGTCCTGCCCTGGACAGAAAAGTGCTTTTCTGGGCAGATCTCCCAGAGCTCACCAGGCCCAGCTGCACGACAAACTCAGAGGTCCCAGCTCTTTGGAGCTTCGGACCTCGCTGCCAATATTTCTGAAGCTGTGCCTGACATTCCCTACGCTTCCCTACATACCCTATAACCCTTCTTTTCAAAGGCGAACATCCTTTAAACATTCCTGTGAAGAGGAAACCCAGGAGCTAGGGATATCTTAAGGAATCGGGCTCTCTCTAAACACAGCACTCTGCGAAGAGCTCCAGACTCAGCCGGTTCATTGCGGCAGACACAGAGCACTCAGCAGAACAAGTGGCTTCACCTGGCACATAGGCCAATGCGCTGTTTTCCACCTCCGGCAGCGGGAAGCTCAGCTCTAGCGGCTCCGTCCCATGGTTTCCCATGGCCAGCTGCACCAGCAGAACTGCCATGGACACCTGCAGGTTCAGGCAGTTCTGCAGCATCTGCGGCTCTGTCATTGCCGTCTTCGTGGAGAGATAGATGGTCATCAGGCGCTCAAACTGCTCCCGGAGGCTGTCGGCAGCCGGGCTGGCGCTCTGCTGAGCTTCTCGCCATGCTACTTGCAGGCGGTGAAGGCTTTGGTTTATCTTTACCATCTGGTCATGCAACCTTCCCAGAAAAGAAGGGAAGCAAGAGTGAGATGAGACGCGCACAACATCCAGCACGGTGTGCTGGAACAAAATCCAGTCAACGTTTTTCTTCTGTGCAAACCATTTCCAGCAGACAACCTGTTTGAGGCACTAGCAATGGGAAGGCTTTATAGAAATACAGGCCAGGATTTTGGAGGATACTAGGCCCCACTAAGGAACCGCAGTGGCCTATGGAGTGGCCTGTGGAGCGGCCTGCTAAACAGACAACTGCCTCAGAGCCTGTTGCAGCAGTGTGGACAGTGAGCTGGTACAGCCACCAACTCCCTTGGGTGACCGAGGTCAAGGATCTGGGAAACCTGGAGCCTCCTGCCAGGTGACATTTCAGTTTCCCAGCAACAAGCCGCTTGCATAACTTTTTCCTCTATTTCTATAATTAGAGAATAAAGCAGAAGGGGACGGTGCTTGGATAAGCCCTGACCTCACAGTATCCAGGCAACGATTTGCAGAGGGAAGCTGAGAAAAACAGTGCATTCTGGTGTCCAGAAAATCCTTTCCTGGAAGCGGACAGCTACCTCATGTTTCTGTTTCACATGCAGTCTGTCTACTGGGGTGGTCTGGAGCATTCCCGCAATGGGGGGAACCAAGCAACTCATAGACACACAGGACTTGGCTGTTCCCTTTCCATAAATAATGTGGAGCCCCTAAAACTGTTAGCAAAGCAAAAGATACTTGGCAGTGCATTTTGACTGTTGTTCCAGCCTCAGGCTGGCTGGTTTTGGAAAGAAACTTTGTCCACCAGTGATCACAGGCAATGCCAACAGTTTTAGCGGCTTACTCTGTATTCCCAATATTCAATAAAAACTTTGTGGCCATACACAGGTGGAAAATAGCACTGTGAGTGACGCGGTATCTACAGCTTGAGCACTCCGTTACTTAGATATGGGAGATGTTTCAAGCCTGTCCACGAGTTCCCTCTCAGAGCCTGCATGTGTCGGGAGCGCATCGAACGCCTCCAGAGCAGGGAAGGTGCTCAGGACAGGACAGGTACCTGTGGAATCCCAAGTGAAGGGTGTACTGTGTGAGAACCAGGTTTTCTGTCACCAGGTTGTAGCTGTTCGCAAACTCCGGCTCTTGCTCGCTTGGAGCAGGTATCAAGCACGTTTCTTTTTCCAAACCTGGAATGCAAAGCATCCCCGCATCAAGTCCTGCCCGGCAGCATTGGGCCCTCATTGAAGGCATGAAATGAGTGCTGGTGATGCCAGGCAGCATTTTGTTTGTATTCACCTCTTCCCTTGCTCCCCACCGCTCATCCTGCTCGTTCTCCTGTACTGGCACAGGTTGAGCAGGCACCACCAGGAGTGCTAAGGAGCCGAGCAGATCCCCTGTCTCCCTCCCTCACTCCCCAAGGTCCCAGCGTACCTTTCATATGTACATTCTTGCTGCGCCTCTCCTCCTCGTTCAGCTCCTTCAGGGCACAGTAGGTGGGGTTGAAGGTGAGCAGCCTCGGAGATTTTGGTTTGCAGAAGGGCTGGCAGAGCTTCAGGAGGGCAGCTCCCAGGTTAAGGAAGAAGGCATCTGAGGCATACATCTGGAAGAAGATCTCCGGCATCTGGTTAGCCCAGATTTTGGTGCGGCCTGCATTCGCGTAGAGGCAGTTTCCCAGCCAGGAAAGAATCCTGTGTTTCGTCTCTGGAGACAACTGCAGCAGGTTCTTCAGCATCTGGTAGATCTTCTCGTGGAACTGGCCCATAAACTGTTTGGGAGAACAGAAGGTGGCTGGAGGAGTCATTGCTGGGATTGCTCTTTTGCCACCCCATCCTTAACGCTTTCAGAGGTCTCCCAGCTCCAAACCCCATCCTGCTCGTCAAGGCCACGGCTCTCCAACTAATCACAGCAGGGACATCTCTACTGATCACCTGTCAGACACACACGTTACGAGCAGGTCAAACCCCAAGGCCGGCAGAAAAGAATAATTAGGGACACACACAAAAGCAGTTAAGAGCAAGTTGTGTCCGTGCTTGATACAAGGACTGGGGTTACAACAACCAGAGGAAGCCAGCGAAACTGTTGGCATGCTGGAGAATCCAAAGCAGTTTTATGACATCCTTAGTCACAAACCAGGGCATTAAAGAACGGGTGGTGGAACTCAAGCCCTGACATCCCGTCTTTAACCTCGGGCAGTGAAAGGCCACTGACGCACACAGGGAAGCAGAACTGTCATACTTCAGCCCACCTGGTGGATGTTGGATTCCTGCACTTTGATCTCCTGCGGGCTGGATCGGGATGGATTTAGGAAATAGCCATGGTTCTCCACGACGCCGGGCGTCTTTAACAAGCAGGAGATGTTCAAAATGGCACCCAGCAACGTCTTCTGGTACATCTGTCCATTGCTGGGATCCTTGGGCTGGATATAGCCTGCAAAAACCTAGAGCACAGAGCAGGCCACGTTGGCAGTAACATAAAACCCAGTCAAACACCCTGTGAATCGATGAGGCTGGCTATGAGAAAGGAGGATGGGGTAAAAACACATACAGACTGGGTTTTGTCAGTACACTCTTCCTGCGAGGAGCTCTGGATCAGAAGTACCCACCTTGGCAATGTCCTTCTGCTTTGTAAAGTAGAGGAGCACGTCAAGGTACGTGTACAGCAGGATCTGGCAGAGGTCCAGGTCCTTGATTCTGCCCGACAGGATATCAAAGACTGGAACCATCACCTCCCCAAACGTTCGCACCTCCTCATCCATTGTCAGGGCTTCTATCACCTCCTCCAGAAATGCAGTCACACCTTCAAAGTCTGGCAAGGGGAGCAGGGCTGTTATTCATTATTGTCCCATGGCCAAACTCCAGCATGTGTGTGCACGCTGCAAGCTAAACCCAGCCCTTCCTTTTAGGAACAAGGGGAACCAAGGCTTCACTCGAGCCCACAACCCTCTTCCTGCAGGCTTTACGCCAGCAGCACAATCCTGCTAGACTTACGGGCCCCTTGCAGCGCCTCCAGCATCAGGTCCACCAGCTGCTCGTGCACATTTTGGTTGACATAGATCTCTGGGGTGAGGAGGACAGTGCGGGTGTTGGATACCGTCAGGTTCCGGCAGCGCACGGCAAAGGGCAGCAGGCTCTCTGGGACTTTGGTTATCTGTGCGAGGAGAAGAAGACAGAATTGAGGTCCTGGCACCTGCTTCTGGTTGTTAAAACCTCTGCTTGGTCATCTCAGAGCAGGAAGCTGGGTGACAAAGCTGCCTCCTTCCTCAGGAGCTCCTGCCCACCTCTTCTCTTGCCCTCTGGAAGCAGGCGTAGAGGTAGCGCAGGATCTGCCTCTCCCCGGCGTCCCGGTCGGCAGAGAGGTTCTGTGTGCTGGCAGAGGTCATGTAAATCAGGTGGTTTGCAGGCTCCGGCAGCAGCAAGCGGGTGAACAGGGCCTGGGCACCAGCAAAGACAGACAGGCAGTGGAACAGCCCCAGCACAGAGACAGCCCCTCATGGCTGGTCTGGTTTGAGCTGAAACAGAATCAGTTTTCTAACTACAGCTCAGTCCCATCTAAGTAACTTCATTTTCTGGAAGTTAACTGCCTATTGTTCAAACAGTGTTTCTCTCTAGAAGCTCACTTTTAGCTGCCGAAATTGGTTAAGCTAGGGCTAAACCGTGACATGCCCCATCCTGGCTGCTTTTTCTCCCTCATCCCCAGTCGATCCACAAGGCAGCAAATTCCTGCAGCTGCCAGAAGCGTCAAAACCCAAACATCTCTCAGCCTTGTACCCTAAGTCCCCAAGGCAAAGCTGCAGCCGGCCGCTCCACCCCAGGCCCTGGCAAACAAACTGCATCCTCGTGCGCTGCGAGGAAACAAACCCCATTCCTGGTACCAAGACAAGCGGGACACCGAGGCCAGCGGCCCTACCTGCTCGACATTGTCCATGTCCAGCCAGTCCTGCTCGTCCAGGTCTGCGGCCATTTCCTCCAGATAGACGCAGCGCACTGGGATCCCATTCCCACTCTTCATGCTAGGATCGCCTGAGGGAAGCCCAGATGGACCCATTTCACCCAAACCTGAGGGAGAACGTGCCAGCAGGCAGGGCCCTGCCTGTGGCTGAGCTGCTGCCGCACATTCCCACTCCCAGCTCTCCCCTCCAACTTCAGATGGATCTGGCAAGCTCTGCCCAGCACAACAGGGCTTCTCCAGCCCATGCACCCCCCCCCAGCACAGCAAGGAGGGTTCCCAATGCTCACTGTTGTCGAGGGTGATAAGGAAGATCCTCTGGATCATGTGGTTGATGTTAAGCTGCTCGCACAGCTCTCGCTGCGAGCGGAAGGAGCGGTTGATCTCAGCCACCGAGTAATCACAGTCATCCAGGCTCTCAGAGATGCTGTTGTCCGAGTCATCTTGGCTGACCGAAGCCTCGTCGCCTACAAAACAGAACCCCTCAGATTCTGACTGGCCGGGGGTGCCTCGCCACAGCTGGAGAGGGGACTCGCCACGGCCACGGTTTGGGGGAGCCTCGGTCGAGGTGGAAGGGCCTTGGCAGGGCCCGGGGGGAGTTCTCGCCAGGGCCCGGAGTGGGGAAAGACTCGGCAGGACCGCGGGGGGAGCAGGACTCGGCAGGGCGGGAGGTCTCGGCAGGGCGGGGTCGCCACCGCCCGCTCCCTCACCTCTCAGCTGCCGCAGCTGCTGCTGCTTCTGGACGGCGGCGAAGTGCTTGGCGTCGGCGATGGAACCGAAGAGGGCGGCGAAGGGGTTGCTGGAGATGCTGTTGTTGTTCTCCTGGTCGGTCATGGCCCCTCAGGGCCACGCCATGCGGGGGGGGCCGCGGCGGGGCCCCGCTCCGCTCGCCGGGGCCGCAGGGCCCGCGCGCCTCCACACCTCCGCGCGTCGCCGCTGCCGCGCGCTTCAGTGACGTCATCGCCGCGCGCCGGAAGTTGCGCGCTCCCCTCCCTCCGCGGGGCAGCGGTGCCCCCTGTCGGCCAGGAGGAACCAGAGCTCCCAGGGACACGGGCACAGGGACACATGGCAGCAGGGACGGAGACAGTCACACAGACATGGGAATACTGGGACACATGGACACACAAGGACAGGGATTCGTGGACGCAGGGACACAGAGAAACACAAGGACAGAGACACAGGGACACATGGACATGGGGACATGGGACAAGGAAATACATGGACAACGATACACAGACAGGGATACATGGACACGGAGACAGGGACATAGGCACAGGGACACAGTGACATGGACACACAGACATGGGAACACAGGGACATATGGACACAAAGAGAGATACAGGGACACGGGGACAGGGACTCATGGACACACAAGAACAGAGACACAGGGACACATGGACACGGGAACAGGGACACAGGGAGACATAGGGACACAGGGACATGGGGACACATGGATGCAAGGACAAAGGAACATGTGAACATGGGTACAGGGACAGGGATACGTGGACACAGGGAGAGAGGCAGAGATGCAAGGACAAGGGAACACATGGACAGGGATACATGGACACAGGGACAGAGAGAGAGAGACACAGACATGGGGACAGGAACACACGGACATGGCTACAGGGACAGACGGACACACAGATGCAGGGGCAGACAGACACATGGACACGGACACGTGGATCCAAACCCAGTCACAGGGCCCCCCCTGGGGCCTGAGGGGGTCAGGGCAGCACCCTTCATGCTCCGGCTCCTCGTGGGGGGCTCAGGCAGGGCCAGGGGAGCCTGGGGGTCCCCATCAGTGGAGATTCCCATCTGCTCCTCTTTGGAGCATGGAAACGCATGAATCTGGGGAGTTTTGTACAAACGGGCACACACACACACATATATGCAGAAATACAAATTTATGTGCTGGGGGTTGTGGGGCAGTGCTGGGGGAGGGGGCAACGAGGGGAGAACAGGGCGACATCTGGGTCTGTGGCTGCGTGGTTTTAATTCCAGCGCTTTAATCCCCCCCCCGTTCCCGGTTACAGAGCAGCCCTGCCCACACCAGCCCCTCTGCAGAGTGGGCTATGGCACTGTTGGCACCGCACCCTCCGCTGGGCATCCGCCGTCCACCGTGGGCACAACCGGCCATCCCATCCCACCGCCCACCATGGGCACAGCTGCCCATCCCATCCCACCGCCCCCCGGCCCTCGCTCCGGCAGCGTGTCCCGGCTGCCCTCGGTGAACGCATCCTCGCTGCGCCCACTCTGCAGCGGGGCGTAGGGGTCCCAGCGAAGGCTGAGCGTGGGGAGCTCCCGCTGCTCCAGCTCCTGCAGCTCCTTGGCGCTGGCTGCGGGCGTCTGCACCTCGAAGGTCATGTCGAAGCGGCTGTAGTCCACTCTGAAGGCGCCCTTCTCCAGGGACATGCAGGGCTCGAAGCGGTACCCCCAGAGGATTTCGTCCTCCGTGTATGAGGTGCGGGCTTGGCACGTCATTCCTGCAGGGAGACAACGATTGAGCAGCACCGCCGGAGCTCCACAATGGACCACCCACTGCCTAATGAGGGGTTTGGGAGCTGGTTTTGGCCTCAGGCATCTCTTGCCAGGATTTGCCCAACTTTGCCCAGCATCTCTGGGACACCAGAGGAGCCGCCCAGCCCCACCCGACCCTCGTGGACCACTCACCTGTGGCTTCCACGATGCCCTCGAGGATGATGATGATTTCAAACTGCTCCCGGCGCAGCGACTCGGCCGACAGGTCCCAGAAGGGGCTGTGGGGGTTGATGACGTGGCAGATGATCTGGGGCTCCACCAGGAACAGGCGGTCCTCCCCCGTGTCGTACCCGAGGTTCAGCTCCGACTGCTCCAAGGGGATGAACTCCCCCTCAGCCGTCTGCCGGGACTTGATCAGCTTGGCTCGGATCTTGGCATCCACCATGTGGCTCTCCCGCAGGTCCCCCACACGGAACATCAGGCAGAGCTTCTCGTCCCGGCGGGAAATGACACAGTTCTTGCTGAAGATGAGGGTCTGGGCGCGCTTCTTGGGCCGGGAGATCTTGACGAACATGCATCCCACCATCAGGGCGTCGATCATGGAGCCAACAATGGACTGCGCCATCAGCAGGATGACGCCCTCGGCACAGTTGGCTGTCACCATGCGGGAGCCGTAGCCGATGGTCCGCTGGCTTTCCACCGAGAAGAGCAAAGCAGAGATGAAGCCGTCCACATTCTCGATGCACGCTGGCCAATCGGGATCACCCCGGTGCCAGACGTCACCCCGTGCCCAGGCGTCAAAGAAGTAGATGGTGCCGAAGACCACCCAGGTGACGACGTAGCACATCATGAAAACGAAGAGGAACCAGCGGTACTTGAGGTCCACGATGGTGGTAAAGATGTCCGAGAGGAACCGTTTCTTCTCCTGAATATTGCCCAGGTTGACCTGGCACTTGCCCACCTTGGTGACGTAGCGCTGCCGCTGCCGCTTGCAGGCCTGCACCACTGGCCCGTCATCCTCCAGCAGCTTGCGGCGCCGGCTCTGCGGCCCCTCCACGGTGGGGCTCTTCCCACGCACCGAGCTGGGGATGTTGGGCGCGCTCAGCGTCTGCTGCGGGTACCAGCGGGACGGGTCGCTGGGACGGTGGTGGGCGGTCATGCTGCCACGGCTTGGCGGTAGGGACACCACGCTGGATACGATGCCGCTACGGCGAGGCAGGGATGGAGAATTTGGCATCTGGGCGGCGTCGGCATCAGCTTTCTGCTGGCTGTCCTCCGCCGCAGCCCCGGGAGCGGACGGGAGTTCGGGCTGCAGGAGGGAAAGGAGCCCATCGGTGAGAAATCGCCTCTGACCACGCGGCAGCATCCTGTCCGAAGGATGCCCGGAGCCCCGGCGCGAGCCATACCTCCTGGGGGAAGGTGCCATACCGGCTGGTTTCGGAGGGTGGCCGGGGCAGATAAGCCAGCATGTGCTTGGCGGTGGGGGTCTGCGCCAGTGGGATGGAGTTGCTGCGGCCACGTGGCTCCTCGGGCGCCAGCCGGGTGCCGATGCTGTTGTGGGCGCAGGGCAGCACCATGGCGGGGCCGGGGTTCAGCCCCGGGCTGGGCGCGGGGTCCTGCCATGGGGAACACAAAGCAGGGGGTTATTCTGGATGCGGAGCTCCGGCCCCTCTCCGCATCCCCATGGACGAGGGTCTGGAAGGGCTGCCCTTGCCCAGCAGCGCACGTGCCAGCCGCGGATCCGTGCCGGGGCGGCTACAGGCTGGCACCAGATGGCTAAGCCCATTAGGAGCCATAATTGCATTGCAGAGGCCAGGAAGGAGGCGTCCGCCTCCGGCAGGGAGCAACCCCGGCTGTGGGCAAGCTCTGGGCGAGCGCCCGCAGCGGTATCCCGCGGTGTCCCAGGCCATGGCCATCATTACCAGCTCGCTAACGAGCTCCGGGCAGGAACGGGTGATCCCGGGTGTGGGAAGAAGGAGAGCCCGCGGGAGAGACTCAGCTCCTTGGGATGGGCTGAGTCCAGCTGGGGGTCACATCTCTGGGAATGCAACCTGGAGAGCAGTGACCCACAAGGATGGGGACAGGGATGGGGAGAGTGGGCGCTCTGCCTCCTCCGAGTATCCCGTGCATCCGCGGAGCAGTGGGACTGGCAGCAATAGAGGACGCAGAGCCCCGGGTGAGGTTGGCACCCACCTCATGTCTGGCTGGAGCGGCTGACAGGTCGGCAGGTGTTGTCCTTTCCGCTTGTGGCCCCTGTTTTTCTCCGGCTGCTGCCGGGCATCTTCCCGATGGCTGTGGATGGGAATCCTCTGGCTGTGCCACTGCGCCCGGTGGGAGGGAAGGATGGGGAGCTTGGCGGTGGCCTCCAATCCTGCTCCAGTGGCAGAAGGTCGCCCGTTAATCTCTCTCAATGACAGGCACAATTACCTCGAGATGATTTAATCGGAAGGCACGGGCGCCCTGATGCCCAAGGAAGGAGCAGGAGGAGTTTCCCAGCGGATTTCCCAGCTCTCGCCCTTGGGATGATGCTCCCTGTCTGTTCTCCGGGATGAGACCATCAGCAAGGGGCTGGAAAATATCCCCCCTCTCCTGCCTGCTCTGTGCTTGAGGTTGAACGCGGTCCGTGCTGCCTCACCTCCTCCTTTTGGGATCCCCTGGTGAAGATGCTCCCTGGGGCCGGATCCCCAGTGCCAGGGGGCCTCAGGAATGCACCAGCCCGGCCCCTGTATCCGCCTTGATAGGAAAGACAGCAGATGAAGGAGAGATTAGTCGCTAATCTCCCAGGGAAGATGAATCTGCAAGCTGGACCCCGCAGAAGGGACGCAGGCGGGGGCGGATGGGAGCCGAGTGCCAGCACAAAGTTAGGATTTTCCTGACGATGCTGCCCATCCTTTTCCCGCATCTCTGTTTTGCAGCTGGATATCTTCTCCCAGGCAGGAGCTTGCTCACGTGCAGCACCAAGTGATGTGTCTCTGATGAGGTGCTGCTTGGGCTGGGGCGATTGGTGCCCACCTGCCAGAGAAGCAGACCCTCCCTCAGGTGTCCCCATCCTCGATGTAGATCCAAAGACTCCTTTGTGTAGTTATTTAATGACTGAATGAGGGCTGGTGCCTCAAACCCTCCTGAGAAGAGCCTCATGCCAACTTTCTGCTGCCCATATCCCACCTCGGGGTCCACTCTCCATCCCACCAGGGCTGGTGCCACTGCTACTGGGAGATGCTTTCCCTGCCAAGGCGCTCGCATTGGGGTAGCCGAGGTTCAGAGGATTTGCATGCTTTGGCTTAACCCTCCCAGCCGCGGCCAGGCAGCAGCAATGCAATCACGGCGGGCATTCCACTTGGCTTTTCCTTCCCAGCCAGGTGCTCTTCCCTTTTAGTGTGAAAAAACCAACAACGGCTGGAAAATGACCGTGGCCACACCCCGGCGTTGGAGGAACAGGCTTGAATTAGCTCAGCCGGGCGCCAGACGCTGCTGGCGGCAGGGCGGACGCTGCTCCACAAGCGTTAATGCCCACGGCCGTGCTCAGGGCGGCTTATCTCAGCCCAGCGAAGGTTAGCGGGGCGGTGTTAGCATGGCTGGGAGCTGGTGGGCAAGGCTGCAGGCTGGGGGGATGCTGCTGGCCGTCCTCGGGTGGGTGTCCTCCTGCGTCACCACCTTCGTGCCTCTCTGGAAGAACCTCAACTTGGACCTGAATGAGATGGAGGTCTGGACCATGGGGCTCTGGCAGGTCTGCATCATCCAGGAGGAAGGAGCGGTAGAATGTCGAGCCCACGGCTCCTTCCTGGCGCTGCCCCCCGAGCTGCGCATCTCCCGCCTCCTGATGTGCCTCTCCAACGGGCTGGGGCTGTTGGGGGGCCTCCTGGCTGCCCTGGGGCTGGAGGGCTGGAGAGCCTGCGAAGACAGACCCCGGCTCAAGCGGCACCTCCTGCTCTCCGGGGGAGCGGCGTTCTGCGCGGCGGGGATGGCCACCCTGGCACCGGTCTCTTGGGTTGCCTACAACACCGTCCTCGACTTCTGGGATGACAGCGTCCCCGACATCGTGCCTCGGTGGGAATTCGGGGAGGCCACCTTCCTAGGGTGGTTTGCCGGAGCCTTCCTGGCCGTCGGCGGGCTGCTCCTCGCCTGCAGCGCCCGCTCCATGGGGATGGCACCGCCGCCGGCCACCGCCTGCCACCAGCTCCCCACCATGCGGGGTCCAGCCGGGGGGCACCCCTCACACCCCAAAAACGCAGACCTTGTCATCTAGGGACTCGGGGCGCCGTGCCTCAACGCACGTCCTGGCTCTTCCCAGTGCAGAGACGGCTCCTGCGTGTTTTCCAGGATGGTTGGCTAATTCCTACAGCGACCCTGTAGACCCTCTTCCTTCCTCGGTGTGTCTGCTTCCCTTTTTCTTTGGCAAGGAGCACCGGCTTTCCCCGCAGCACTCACCGAGCGAGTGTGGGAAGGCGGTGGGGCAGAAGCAGAGCAGCGGGCAGCACTTTGTGCTCCTGGTGACATTGACGGTCGAGTCACTGATGACGCTGCAATCAGCATCCCCTGCGAATCCCCCGTAGCCGAGTCTGTGGTGGTGAATGGCTATGCCCCAGCGTCGCAGCTCATTCCCTGCATCTCCGTATTGCTCTGATGTATTCGCAATAAACGATGGTGGGCGGTGGCAGCGGTGTTTCTGTGCTCTGAACATCGAGCTGCATCCCACACGAGGTGCGGCGTGAGTTGGGACGAGGGTGGGAGCTGCGAGGGGCAGTGCTGCCGCTCCAGTGATATCTGTCCAGGGGTGGGAAAGAGAGAAAGGTGGGAAACAAAGGGGAGAGGGCAAGCGAGAGCTGAGGTGACGCCGCAGACGGCTCCCACTGCACGGGCAGGATCTCAGCGGCCGCATCCCCATGGCATCACGGCTGGGATGATGGAGGTGTAAGCATGCCACACGCCGTCGTGTCAGAAGCTCCTCAACCGCATCGTTCACTTCTGTGCAAGAGGTGAGAATGGTGTTTCGGTTCTCCGCAATCACCACTTCCAGGTTTTCTCGATTTGGCTGTTGAAATAAAAAGCCTGCTCGCACGCCTCTGTGTGACAGCAACACGGAACATCAGGCTGGATTAACACCCAGAGTCCTGACAGCAGCCAGCCCGCTGCTCCAGCACTGGTTAAAACCAGAGTTCACCGCTGGTTTAATCCCTGCAGGCTGAAAGCTGCCGGCGCGTGACCCAACTCAAGGAAGCCCCCAGCCGGCACTGGCATTCCTGGGGGAAGCAAAGTCCACTTTCCTCCAAGAGCCCCTTTTGAAACCTGCCCTTTGCTCAGCTGAAGGGGAGAGAAAAGGAGCAGGGTAGGGAGAGAGGCGAGCTGATCGCAGGTGTTCCCAACCCTGCTGGGGCTTGGGGCAGAGTTAAGAGGGGAGAGGCAGCTGCTCAGCTCTTCCTTGTGCGGATCAAGGGAGGTGAAGCAGCCAAGGGGCCAGGAGGGCAGCGTTCCTGGCTGGCAAGTGCTTTCTAAAGACCTGTGCCGGCTGCTGGCTGCTCTCAAGAGGTCTGGCTAATTCCCAAAGCAAAGAGCGGCTCTTTCGGCTGTCACCCGTCATCCACGCCCTGGGGAAACAAGAAGACAAGACCCTGAGCAAAGGTTTCCAGCATCAGACACTCATCCCTTGCAGCCCGATCCAAACGTCATCACTTCCCAGGGGGAAGTGCACCCATCAGAGGTCTTTGCTTGGCTTTTTAAAGCAGACTCGGGCCACTCGTTCAGTATTTCACTTCCAGGGGCTGAGCTGCTGTCTTGTTATGTTCAGAATAACCGTATTCTCCTAATTCAAGATTTTCTCCCCCAACCACATCCCACCACCTGCGAGTCAGAAGGACACAACGGCATTGTAAAAGCTGTCTCGCAGTGACGTGTGTTCTGCGGGCCGGGAGGCAGGAGCATGGGGATGGTGCTGGTGCCCTGGTGTCGCTGCTCACCAGCTCTGTGTTGGCATTCTTTGGACCCAGAGCACCCCAGGAATCGGTCAGAAGGCTCATCCCTCTGCCTCGCTCACAGCAACGGGAAACGACGCTGCAAACACCGCAGCCCAGCTGTGCGGCACCCCAGTACCTGGGGGAGGCAGGGCTCGCTGCTGGGACACGGCAGCTTGAGTCTCCACGGATAACAGCACTCTGACTTTATCGTGCAATCGCCGGGAGAAGGCAAGACTCTCTCACAGGAGCCATTTATTCCTAAACAACAGGGGAACACTCACCGACAAAGTGATGGGACCGTGCCGATAATCTCCATCCTGAAACAGCTCCAGTAATTACAACAAATTTTGTAATAAGAACAAATCCCAGGAACATCTGTCTAATTTCTTGCGAAAAAAACCCTCACCAGCATGTATCCGTCCCCTCTTCCTACGCAGCTGACAAGAACCGTGTGTTTGTCGGAGCTGGGCCAGCGGCAGCAGGTGAAAGGCTGCTGTTATAATGCAGGGTCACATTAGCGGCTCAACATGGAATTAAACGTTTCAATTCCTCAGTCAATAAAGAAAACAGAGACACTGGCTACAGGCAGAGAGAGTTTCACCTTCCTCTTTAATAATTTAATGTGAACTCTAACCCATTGCGGGCGGCTTGGGAAGGGCAGGTTCTCTTTTCCACCTCCCCGGAGCCAAGACAGAGCAGCTCGCAGTGGGAAAGGGGCTCCAGAACAGATTCTCTGCTCCAAAGAACAACACCCAAAGGAAACTTCCCAGCATCGACAATGAACAAACATTTCCTGAGGACCTGCCTTCCCAGCCTCTCCCAATGCACATCTCTGAATGTCCAGGAGTCACAAAACTCACCTGTTTTTCTGTTAAGGCATCTGAAATTCCCATCCCGGCAGGTCCCAAGTGCTCCGCTGTCCACGGGAGACCCACGAGGAGTGCTCCATTCTGCCTCTCTGGGAGCTGCAGAAATTCCTACGGTACTTTGCCAGTGTTATTTTTCTTTTCCACTTCCCTTCCCTGACACCAAAGCCAGGAGGCATCTCAAGGCGTAAGATCGGAGTGAAACCAACACAAGGAGGGTGCTTTTTCATTCTAACGTAGAACAGATGCTTTTATTGCACTTCTAGAAAAATCTGCATCATCCTAACGACCAGGACGCGCCTCTGCTTACTCGCAATATTTGGTTTAAAACAACCGCGATGGTGCAAGCGTAGGCTGCCTGCAAAGGAAACCCAAACGGGGCCCATCTTCTATGGAAAGTCCATTAAAAACCCCACCACCCCCAAGGAAGGAGACGATTCTGCTCGCGCAGTTGTCATCAACACTAAGGCAGCACTAAAAACCCACCTTCCCACCCTCGAGCTGCTGCTGTCTCCCTTCCCCAGAGGCTACAGCCGTCGAGACGACCTCTGCAGTCCTGTCCCATCTCTTGGCCCTGCCAGCATGTGCTTTGTCTCGGCAAGATTCCTGCATATTTTCTTTTGCCAGCTACAATTCCAAAGATTGACTAAAATACGCGGCTGCCCGCACAGCAGAGCGTGAGCCGCCGTCCTCTCTGCCCTCTGCTCACACAACCCAGACCACGCGAGCAGGAGCCTGGCAGGATGCGAGGTGGAACCTTGGGCAGCCCATCATCCAAGACAACGTAAGCGTGGCTCACAGATCCAAAAAAGTGCAATACTGCTTTTATTTGTTCGTATTTACAAAGAAAACAACGCTGGATGTGAATCGCCCCTTCTCCTCCCTCACCCGCCCACGCGTTGGCCGACAGGAGCCGCGGGCTGAAGGGTGCTGGAAGCCCACCCACTACTTCACCTTCACAGCAGATGCCTCGTGGATGGACTCCATCACGGCTGCAAACCGGCTGCAGAGGTCATACGGGGAGTTGGGCCGGATCTTGGGGGGCTCTTTCAGAACAATGACCTCGGTGGAGGAGTCAAGGAGCCTGGGGAGCAACTCACCCAGCTTCCTCTCCTGTTTTGCTGTCGTTGGGGAAGAAGAGGAAACAGTGAGTGGTGCCACAGCAGGGACAGACTGATGGCAGAGGGCTCCAGGGCTGCAGTGGAGCCTTTTAGGAACCATCTCCCAGCGCTGACTGCCACCCATCTCCTGCCAAGGCAGGCTTCTACAGGAACCCCCCATCTGGTAAGACAAACCAAACCCAAAGCACACCTAGAGAACGCTAAGCTATTCTCTTGAAACTTGCTTTTCATATTTCAGGGCAGAGGAATCATGGAATGGTTTGGATCAGAAGGGCCCTCAAAGTCCATCCAGTTCCATCCCACCACTGGATCACAGGGCTTAAAGCCCCGTTCATCCTGGCCTTGAATACCTCCAGCGTGTTCAATCCTTCTTCTTGCAGAAGACTAAATTCTTCTACAACATAGCTCAGTACACAGCTGAAGCACATTTCCCCTCTCACAGTCTGTGCCCTCAATGTGCTATGGTACAAGGGAAATATTTTAACCAGTCCTCCAATTCCTTTCTAGTTCAGATTCCTTCAGGTTTCTCCAATTCCTTTCTAGTTCAGATTCCTTCAGGTTTCTCCAATTCCTTTCTAGTTCAGGTCTATGCGCTACCCTGCCCACAAACAGAAGAACAAAGGTGACGTGGGCAGCCATTCCCTACCATCCATGTCTTCTCGTCCCAGATAGGAGCACCAGTGGCTTCTCATGACCTCAATGGCATCCAGGTCCTCTTTGGAGATCTCGTAACCGTTCATGAGGTGCATGCAGGGGATGATCAGCTCGTTCAGGATGCTAATGCCTTCTGTCACGAGAGCTTCCTCGCAGCTTACGAACAGAGATGACGCCACCTCGTTCAGCTTCTACAGAGGAGCGAGAATCAGGGGACAGACTTGTAAACAGCAAGAACGCATCTCATGCTGTCAGGAAAGGCGCCCAGCCCTGGCCCCTTCGCCGATGGCCATGGAGAAGGGCAAAGACCAGCAGAGCCAGGCACCAAGTTCTGGTGGAACTCCCACCTTTTTGCTTTCTGTGGTGATCCCTGTGATTAAATATATATATATATATTTATATACACATATGTAATTAACTATGTGTATGTACAGAGTACATATAGCCTATTTATAATTCCGGTTTTAGGATGCCAGGATCCAGATGTGCCTCTGCTCACATTCCCCAAGAGCTGTACAGCACATTCTTTCACTGAATTATCACTTCCTAGAGTTCCAAACCATTGCTGGTACTCAGTCAAGGGCAGAAGCCGCGGTAACAGGCACAAGAGAGACAGTTATAGCGCTTTGGACAACCACAGAGCAGGAGCTAAAGCCAAAGATCCTCTTTATGCTATTTTTCTGCCCCATTATATGTTGCTCGGAGAGAGGAAACCATTACCATTAGAAATAAATATTGGGGGGGGAAGGAAGTGAGTGGACAGAAAACGATGCAACGACTGAGTTCACAACGGAAGCATGGAGTTAAACCCCAGGAGCGAGTTCAGCAGCATCTGGACCTTCCCTGAAAACGCAACGCGCTAATTAAAAGGGGACGTAGTACAGACTGAATCCCTGGGGAATGCACACTCAGCAGCTGGGACAGGAGTTGCTCCATAGGAGCTGATGCTGCCCAGGCTGTGCCCTCCCCTCCTTTCCAGGAATAAGCGTAGAGCTTCCCCGTTACGAACCAGGAGACATTTCCTTCTGTACAAGGCGATCAGCGACTCGTCCACTCCTCTCCTGGCTCCTTTCAGCAGCAGCTGGGAGTTGCTTTGGTAGGCGTAGACCAGGTAGGTGAGCGACTCCTGGTACCTACGAGCAGAGGGTCAGTGCTCCGGCAGGAAACCCTTCCCAATTGGCCTGAGTGGTAACGAGCATCTAGCCTGACAGGAGCACCTTCATCTCCTTGCCAAAGCCTAAGTGAACAGATGCCCTACGTCAAGTAATTAATCCTCCTCATCACCGTGTGCCAAACGAGCACCTCAGGAAGAGCCCTTAAAGCCGGGTTGTGTACAGCTTAGCCCGAGCTCCAACGCCAAAGCTGACCTTTTGTATAGCACTCCGAGAAGTGCAGAAGGTAACATGTTCAGTTCTTTGCATACTTCTGACCTATAAACCCTCCCGGTGAGGAAACAGAACAGAGATCAGGTCACCTCAGGGAAGCTCTGATGCACGCTGCCCAGCCTCCCGTCTACCGTTCCTCCTGAATCTGGGGGTTCTTCACTGTTAACCGCCTCAGATTTCAGTTCTGTTTCAATTCATGAACTATTTCTGGAAGCCAGTTTAGTATCTGGATTGGAAACATCCAGAAAATTACAATCTTTTCATAAAACGCCTCTATCCTCCTCCACACCACACTGTTTATGTAAAATACAGGTTCTAGAACAGCAAGGAGGGAAAAAAAAAAAGCCCTTTAAAAGTTCTTAAGAGTCTAAGGAACTCCAAAATGTGTGTTTATACAAAGTACAACACCCAATTCCAGGCAGCTGAATTTTAATAGAGGAGTCCAAAGGAAAAAAGACAGTGCTGGCAATCATTGCTGCAATCCCATCTCTGGGAATGAGAAGCTAAAGCTCTGCTTCCTAGAGGGAAAAATCAGGGGCAACTCTAAGCAAGCAGGCAGCACCTTGTCCTGGTATTCGAACCGCAACCGTGCTGGCAGCAGATTCCATCAAGGGCCACTAGAAAGTCCAGGTGGGAAGCCTTTTGCCCTCAGATACTGAACTCCAAGTGGCCATCGTGGGGCAGAAAGGAGAAGCTCCGTCAAAGCAGCCTCCCACCTCTAGGCTCCGCAGCTTATCTTATTGGAATACACAATTAAAGCAACTTACTTCCCATTCTGGTACAGCTCCAACCCCGTCAGCAGGTAAACGGACACCTTGCGGAACTGACTGTAGTCTTCGTGCCATCGCTGTGGGGAGCGGTGAGAAAGCCGAGCGTCAGCCTCGCCCCTAACACCCGCACGCGCTTCACGTTCCTTCGCAGCTCCAGAATGGATCAGATTCCACCCTTGGAAAGGTCTAAATGTCTCTCATAACCCACACATAAATCACTTCAGTTAAATGCAAAGATAGTCCCTAAAGATTCCCAGTGCATCCCTCCTCCCTTCCAGCATCCTCCTGCGGACACACATGCCTCGGGCAGCACGGAAGCCACCTTACCTTGTACTCCTCCATGTCCATGTCAGCAGGACCGATCTCTCTCAGCTTTGCTCGTGCTACCTTCATAATGCTGATTGACCTGCTCAAAGGTGAGAACAATCAGAAGAGTGGCCCCGGCTGCTCCCAGGTGAGAAAAGCCTGGAATTCCGATTCATCTCAGAATCCCTGGCACAAACCTTTCGTCGTAGCTGAGGTTTTTGTCGGCAAACTGTTCGAGAAGGGTCCGGTCCACCACCTGCTGGGGAGCTTTGTTCTGCAAGAAGTAGATGAGGACGTGCTGCAAGCGGGCATCGTTCTGCGGGGTCGGGGTCTCTTTGGACAGTTGGTAGAGCCGGGAGTACTCCTCACGGAACGCCTGTCAATGGAATACACGCACTGACACCTCCGCTCTTCTGCCCTGGGAATGCCACATCAGCTGACATGGAGCCTGCTCTGTCCTGATGGGATTCCTGCGGGCAGTACTGAGCCTTCACTGCTCAGTTTTGTTCTCGAGAGCCCCTGAGCTGTCAGGAGAAGGCATTTGCACGCATCAAATGTGCACTTAGAAAGCGCCAAGGTGTCCAAATGCCTCTCAGAGAGGGGGCACAGGGATGCCTTTGACCCAACTCCAGCTCCATATACATTCAGCAGTGCCTATTCTTTCAAATCCCTCCATTCACGCAGACATTCCTTGAGGACACAGAGCACACAGCAAGCGTGTGTGTTCAGGACCAAAAAACACACGTCACGGGTGCTGGTTTGTTTTCTGCTGATCGCACTGAGGATGTAGGCAACAAATTCCAAAAGGCACACAAAGGAAGCCTCCTTTTGATTTTCCAGATTGAGAAGATTGCCAATACTAACAGGATAAACAGCAAAAATAGTGAAGACTAAAATAAAAAGAAAAAAACGCTGTTTCTCCAGGGAGGAGGGAGCTCTTACAAGCTCTAAAATTGAGTTAGAACTGAAGGGTACATCCATAGAATTATGTTGTCACAATAAAAGAGCAGAAAATGAACTGCAGGACAGAAAGGCCATTAACTAGAGGAAAAACTGCACAGATCGTTCCCTCGCACTCCTGACATGTCAATACAGCATGGATTCTTAATTCTGTGAAGCCAGATATCCATACCATTGGATTTAGCAAACAGAGAAGATACCTTTACGAGCCCTGCTTCAGACCCATCGCGATCAAAGGTCTGGCGGGCTTTTGCAATAGCCAGGATGACACCTTGCATGGCTGGGCTCAGCATCACCTACCACGGGAGCGGGAGAACAAACATAGACAGGAACAGGGAAACAGGAACAGACAGGGAAAGAAGAGAAGGCACGGTGAAGAACGGAACACATTTTTGAAAGATGGGGTGCAAAAGAAATCATATGAATATGGGTTGGAACAAGCCAGAGCCGTGCTTCATCGCGCCTTGCTACTCCAACTATCACGTGCACGTCACATGCAGGGCTTTGTTAAGCACTTAAAGGTGTAAAGGCTGAGCACTCCAAGCCTTGAGTGTGAATTCAGCATGTGAGGATGTAAAGCACATAAGCTCCGTGTCCTGTTCAGCCTCCCTAAGTGATGGGAATGTGAGCACAGCGCTGCGGCGGAGCAGTTCACGGTGCCAACTTCACCCAGGCTGATGTTAAACACATGCAAGGAGTGGCGTGAAACCAAACAGCGCTCGTGGAAAAGAGAACTTTCAAACCACTGTTCGAGTGCCTAAGAGTGTGATTCGACAGCCGGATTCAAAACACTGGCAGCTGGGGTATGGCGAGTCCGGCTGTCAGCGGTTCACGGCTTTGAGAGGGGACAACTCTGACCGAGGAGAGCAGAGCATTGTCGATACCTTAACACCGCTGCGATCAGTTTTGATGTAGTTGTGCCAGAAAGGAGACTTAAAGGAACAACGTGCAGACCTAACAATTGAGCGCTTTTACTGAGGTGTTCTAAATCTGATGGGATTTAGAAATGAAACCGCTAAACGATTGGGTTTGGACGCCTTCATTTCCACAGTGGGAAAACATCCGTTGCAAACAGATCTGTTCCGTGACAGACCACAACGTACCCAATCTTGGGAAAGCTCAAAGCCAGCGAACTACAGAGTTATAGCTTAATGACTGGCAGTAATTAACCCCTGCACTGGGATCTGTACCTCCTCATTATATCCGTCTGCATCGGATCTAATGGGAATCTTCCCCACACTGGGGATTTCCACTTCAGAGACCTGTGAGCTAGTCTGGGCAGCAGCCTCGGTTCCCTTAGCGTCCTGTGGTGGCTCTCCCTGACCCGTAAGTGCTGTTTCTCCGGGCTGGGCCTTCACTGGCTCTGCCTCCTGGGGCTGTGGCCAAGAAGAAAAGAAAGAGAGTAAGAAAAACCAAAGCGAAATACAGGAAAGCAAAAAGGATCGAGTCAGATGTGGCACAGATATAGAACTGCACAGAAATGGAGAGAGCAAAGGTCTGTCCAGAGGAACCAAAGGCAAGAATGGGTTGATTCCTGAGCCAGGGCCCAGCTCCTACCTTCTCGAGAGCAGCCTCAACACCGTTTTTTTCATAGGCATCATCGGTGTTTGCGATGGCCTTGGCCGTCTGCTCCTTGGCGATCCTGGCGTGTTCAGAGGCCAGAGAGTGCGCACTCTGCTCGCAGACTGACGCCTGATCTGCAGGACAGAGGGGTGGCATCAGACAGCACAAACAGCTGGATTTCTCCTCCTCTCCTGCTCTAAAATGCTTTGTAGGTTAGGATTAAAGAGCTGCTGCGCTCATCCCAGAGGAGGAGGCATTTCACGTGAGCATGTGCGCACCCCTTTTCGGTGGGCATGACACATACCACCAGGGATTGCCACGTAGCGCTTCCCCACGCCACGGAACAGCACTTGGACATTTACTAATCGATCGTTATTAAAGAAAAAAAGGCTGGAAGTGAAATGAGACCTGTCCATTATGAAGAAATGAATGGAAAAGAACATTTCTGATGACAGCCTGGCAGGATGCACATGCAAAAACAGTGGAACAGCCTTCTGTACTGCCAGAACAAAGCCTCCCCCTGCTGCTGTTCCTCCTTCACCGATGTTTTCTCCTGATATCCAGGAACTTGTGCAAGGCTCCAGCGCAGGGGTATTTCTGACCAGCTGGCTGTTCCTAATTTCAACACAGTTTGCACGACTGGATGCAGTCTTACCTGGTCCTGATTCAGAGGAGAGGTCCTGTGATTCTGAAGAAGGCGATGGCTCCATCTGCGGAATCTTGCAAGATTGCTCCTCCTCCCACTCTTCTGCCTCCTGCTCGAGCCGCCAGTTGTCCTCCTGGATGTAATGCCTCAGCTCCAGGGGCAGGGCTTCCACCTCCTTCTGGAACTGCCCAGCCTCGGAGCCATCATCCTTGTCTACAAGAAAGGCAGGACCGGCTAGAACGGAACACGGAGGGGGTCAACCCACACCACCATCGCAGACTACGTAGATACACAGCGTTAAAACTGAGGGAGAAGTGGGGAAAAAAAGCCAACCTTCTACTAGCTTCGTAATTTAAGATGGTTCATAAGCAAAAGTGCAAAAATAAAGACAAATCAAGAGTTATGGGAAACAGAACCCAGTGTTGTTCTACCACTGGGCGGCATTGATCACGGAGAAATTCCAGACACAGGGCCCGCTGCCGAATGAACACATCCTTATCCAAGGGCTCCCACTGCATGGGGAGCGGGTATTTACACTGCCAGTAGATGGAAAAGTCCTAATTCAGCTGGAGACATGAGATTCCCAACTCTGCAGAGCATATAAACGCAGGGAACTGCATGGATTCCACACTGAGATAGACACGCTGCTATTCTGCACCATTTTTTAGAGCTACCTCAGTATTCAGCTTTAAACCAGCACAAACCCAAGTGGTATCAGCTTCAGACAGGTCTTCAAATCTACCCAAAGCAAATGTCAGCTCTCTACATTGGATACTCTTACGCACCCATTGTAAAAGCATCTTTCAGAACCAACAAAAATTGCATTAAATTAGGGAGAAAAAAAAACCCCCAACCCATGGGTTCATTTCAGAAACGGAACTGTCACAGGGAGACAAAGAACCACCAGCTCCTCATCAGCCGGATTTAGCAATGAACAGAATGACAGTTCTCTATTGTTTCCGTCTATTTATTACATCGCAATGAACCACGCGTGAAATTATTAGTTTCTCCTACAGCTGCTTGCCATGTATGGTGCCACGTGCGCGATAATTCCTCCCCGTCACTATTTATACATTGGCACTGCAAACACACTTGCACATCTAAGCCACTGCTACCAATAACTCACGCACCGGGGAAGGCTGTGTAAAAAAAAGAGCTCAATATAGCGAGATCAGTGAAAAACAAGCCAAGGAGTCAGAAGGCACGATAAAAATGGGAGAAATAATGTAGTAGGTGTTGCACATGCCCTTAGAAGAGAAACACCCAGTTTATATGAAACTATATAGAGACTCAAAGTGACAAATGCCAGGAATAAACTCATGGTGGAGGGGGCAAATGGGGAGCGCGAGTGTTGATAGGCATTAATAATACAGAAAGCACTGTACCCAATCCCACTGGTAACCTGCTTGCTTTACCCTTCAGGGTAGATTTGTCTTTATTTTGGCACTTTTAGCTTATGAATCATCTTAAATTATGAACCATAGAATAACAGAACAGTTCGGGTTGGAAGGGACCTTAAAGATCATCCAGTTCCAACTCCTCTGCCATGGGAAGGGAATCATCATCCCTTTTACCAGGGATTTAGGAATGAATCCAGCATGGAGCAGATTATTACTCTCTACAACTACCTAAAAGGAGGTTGTGGAGAGGAGGGAGCTGGGCTCTTCTCCCAAGTGACAGGGGACAGGACAAGAGGAAATGGCCTGAAGCTCCACCAGGGGAGGTTCAGGTTGGATATCAGAAGAAAATTCTTCATAGAAAGAGTCATCGGGCACTGGAACAGCTGCCCAGGGAGGGGGTCGAGTCGCCTTCCCTGGAGGTGTTTAAGGAACGGGTGGATGAAGTGCTGAGGGACATGGTTTAGGGAGTATTAGGAATGTTTGGACTCGATGATCCAATGGGTCCTTTCCAACCTGGTGATTCTGTGATTGCATTTTTATTTGAGGTGAAGTTTTTGCGTTGTTACAAGACAATGGTGCCAAAGCCGAAGAACACAACAATCACGCGGGGCAGAGAGACAAGATAATACATGATGGCTCATTAATTAGCAGTTCTGTCTGCGGTACCTGTGGCACGGCAAGATGCTTTGTCATGAATGTACATCAGGCAGTAGGCACTGGCGTTCCTGAAGCCTCCGAACGAGTCTCTCTCCAGTTCTTCCCAGGACGACTCGGTCACGGAGATGTCATTGTACTTGAGCCAGCGCTGGCGGGGCTGATCATATATGTACGCCCAGTAGTGACCGGCATTCGCTTGCCCTTCGTGCACCAGGACCGCGTGCAAACGGTAGGGAACCTGCAACGCACACGGACACCGTTTCAGATGTACTTTGGGGAAATGACTTTGCCGATCTCAGTACAAACACTGCAGCCAAGTTCAGAGCTGTGGCCTGGTACAAGGCTCCTGATCCCTACGGTACATTTCCCACTAAGTGAGAACGGACTTTTGAACGAAAAAGCAACAAGATTTTCAGGAAGAACCTATTCTCTGCTTCATCATCATACTGGGATTGTTTAAAGTACGATAAAGAGGATGACAGGAAAACCCAATAACAGCAATATCAATTCGATATCGCCCTACGGAAGCCGCATTCCCTACCTGTTGGAGGAGAGGGTCACAGTACATTTGTTCCATGGAGAGGTTGATTCTGGTAATGGACTCCTTCAGATCTGCCAAGAACATCACCAACGAGAGAAAGACAGAAACGTTAATGACTGCTCAGCAGGCTGCGCCGGCCCCTTCCACTTCCAGAAGTCTGAAGCCACGCAGTAACCGTCAAGCTCACTTAACGGCAGGGCTGAGCCTGCACAAGATGAGTTGTACATCAGATGTATCCAACGGAGGGGATGAAAATCAGGCTGGCATTTAGCGGAAAACCCACAAGAAACATATCAGGGGCCCACCTTGCATGTCTTGTTCAATCTCGTTTCGCCATCGCTGCAGGCACGTGCGAACAAGGTTCAACTCTTCCTCAGAAACCGCGTGAGGAGCTGGATGCTCGGGTATTTCAGAAGGCTGCAGTGGTGTCCTCGATTCCTGCTGCAGCGAGGGATTTGCTGAAAAGCAAGCTGCATCTCCCGTCCCAGCAGCCTTCCTTTCTTGCACGCTGCGAAGCAAAATCCAAGAGGAGTGGAAGGTCTTTCAATCTTTCTCAGTGTTTTTATTTTTGATTTTTTTTTTCCCTTTTTGCTAAAGAATAAGAAATCAACTCCACAAAACATACTCCGGGGCCAAAACAGGATTCCTTTTGTGGGGCAGTATAAAATGTAAAGAGAACACGTACACTGAAATGTGCTTCTTCCTTAACACAGAAAATTAAAATATAGCATGAATAAAAGCCAAAATTCTTACAGAACTCCGTAAGAACAGCTTCGCAACAAGCAAATAGGAAAATCCCTTCCCTTACTACTAACAAATTCATGCATTTACTCAGCTGAACTCAGAGTGTAAACCAACCACGCTTGGCCACGTTTGTAATAATCCAATATTGCAATAATTTACGGGCTGATGAAGCAAAAAAAAATCAGTAGCCTAAACAAAAAGAGTACAGAATTTAACTCAGAATTGCTGCTCAGACGAGGAATACGGCGATGCTTTTGGGGAAGGAAACAGAATGGACTAAATGCAGTGTTCTATCCAGGAGCACTAAGCTGAAAGGCAAAATTCTCTTTTTACTCCTGTCCACTAACCGGTCTGGCGGCGAGAACCTGTGCGGGACAGAGGGCTCGGCCTGGGATGGCAGGAGCGCTGCCTGGGAGCCCTGGGCCGGAGGAACGACCCTCGCTGGCTTAGTGGTGATGAACTCCAGAACGTACTGCAGCATGTCGGGCAGCGGGAAGCGAGCCGGGCCGGAGCCGTACTTCATGTACCTACGGAATCAGCAAGGGGTGCATTGATCATAGAATCATGGCGTGGGTTGGGTTGGAAGAGACCTCAAAGCCCATCCAGTTCCACCCCCCTGACATGGGCAGGGACACCTCCCGCTGGATCACGGGGGTCAACGCCTCATCCAGCCTGAGCTGATGAGAGGAGAGCAACGAGGAAGATGACTCCGGGGTTGGGATGAAGGCAGGTGAAGCACTGAAGGGAGGAGAGGGGAAAAAACCAACAGGTGAAGCCTAAATAGGAGCAGTTTTCACCAGGCCCACCTTCACCTCCCTTCGCCTCTTTGCTTGCCCCTTCTTCATTTTAAAAACACAAACTGAAAGCAAGTTTAGTGCTGATTAACAGGACTCCTACACAAAGCACCTGGAAAAGTAAATCTCCTGTCTGTCGCCAAGCCGAGTCTTTGCTCTCCATCTCCGTCTTTCCCCAGTACATAAAGCCAAACGCCAAGCGAGAGGAGACCTCCAGTATGAAAAAACCACCTTTGTGATGTGTTCCTGAGCTCCCTCGCTGAAACTCGCCACACGGCTGACAGTGACAACCGTAGCCTTTAAAAAACCGACTCTTTTTAACGGCATCAGGAGTGTTCAGGAACCATCAACCCCATGACTTTGGCGAAAAAAACCACACTTCCTCACCCACGCTTCTCAGAACAAACCTGGTTCTGCTTCTCCTTTCCCTACAAGTCTCTCTTCTGTTGGAATGCTGGTTTAAAAGGAAGCTTTTGCTTCCAGAGGGCACAAAACCAAAGCCAGACGTCTCCTTACCTTTCCAGTTTCTGCTGCAGAAGCACCATTTTCTCCTTCAACCTCTTCATTTCTTCTCTCTTCATGTGAATCAGCTCTTTACTGCTGTAGAGGTACCTGAAGAGGGAAATATAGAGCCCTCCCTGTCAGATCCGTTTACTCCTAACATCCAGTCTTTCACAAATATTCCTTCCTCGCTCACCCATAAAACCTGCTTAATTTCTTTAATTACAGCAAAGCAACGGCTTTAAAAGTACCGAAACAGAGCGACTCACCTGTCCATATAAATAGTCTGGGGGAATTCTAGCTTGGTGTGAATTTTCTCTGGCTGTCCTAGGGACTGATTGAACTCAAATCGGGAGAGTTCAAAGGTCAGTACTGGTGGGAGTTTTGTAAACCAGCGCTGTAACAAAAGCAGAAATGCCCCCAAAGGGACTTGTTTTAAGATGACCGCTAAACGGCGCATTTTAGACTGATCCTAAATGAGTTTTGATTAATCTTAAATCATTTTAGATTAATCCTGAATGATTTTATATTGATCCCAAAGTGTCTGTTTGTCTCTAAATACTGAATTAGTAAATATTTCGTTTATGGAGCGACTAGTCAGAAATCCAAATCTTACGAGATTAAAATTCCCACTGCCATTTTCCATTTTCACTCTGAAGAAGCCTCGTAACAGCTTGCAGAAAGTTACTTTTCATTGCCTGACACATCCAGCCTCGCGGATTATTAACGGATCCAGCACTGAATTTTACAAAATTAGCAGACACTAAGCAAACTCTGGATGTCAGCTAAGAGCCTCTGAGAGAGTTCTTTCCCAACGGAGGTCACATGCAGCGATGAAGAACGAAACAGAAGTCCCTAAGCGGCGCTTGATTCCTCATCCTCTCTCTATTTACAAACTGATCTAGGAGATTTAGGGAAAACCTCCACGTGCTGTACATTCCAAACACCGTTCAAAGAGCCACAAAGAGAATTTGGTGTTGAATTTCCCCTTCATCCCTCTCTTCCTGGCTTCTCAACCCACTGCCAGCGATACCCTGTGCCCACCTTGGCATGGCATCCTCCGGCCGCGCTCCCTGCCGGGGTCGGGATGAGCACGGAGTCAGGCCAGTAAAATGCCCCACACCAGAGCTCAACAGCACATTTCTAGATGGGAAATACGCCCCATGGAGGCAATTTCTTTTATTATTTTAAAAAGACTTTGGAAGAACAGGGAGCAGAACTTTCGGAGGAGAAGCCCAGTCTCCAGAACTAGAGAACACAAAGACGGAGAAGGAACGACTGGCACAGCGATTATCTAAGAGAAATGCAAGCTCTCATTAATCCCACTGATGCTTTGAGCCTCAGGACACTCACCTACGTTCTCAAAAGACAAAATGATCTACGGCCCCTATCGTGCCGTCCTCTAGCCACGACATCCTGGGAAGTGAAATTAAGATGCACAGTTTTTCCAGTCAGATTTCTCAGAAATAAAGCCAGTGCCTTTTCCTTCTGCCCGTACAAAGAGCGATTAAAACACCTCCACCATAATTTCCCTTATCTTTCGGTGAAGGATTTGCAGGAATTAAAAACTTTGGATTGAGAAGATCCTGCCCGATCAGCTCCCTGCGTCCCCCTGTCTCCGGCACCAGCCTCCATCGGCTTCACCCACATCTCCTGTAAACGCACCCAGCGGGAACGGACTCCATCCCTCCTTTCAACCACAGCAACGTGTCTCTCGGATGCTCTCCCTGAACTGCAACACCTCTCCCTGCACGTTTCTGAGCATTATTTCCCAGTCTGTCTCTCCTCTAACTCCTCGGCTGCTCTCCCACTTGTCGCATGCTGAATGTAAAGGCACTCCCTCACTTCCCGCTTCCCTGTGACCGAGTGTTTTATGATTGGTTTGTGATTCGTGAGATTCGAAGAAAAGAAAAAAAAATGGAAAAAAAATAAAAGAAGAAAAAAAAAATCAGCACAGTTGGAAGAGCAGAGTGGAAATGAGAGGGAAAACACACACTGTAACAGGGAGAAAGATACAAATTCCAAATGGCATACCATGGAGTTAAGCACTGTACTTTTACCCTCCGAAACTATGGAGGCAGTGGTTCTCCCCCTACTCAGGTACAGGTAGGCTTCAACAGAAAGAGAGAGACTTTATCACAAGGCATCAGAAGCACATCTTTACCTTTTTATTTAAAACAAATGCCTCGAACTGGCTCTACAGGACAACACAGCTTTACAAACAAGCAACACTCGGTGTCTCACCATGTAATACTAATGTACGTTTATGCGAGATTCCAAGTATCCAGAGAATATTTCGTATTCAATTCTTAAGGAACATTTACATTTGCCATTTAAAGCTATCAGAACACAGCGAGACACCCCTGTGCCGTCTGCATTGCATTTTTTTCTGCAGCAGGCACCCAAAAGCTCCACGAAACCCCACGGAACTAACCTCCTCGCCATACTTCACCGACTGCGATGCCGCCCCATCCATCTCGCCCTCCACCATGGCTCCTTCCAAGCACTCGTTTAAGTTTCGATAACCGTTTACCTGAAGGGGGTACTGACCAAAGGTCTCGATCTTGGAAAATGCATTGCCTGGATGATGGAAACGATAGAAAAGCATGAACTTCAGAGGACAAATCAAGTCCGCTTAACCCACGCCTGTCAGCACCAGGTAGAGACACAATTTGCAAGAACCAAACCGCATCCAGCTCCCTGTACGCACCCCGGGCAGGGCAATTCTCCCGATGAACAAGTGCTTTTACGTACAGGAATACCAGTGACTACTTAATGTTTTCAGAAGGCAGCCTTTAAAATTGTCTGTAACATTTTTATCACAAAGACTATTTATAGGTTTAAAGAAAAAGGCAATTTCATCAGGAATGCGCAAAAAAATCCCACGTCCTTACTGCCACAAATCAACACACTCCAAGGAGGGAAGAAAAGAATCTCCCAGACCTTGCACTCACCCTCATGGATGCCCTCAGTTAAGAATGTCCCGTAGAAAAGTTGTACCATTGGATTTTCAGATTTGTCCCCAGGGCTCCTGTTTCAGAAAGAAAAAGCACACCTTCGTTTGCAACTGGAAAAAAAGCCCCAAGTCCAAATCGTGGTCTTTGCTTGGGAATCTGCCTGCGGCCCAAAGTAAAGTTTTCTACCCGGGCACAAAGTACAGATGAAGCGCCCATCCGTGTTCATACTCAAAAGCCCATCGTAACACGGCAGGGGGTTGGAACTGGATGGGTTTTAAGGTCCCTTCCAACCCAAACCGTTCCATAATTCTCCGATAACATACACATCGGCAAGGAAGAAAACCCAAACAAGTGAAGGCATCACCTTTTGAGACGCTGTTCCAAACTACCAGAGCTTTCATGGACATCAGTTCTGCTGAGTTACCCTAAAAAGCTTATTTCCTCTGCAGGCCGTATCGGCATTGAAGAGAGTCCTACACTTGTACGTATAAGGTTTCATAAGCACATTTCAAGCTGGAGGAGTATCGTCGTCAGTGAACAAAACCACTCTCTAGCATCTGTCACGTAAAGCCCTCTTGTTTCAAACCTGGTTCTCCTCAGCAAACTCCCGAGATCACCGAGAACTCACTTGACATTAACAGCAAGCTGGAACGCGTCCTCCAGCCAGTCCAGTAGTTTGTGTGTGACTTCACTCACGTCTTGCTAGAAGAGAGACAAAAGCCAAGAGTCAATCGCGATGCCGACCAGGAATTGTTTCCCTGCTCTGCCGGTCTCACAAACCTACTGGAACACAACCCGCCTGGCACCTGCCCAGCTGAGGGGAGTGTGAACTGAAGTACTGGGCTGATTTAGACCAACAATGAATGTTCTGCTCGTCTGAAAACTAGATCAGAGGAAACGATTGTGATCGCTACCCAATCACCCAGCTGGCGCCGGGTAGCGCGCTGCGACGCTGGCTGTTTAATTAGCAAGCACGTACATTTCCCCTAAATGACACAGGGACAGCTGCTTGTCGGTTGATAAACATGGGAGGGGGCCTCTGGAAGTAATAGCGGGAGGAGGCGGAATAGGATTGCAAGTGCCGTTCTGAGAAAGCAAAAAGCTTTTTAAGGCAGATTTACCTGCTGTTCTTCCGTGGATCTGAACGCGTCCCTCAAGAGTTCCAGTGCTGCAGAAGGATCTACAAACTTACGACGCGTCCCAAGCATTAAAGCAAACAGACACTGAAGTTCTTGCATGAACGCAATATTTCTCTTTCCCTGCATGGCAAAAGAAGAAAAGCCAAACGTTTCCTGCAGCTCAAAATCAGCATTTTAAACCAAAGTGCTACAGAATACCTGAGGCATAGGCACATACCCTAAGAGGCAGATTAGCAGCCGAAAGAAGGGGAGGGTTCAGCAAGGATGAAAAAAGAAGGACATGCAGTGTCATTTCTTGGGAGCAATCCATCTCTCAACAGACGTACGGGAGAAAGGATTTAACCAGAACAGAACCCAGAGTGCCAGGAGCGGTAACTGCTACAACTGACGGCAAAAGCTGGTGAATAAAGGCTTGTGGTGATAGGACGAGGGGGAATGGGTACCAACTGGAGAGAGGCAGATTTAGAGTGGACATTAGGAAGAATTTCTGCACCATGAGAGTGGTGAGACACTGGCCCAGGTTGCCCAGGGAAGTTGTGGCTGCCCCATCCCTGGAGGTGTTCCAGGCCAGGTTGGATGGGCCTTGGGCAGCCTGAGCCAGTGGGATGTCCCTGCCCATGGCAGAGGGGTTGGAACTGGATGATCCTTAAGGTCCTTTTCAACCCAAACTATTCTGTGATTCTATGAATTCATGAATTTATCCTGCCCGCGCTTTGGGGTTTTCAGATTATCAAGAGCAGACACGAGAGCAAGCAAAGCAAAGCTCGTCACTAGTGGTGGCCACAAGCTAGAGGAATTAGCCTTCACTTCTGATAATTGACGTATGCCTTTTCCTGAGCACCTTCTGCTGGCTGCTCTCTGAAGGCATCGGCGTGAGAAGCCCCTTCCAAGAGACTCGAACACCAGCTCCAATACTGCATACTAGATTCTGTTTTACACAAAAGAACAATCTGGAGCTCCCAAAAATGTTTTATTGGACAAACTTCCCCCCGCAGCAGTCAGAAACTCTAGGGGAAAGCTTGATGAGAAGCATCAGATTTTTTTCTACAGCGACTCTGTCTTTGAAATGTATTCCCCAAATTTGTCTTTAATGCAGTCTGACAATTTGAAAGCCGTTAACAGCGTCACAGGAGTCCCAGATGGCCCCAAATTAAATCCGCTTAGAGAAAGAGTAGAACAGTAGAGCACAAAAGAAGGAAGCTTTGCGGTGTTACTCAATGAAAACTTACAGTGCGACTCTGACAATTATCAAGCACGTTTGGTGGGAGAGAGTACCCAAGGACCAGCCTCCGGAATTCCGGCAACTGAAACAGCGACTGAAAGGGAAGGAGAGGTACAGAGCAGTCAGCACCCACCAGGATCTGACTCACTGCCATTTCATGCCCCATCATCACTCTTTTACTCCACAGCCTTTTTGTTAACTACTAATTCTTCAACAGCCTCATGTTAGGAAATAAACAGTTACAAAGCGAGCAGTCTGTGTGGTGGACCAGCACATCAGTACCCAAAGAATGAAATCTCACCTTGCCATTACAAGGATATCTCTAACTATTTCAGGATATATTTATATATTAAATATATTTAATCATTTTAGGAACGCACTCTGCACAGGCAAACTCAGAGAAAGGATGCAGGAATGCGTCACAGTGAGAAAGGGCCCATTTGAAGCTTTCCGACCTTCCCTCAAGGCTGGAGCCATATGATTGATTAACATCTATCTGCTGACCTGAAATGGTCAGAAGAGACGAACTTGCTCAGCCCCACTCACTGCTGTCTCTTCTCATTTAGGTTATCGCTAATAATACACGCTGTCGAGTCACTTAGTTGTTCAGGCATCCCCGCCAGAGCGTTCCATTAACTGGAATACGATACACCGCGTATTATGGAGCCAACAATAACTGCAGCAAAATTAAATTATCAGTTCACTTTGGCAGTCAAGCCTCTGTCATTCAGGAAGCATTTGGACATGACTGCACCAAAAGCCCCTGCACACACACAGATGATGTGTATCCCCCTCTATTTTTACACAGTCTATTAAACTGCTCTTTGGCTCCGTCTGTGCATGCCCAGAACCAAACACAACTATGTTGAATAAGCTGAAAGAAGGGAGATTGAGATGGGAGCCTAGGAAGAAATGTTTTGCTGTGAGGGTGGGGAGGCCCTGGCCCAGGGTGCCCAGAGCAGTGGTGGCTGCCCCATCCCTGGAGGGGTTCCAGGCCAGGTTGGATGGGGCTCAGAGCCCCTGATCCAGTGGGAGGTGTCCCTGCCCATGGCAGGGGGTGGGACTGGATGGGCTTTGAGGTCCCTTCCAACCCAAACCATCCCATGATCCTACAAGATAAAAATCAGAAGCCTCATTTGACCATGGTAACATTCGCTCATCTGCACACAATGATTCACAGACTTGTGGCATATTTAATTCCAACTGATAAACATTTTGACTCCAAGACTGCAGTATTCCAGGACAATTCTATACAGTTTACCTGTATGACAGCGCTAAACCAACACGTGTTCCCAATATTTTTCATTCCAACCGGCCAGTCGCCCGCTCTTCTCCAGTTGCTCTGATTGGGGTTCTCTCCCCAGACTTCACAGCGTTTCCTTTTGGAGCGGTTTTTGCTTTCGGCACAATGTGCTTCCGGTGATCTGTCACAAAAGATGCACAGCACCGTTTCACACAGATTCCCTACAACTACTGCCCTAAGCACGAGTGGGACACCGGAGCCAGGTGCTGCTGGATGAACCCGGCACAACCACACTCCGGAAAGGTTTCAGCCCCCGAGTGAGGTAGATGGGAAACATGACTGCAGTAGAACTTGGAATGATGGAAGAAGGCAATAAGGCATGCCTGTTTCCCTTCGTGAACCAGCACCCTACAGAACTCGTGCCTGCAAGTTGTTGCTGGAGGCAAATCCCACCCGTGGCAAAAAGGAGACAGCTCGGCAGTCACTGCTGTGAGGTGAATCTACATGTGGGATTTGAAGGTTCTGCCAGCACAGCGCCCTTTGTGTGGCAGCAGCGGGGACTCAATAAGCCACAACTCAACTTGTGTTTTCTATTCCAACCATCATTTCGCAGCGCTGCCCCAGAAATCACGGCCAACTGGCCAGAAGGTGGCAATGAGCACACCTAAAAGCAGCAGGGATATTTCTGGAAGGTGATTTATGTTTGCTTTGCAGTTACCACTTTAAGAATCCACTTGCAATACCTGGGAAAACCAAAACCAACATACGGACCCACTGACCTTTCCTCAAAGTCTCTTTCCACAGCCTGAGCTCCTGGTGATTCCAGTGGTTTGAAGGTGTGGACGGCGTGGAGGTCTGTGTCGTTAGGGGTAAGTGCAGCAGGAACATCTAGGAGCGGAGACAGCATTCTGATCAGTTCTCCACCAGGAGCAGGCAAACACTTCGTTTAAAAGAACCTTTAGAAAACGCTACACCTCAGAAATACGATTTTTCAATTGATAGAGCAGAATTTTCTAGCTCAGGTTTTAAATACAAATCCTCGTAGCTTGGATCACGCTAGGAAACCTGAAAAGCCCTGGATTGGGTGGATAAGAACAGCACAGACCGGGCAGCTGTATTGGCCACATTTCCTCACCCCCGAATTCAGAGCTTGAGGGAACATCGCAGATCTCTTGGAATAATGAAACAGAAACATCAGGTGCTGTGCCTCAACACCAGTGTCGACAACTGACACTATTTGGGGAAATAAAAGATTTCAATAGAATCACACAGGTCAGGATGCTCAGTTATGAGAAATTTAATGTACCGGCTACGCAGGAAAGGAGGAGGAAGGACAATGAGTAGTTCTGGAAGAGGTGGAAGCTTTACAGGGTGGAACAAAGGGCACTGCGCTGCTCCTGGTGTAGCTTCAAAGCTTCCAGCACATTTCGGCGCTGTGAGCCTGCCTAGTGATAACACCACTTGGGAAAGCTCCAGTTAATGGGTGTGTCATGAGCAAAAAGGTTTAATAAACTGTTCTCAACGACCTCAGGCTACAATTAGACTTCTTCCATCTACACGTGCCAAATGGACGGCTGGTTTTGCCAGTACCTGTAACATCTAGGAGAACAATTTCCAGGTAGTCGAATTGCCAGCTCAAACAACAGTTTAAGTTTCCATGGAAATGCGATACTGAATACTCAGTTTTGCTACGAGATGCTGTCAGAAAGAAATACGTGATCCTCACAGGGATTCAGTTCCCTCCCCTGCTTGCTTGGCTTTAGGAGCTTTGTGGAATTTCTGTGTTAGCTGAGACCGGCTGTTTAAAATGACAGCTTTGTACCTCTGTGTGTCACCTATAAAAACACTGTTAGGACACTACTGAGGCTCCTTCCTTTGGAATGCAGCTCTCCTTCACCAGGAAAGCTTAATTCCCTGAGCTGTCCCACAGCAAGTGGTGAACACTGGCAAAATCAGCTCAGCGCTGCGACAGAAGCTGGAGGGATTCACTGGCAGAAGCATAAGGACCGGTATTCCGGCCAGAAGAGGTGAAACCGTAAGGGTAAGCAGAGAAATGACTTACTTTGTGGAAGCTGTTTGCCCATAGCACTCTCTTCCCAAGCCGACGGCTCTGCAACAGCAGCATCCTGAGCCGGCTCCTGCGTGTGCTCCTCCGTCAGGAAGGTGACTGCTTCCGTGAGGTCTCCATTGGCAGCCTAGCAGGAGGACAGGGGAAAAATCCACAGTGCCAGGGTTACTCACCTGCGCTGGGACGACACGTACTGCATCTGTGGCAGAGGCAGGCACACCGCCACCGGCCCTGCCCGCTGCAGAGAGCCAAGCAGTAGTAAGAGCCCAAAATAGCAGAGGCTGGAATGTCTCTGCCGGAGAGCACTCCGGCTATATTGCAAGGACAATACAGACCCCATTACCCAATTCCATTTCCTCGCAAGAGATTCCAGCAGTCACAGGAGGCGCAGGATGTGGCAGGTTACTTTGCCAGGGGGAGAGTCATGGAATCACGATGTGTCTCTTACTGAGTGAGGGTTTTCTTCAGAGCATCGCGATGGGATAAACCCCCTTACAGTTACCCTAACATTCCCCAGACTTTACTTCTGGAAGGAACATTTAATCAATCTACTGGGATGTCCCTGCCCGTGGCAGGGGAGTTGGAACTAGATGATCTTTAAGGTCCCTTCCAACCCGAACTGTTCTACAATCCTATGATTTAAGGATTTCCTCAAACAAGCCTCTCCGTGTATTTGCAACACAGCCCTCATCCTGCTGCGACACCTCAGGAGGAGGGAGGGCATCTGATGAGCCCCGACCGACACGGCCGCAGCCAGCGCAGCACTACAGTTTATAAGCACTAAAACATAGAATACGAGAGGGAATATTTCCAGGTAAATAATGCTTCTCCAAGTCCCAGAAATCTGTGTCCCCCCTCGCTTCAGAGCAAAGATGACTGTTCCAGGGATGGATAAGACAACCAGTAGCTGTGGCCCCAACTGAAGCAAAAGCGAGGGCAGAATGAACCAAATTACCCCACACAGCACACACAGGATGGCTTGCACAGCCCTGAGTGCCGGGCTCAGCATCAGCCCACGGGCTCAGCATCAGCCCACGGGCTCAGCATCAACCCACGGGCTCAGCATCAACCCACGGGCTCAGCATCAGCCCACGGGCTCAGCATCAACCCACGGGCTCAGCATCAACCCACGGGCTCAGCATCAGCCCACGGGCTCAGTATCAACCCACGGGCTCAGCATCAGCCCACGGGCTCAGCATCAGCCCACAGGCTCAGCATCAGCCCACGGGCTCAGCATCAACCCAGGGGCTCAGCATCAACCCACGGGCTCAGCATCAGCCCACGGGCTCAGCATCAACCCACGGGCTCAGCATCAGCCCACGGGCTCAGCATCAGCCCACGGGCTCAGCATCAGCCCACGGGCTCACCAGTGAGCATCCGACCCAGGCATTGCATTTGGAGAGAGTGTGGTCTTGCCCGACTACTGGGACAAATCCAGAGCTCTCCTTTCCATGGAACAACAACAGTCACCAACCTTTAGAGCTGCATGAAGGAAAGCCGGATCCTGAATTCCCGTGATCTCTTTCAGCTGTTTTAAAAGCATCTGGTGTTCCTACACGGAAGAAATAAAGAGCTCGTGTGAGAAGGTGGCCAGGACTTGTCGAGCTGGTTCCAGAAGGCGTGCCGAGAGCTCAATGGAATAATGCTGCTTTCCGTCCTTTTTACTGGCAGATGGATACAAAAACCCATCCGCCCTCGCCCAACAGCAATACCCACATGAGGCTGAACACCTTATTTGAGTTATTTCGGACTAAGGCACATTCTGCTGTACCCTCACGAGGATGTTTGCCGGCACCTGCGGAGGGCAGGGGCACCCCTCGGCCGGCGGCAGCGGCATGTGCAGCGGGACATATAAGGAGCCTGCCTGCTCCCCGGGGATCGGCGAGGGGTTATTTTCAGCCGGGCCACACATGCCATTTGTGCACGTCACTTCTCGCTGACAATAAGGTGTCAGAATAAGGGCCCAGAGGCTGCTGTCGTTGCTCCTTTCCCCGTCAGACGGGCAGCTTGAGGTTTGGTGAGATGCTCACTCCGGGCTCTGTTCTTTCGTTGACAACTTAAAAACCAGAATTCCACAGATTTTCTTTTCCAGACTTATCAAACCCTTGCAGCCCTGGCTTACTCCAGGAGTACAAACTACAGATAACTCAACTGGCTGCTCTACAAGGAGCCCCCTCCAGGGTGGTCCCACCACCCTCCTTTTGTGGCCATGGTTGCTCTTCGTCAACAGCTCAGTCTGGGTGAAACCCAACACTGTGAGACACAGCCGGCGTTGTGGGTAGTGGATGTTACAACAGGAAAACCAGGATTGCGTATGCCTGACCTACAAAGGCTGCCTCCTGCCAGCACAGCCCAGGGAATCCCAGCTTCCTCAGATCACACCTTTAATTAATCTTAATCAGCAACACTGCAGATGAAGAAACGCAAGTTCCTACTTACTCTCATCATTGAGAAAAATAATTTAAGATACTTTCATGTCACCGGGGAGCAAGTTCCACCCAGTGAGCAGCCAACAAGTTTTTGGAGCCCCTCATCCATCCCGCTGACAGATGGATGTGCCCCACGCACAGACACGAAAGAGAGCAGAATCCCTATCGGTGGCTCCAACAGATTGCTTTTTGATGGGAATTTCCCCAAGTCATTTGAGATAGTCCCACCTCCAACACCACCCGCAGCTCAGCGCATCTCCCAGTGGCGCTCAGTGCCACTCCCAGCGCATCCCGTGAAAAGCCGAAGGTGCTGGGAAGCCTCAGGTCCAGCCAGGGCGTGATGAGGAACAGCAGGTACGGAGCCGAGGGTGCGAGGCTCCAGATGGTCACGGTTCAACAAAGCCAAACCTCTTGCATCATGTTGCTTCAGCGCGTGGCACGCGCGGCGGTTAACCCCACCCAGCGCCATAGGGTGTGTTTTTTCTTTCGAACCCCACGCTACTAAACCACACTATAATAACGAAACCCGAGGCAGGACAGGACATGATTCTCAGTGGTTCTGCTTCGCCAAAAGGACTCACAAAGGTTGCCGTAACTGTAAAAGTCGATCCCCACCGCCCTGAGATATTCCAACGGTGTCCAGCGCAAATTTATTCAACCTTTGAAGAGGAAGATTTGTATTAAGGAGCTCATCCCGTATGAGTTTTGCGAGGTCAGCGGCTGCCTGGAAGCCCACAAAAACCACCGGGAACCACCACAAATTTGCTCAGTTTTTGGGGAGCGGTTTTGTTGCTGTAAGCAGTCTGGCTGATTGCTTTTTTGAGGTTAGGCGCTATGGGGCTTTAAATCAAATTGCTAATTAGTACCAGCGTGCTGCCTCTATTAATACACCCTGCGCTTGGAAAAACTAACCCAGAGTCCTACCTGCCGGAAAAAATAACCATCCAAACTCAAACGCTGTTAACACTGAATTACAGTGCTGGAAGAAGCCAAAGCCTTCAACCTCGCACTTCATCTGTGGGAAAATGGATCTGGAGAGGGCTAAAAGCCCACCGGCGGCACCGGGAATGATGTCTGCATTCCAGGCTTTTACAAATCCATATCCATCAAGGGGAGAAGAGGCAGCCAGCGAACTCTCCCTCTATCAACACGCATTCCTGCATGCCTGACACCATCCGGACACTGTCCCCGTGCCCTGGGCACTGTCCCTGTACTCTGGGCACCGTCTGGACACCATCCCTGTGAGCTGGGCACTGTCTGGACACTGTACCAATGCCCTGGACACCATCTGGACACTGTTCCTGTGCCCTGGACACCATCTTCGTGCCCTGGACACCATCCGGACACCATACCTGTGCTCTGGACACCGTCCGGACACTGTTCCCATGTCCTGGGCACCATCTGGACACCATACCTTTGATCTGGACACCGTCCGGACACTGTTCCCATGCCCTGGGCACCATCTGGACACTGTTCCTGTGCCCTGAACACCATCTTCGTGCCCTGAGCACCGTCTGGACACCATCCCCATGCCATGGGCACCATCTGGACACCATACCTGTGCTCTGGACACCGTCTGGACACTGTTCCCATGTCCTGGGCACCGTCTGGACACTGTTCCCATGTCCTGAGCACCACCTGGACACTGTATCTGCACCCTGGACACCATCCCAATGCCCTGGGCACCATCTGGACACCGTCCCTGCAGCCTGGGCACTACCCTGACACGGTACCTGCACACTGGGCACCATCTGAGCATCGTCCCTGTATCCTAGGCACTGTATGGGCATTGTCCTTGTGCCCTGGGCACCATCCTGACACTGTTCCTGCACCCTGGGTACTGCCTGGACGCTGTACCTGCACCGTCCTCATGCCCTGGGCACCACACTGACACTGTCCCTGTGCCCTGGGCACCATCCTCATGCCCTGGGCACCATCCTGACACCGTCCCTGCGCCCTGGGCACCATCCTCATGCCCTGGGCATCATCCTGACACCGTCCCTGTGCCCTGGGCACCATCCTCATGCCCTGGGCACCGTCCTGACACCATCCCTGCACCCTGAGTACCATCCCCATGCCCTGGGCACCATCCTGACACCGTCCCGTGCCCCATCCCCACCCGTGCCGCACTCCAGAGCCGCACCACCAGCGCCGGTGGCTGAACTCGATGCTCTTTCAGTTCCCACCCAGCCCTTTCTCCCCCGGACCCGCCGCCCCCGGTCTCGGTGGTCTCGCACCGGCGGAACGGGCGTTGGGCTCGCACAGACCCCCCCCCTCCCCGTGTGTCCCCTCTCCTCCGGTGCGTGTCCCCCTCCTCCCCGGTGTGTCCCCCCCCCCCGCCTCTCACCGCGCCGCCGCCTCCCCGGTCCCGCAGCTCCGCCGTCATCGGGGCGGCCCCGCGCATGCGCCGCCGCCGCGTTCCGGCCTCGCTCCCCCCGAGTGGCCCCGGGAGCGCCCGGACCGCTGGCCGAGGGCATCCTCCATCCCCCATCCCCCTCGACAAACCCCACTGCACACCGAGCGTCCCCCCACCGCATCCCTTCCTGAACCCCGAGCATCGCCCCCCCCCGCATCCCTTCCTGAACCCCGAGCATCCCCCCCTGCATCCCTTCCTGAACCCCGAGCATCTCCCCTGCATCCCTTCCTGAACCCCGAGCATCCCCCCCTGCATCCCTTCCTGAACCCCGAGCATCTCCCCTGCATCCCTTCCTGAACCCCGAGCATCCCCCCCTGCATCCCTTCCTGAACCCCGAGCATCTCCCCTGCATCCCTTCCTGAACCCCGAGCATCCCCCCCTGCATCCCTTCCTGAACCCCGAGCATCCCCCCCTGCATCCCTTCCTGAACCCCGAGCATCCCCCCCTGCATCCCTTCCTGAACCCCAAGCATCTCCCCTGCATCCCTTCCTGAACCCCGAGCATCCCCCCCTGCATCCCTTCCTGAACCCCGAGCATCCCCCCCTGCATCCCTTCCTGAACCCCGAGCATCTCCCCTGCATCCCTTCCTGAACCCCGAGCATCCCCCCCTGCATCCCTTCCTGAACCCCGAGCATCCCCCCCTGCATCCCTTCCTGAACCCCGAGCATCCCCCCCTGCATCCCTTCACCCCAAGCATCTCCCCTGCATCCCTTCCTGAACCCCGAGCATCTCCCCTTCATCCCTTCCTGAACCCCGAGCATCCCCCCCTGCATCCCTTCCTGAACCCTGAGCATCTCCCCTGCATCCCTTCACCCCAAGCATCTCCCCTGCATCCCTTCCTGAACCCCGAGCATCTCCCCTGCATCCCTTCACCCCGAGCATCTCCAATGCATCCCTTCCTGAACCCCGAGCTTCTCCCCTGCATCCCTGAAGCTTTCTTGGGAGAGGGGCGGGGGGCTCCTTCGGATGACACAAAGCCACTCCAGCAGAGGATGCCTGCAAAATCACTTCTATCGCTTTAACGCTGCACTGTACCACACCACACAAGTCCTTTTCTTGTCAAATCGTGGCTAATTTTAACAATTTTAACCATGTTTTTTCCTTCCCTATATTGCTTCATCACTCTTACCGGGGTTTCCATGTCTGTTACTCTCCAGCGCTGCTTGGCAGCTCCGGTAGAAGCGGATTGCTGCGTTTTGGGACCATATGGAGTGAAAACAGGGCAGAAAGAAGAGTACTTTAGGAGAACGTTAGCACCACCGTGTCCGATACCTACTCGGCGTTGTTGAAAGCTCTGTCGTTAAAGCGCGATGTCGTTAGTCAGGATGGGCACCCTTAAGCAAGGTACAATAGTATTAAAAAAATAATTAAAAAGAACATTTTTAGACCTATTTTGGCCCAAGATGCTCTCTGCCAGTGAGGGGCAGGCAGCTGTGTGTCTGCCTACCGTGGTCCAGTGGTGCCAGGGCCGGGGGCATCCGCCTAACGAAGGCATAAATCGTTAGCAAACAGCTACTGCTGGCCAGTGGCTCAGGGCCCAGTGAACCCCAAAATGGGCAAATCACCGGGAAAACCATGAAGAGAAGGTTTATAACAACAGAGGGGGCCACTTATCAGCTTTTGGTGTTTGCCAAGCCCAGGCTTTTGAGAGTCTGGTTAAAATTAGGAGAAAATAGGCATTTTCCAGGTTTGCTGAGCCAAAGGGCATCAAGCGCCGTTGCCTTCACATCCTTGTGCCCACACAGCTGAGATTGCATCTCTCTCCTAATAAAAACAGCCTAATGTCTGATGCGGAGACATCCCAAGCAAGAGATGCTCTGTGGGATGCGGGCGAGCCTGCACGGCTCCGACACGGCCGGCAGCTCGGCCGCCAGAGACCCTTCGGATGAGATGTGGCGCACACGCCTGGGCAATCTGGCTCAGCCCGACGAGCTGGCGGGGCCGAGCTCCCCAGGGGCTGGCGAGCAAAATATCCATCTGCATCATCAGGAATGTGTCGCTTACAATTGCCGATCAGCGTTTCTGATCTGCAAGGCAGCGAAGATGCTGCGGCAACAGCGATGCTCCTGTCGGCGTTCCGACTGCAGTAGGAGAAAGGGAATAAAAGGGTCAGTGTTTGCCACCTCCATCCCCCTGTTTGCTAATTCCACAGCCGAAGTGCCCATTCCCAGCTGGGCAGGCACTTCCCACGTGTGGATTACCCCATGGCAGTCACAGAGCATCCCTTGACTTTTGTTTTGGAAGGGGTGTGGGAATTTCAGCATGGACCTTCCTGGCATTGCCTTGGCTCTCTTGTTCTCATCGGTGCTCCGGTACAAACACTGCTGCTCAAGAATTTGGGAGGCGAGAGGCTGAGGAGGAGGAGTTAGCAGGGGTTGAGAAAGTAAAACTAAGCGAGCTGGTGGTGTTGTCCAATTTCCCTGATACAGAAATAACTGATAAAGAAATAACAGGACTCCCAGTGAAGTGTAAATGCAACATAAGAAATGTTGGGAGCCTGCGAGGTCATTAATAGTGACAGATAGGGAGAGGATGTTGGTCACCGTCATTTTTGCCATGGTGTCCCCATGTGCTGCCGCAGAGACGCGGCTTCCACCGAGCAGCTCCTGGCTCTGGCTTCATCACCGCCTCCATCCTCTGCCTCCTGCTTGGCATCTATAAGAGACCCATCCTGCCTGGGACATCCCACCGTTACCTGGGGAGAAACCTGAGAAGGAGGCGATTCCATTAGGGGATAAGACTTCCCAGGTGATTTTACCGCCCAACTTTGGCCACGGGGTGTTCAGGAGATACCATCACACGGGTGATGCCTACGTGTACCCTGTTCATCTTGACACCAAGAGAGGAAGCCTGGCCATCGGCAACGTCCTTCATAGAGGTGAACACCATGTACTCCCAGCCACCATCTCCCCTAGGGCTGTCTGCATGTGTTGTGCGACAATAGACGGCCTCTCCAGCACTGCCAGAGTCTCCTCTGCCTTGCTCTGCATCTCTCTCTGCCGTCCCTCACTGGACCGAGAGCATTTGCAGACTGAGAGCATCCCTGGACCATCCCTGGTCCATCCATCTCACTCCATCACCGAGCAGATAAGCTCTCCCTAATCCGTGCCACTCTTGGAAGGAGGATGGCTTAATTTGTGGGAGCATCTTAGTGTAGACTAAGAATTCTTGAGGAACCCCCCAACAGGGTGGGGACCCCCGCACATTGGACTCCAACAGAAATGAGAGGGAGGAGGCCTTTCTTCCAGACTTCTTCAGGTGTCAAAAGCTAGCAGCCTTTTCAGCCCAAATTAACCTTTCCAATTTGCTTGAAATCTTTCCCATTTTCTCTGGAAAATGGAAGGAAAAATACCCCTCTGTAATGGCCAATGTGGTTTTATTAAAACCCAGGCTGTAAGAGCTGTGGTTGCCGATTGGAAATACTCCTTAAAAACTACCGTCACAGCAGGAGAGCTGGGGTGAAAGGTGAGGAAGGCAGAGACAAGATTTTTATGTAAAGGTACCTTGCTTGCTCTCAGCCCCTCCTGCAAACCTGCCTTTGGGATGGGCTCTGCCGAGACGCAGAACGCGGCTGGAGCTTGGCTTCCTCCTCCTGCTCGGTGAGATTCCGGCGTGGGGCTCCGTTAGAAAAAGAGAAAGGAAAAGACAATCGCACAAGACTGAACACTGGTTGGGTTTGCTCTCAGCAAGGTAATCCCTGCCTAACCTTGGGTCACATCGCGCCTGCGATGCGTGGCTGCTGTACGCACCCGGGATGAGCTGGATCTCCTTCATTAACAGCAATGGGCTTCAAATACCTTCCTGTAGTTATTATTACCTGGATTTAATGGATAATGAAACGGTGGCAGAATATTGTGAACACCTGAAGGGTGTCTAATGGAGAAGAAGACTGAAAGGAAAGTGCTCCCCTCCCTTCGCCAGGGAATTTAAAAGCACCAGGCTCCTTTGCTGGCAGGGTGAGGATGGGATTGTAGTGCCAAGGGTGATTTTTGCTGCTCTAAGGTCCGTGGGTGCCCTATCCCCTCTCCTGCTGGCAGAGCATCCCCCCCATCCTCCTCCTCCCCATGGGTCCGGCCCTCGAGCAGCGCTCAGCACCCGCATTCACTACTGTCGACTGCAGTGCGAGTCACCCTGCGGCTGTTCCACCTCGAGCACGTTAAACAGACGAGTAAATCCAGCAGCTGGAGCAGGAGGACCCCTTCTTCCTGGGCTCCCAGACAGGTTGTGGCTGCTGGTCTCCCCAGAATGCACCACCCCTGCCCATCAGCCTAGCTGTCGCAGGGATGCTCGGCTCTAGGACATTGCTTCCTATGCTGGAACAGGGCTGGAGAAAAATGGCTTTTCACTTGGAGGACACCTGATGGAGCAGGCTGCCCACGGCCGCTGTGCCCACTAGCCTCGGTGGCCAAGTTAAGTTGCCACCAGCCACTCCACGCATGCACTGTTCTGGGGTGAGAAGCCTTTCCCTGTGGAGGCTGCAGCGAGGGAGCCTGCGGTGGAGCCCCCCAAGTTGCCCAGCTGTCCCCTACCCCAGCCCAGCTCTGTTTAGGTGGACTTATTTCCTTTACGGGTACATAATTAACCCAACGGCAAAGCGTTTACAACAGCTCAGCTCATGGTGTAGGGCAGAGCCTCTGCAACAACCCACAACAACGATTGAATTAGTGCCGGACGCTGCACTGAGCACCCACTCCGGTCATGGATCCTGATAAAAGGGTGCTGAGGGAGAGACTGCGTGTGGCCTTCAGCCTTGGGGACCCTCACAGCATCCCGGGATGCTGCGGCCGTGAGGATCGCTACCCAGCAGGTGGGTTGCTCGCTTCCCTGCCAAGGGTCCCGCAAACCGCTGGCGTGGGGGGGTTGCTGCGAGCCCGCCCGTGCCAGCGCCGGCAGCGCTGCCTCCACGCAGTGTTTATTTCATGTCTCGCAGCGTTAAATCATAGCAGACATGCAATTCAGGGGAGCGCGAGGCTCCGTAATGGGCGGCCGCGGGCGCGTGATGGGGCTGGGGCCGACAGGCAGCCGCGCTGCCAGGGCTCCTCGGTAATGCTTTATTGCTTTTGACGCTCCAAACGCGTTCTGAAAGGCGAGTCCTGGCAGCCCGGAGGAGGGCTGCTTCCCTCTCCTGCCTGCTCTGCACCAGCAAGCTCCACAGCTGAGCCTCCTTCCCTGGTTCCCAGCCTTGCTGGTGCGTCCTGGCTGGGATAGAGCTCAGCGGCACCCTTGGCAAAGCCCTTGGCACGTGCCACTGCATGGGGCGGGAGCTGCTGAGGCTGCCATGGGAATAACTCTTGCACAGATCTTGGTTATGCTCCTGGGAAGGGCAGGTTGGGATGATGGGCGATGCTGAGCATCACTGAGAGGGCTGCTGAGTACCCCAACGGGGAGGATGCTGAGCATCGCTCATCCCATCGCATTGCAGGGACCTCGTGCCTGCGCTCCTGTGCTCTCCCCACCCCTGGGGTCACTGTAGCTCCAGGCTAAGCACCAGCTTGAAAAGTTGACTGTTTGCAAAGCCAAGGTACCTGCTCTCAGTGTGGCTGCCCTAAGAAAAAGCCCTTTGTCTCCATCCCAACGCAGGGATGCTGCTGCGCCCAGCTGCAGACGGAGCATGGGCAGGATGCGGGGCTGAGCCACGGGAAGCTCCGGACTCCAAGTGCTTCGATTCCCAGAAAAGCAATTACTGCACAGCAGATTACAGGGCTAATAAAATCCCATTACGCCATTTCAGAAAGTAAATCTGATCCAGGCGCTGCCGATTGATATCAGCTGTCCCACAAAAAGTCCCGCAAGAGCCCCCTGCGCGCGCACATAATACAAGGCTATAATAGATCACGCTAATTAGATATCCGATAACAGGAGGGCTGATAGGAACTACATTAAAATCTCTTTAAGATGAAGATGTAAAACCCAAGGGAGAAAATTCAGAGTTAATGATGCTGCTGCAGAGGCTCCGCTTGAGCGGTGCTCGCCCTCTCGGCCGCATCCTGCCCGCCGCGGATGCAGAGCATGAGAGGAAAAGGGGCAGAGCAGGGCATGGTCCCCAGCGCCGCGGAGGCGCTGCCCGTGATTTTCATTATCCAGATTCAATAAGGAGAAAGAGCTCCGAGCTTGCCTGCGCTTCCCGGGAGGTGACTTGCCAGCCGCTAACGGAGCTGAGAAATCAAATTAGCCTCGTCTCTGCTCTCGCTCTCTCCCCGACACCACTGCTGGCAGCCGAGGGGGAGTTCATCAGGGCCGCGCACTAATTCTTATCTCGTTTAAGTGACTCCACGCTGCCATCTGATGCGATTTGCTCTGCGCCGCTGCCGAGGGCTCTGGTCCCTGCTCGTTGCTTCCCCAGAACTTCCAGCACTGTTGTGGGGGCACCACCAACGCACACAACTGCAGCCACACGTCCATCGATATACACGGTTATAGGGAACGGAGTCAGGATGAGGGTCTCCTCAGGCAGAGGAACATGCCCTCGCCCACAGGGACACGATGGAAGGATGCTGTGGGTACCAGCACCTCGCAAAGTTTTGCTCTCAGTGATACAGGACCAGCCTTTGCTTTCAGTCTTGTTTACCCAGAGGTGTTGAGTACTTGGGCAAAGCAAAGCTGGTAAGAAGCGTTCTCATTTGTCGAAATTTACATGTAAATGCTAATTGCTGCAATGAAAGCAGACCCTCACCTTGGCATGTGATAGAGGCCCTTGGGGCAGTCTTGCTGCCCCCAGGCAGGGGTTCACAAGGCCAGCAGGCAGCACATTCTGCCCAAAACCCGCATCCGTCAACATAGTTGTCTCCAACAACTTCACAGCCCTCATTCCCTACTGATGGAAACCCACCCCATGCCCATCCCATGTCTCTGCAGCTCCTGGGACACACCACTCCTCTTGGACAATTTCCCCTTGACTTTCCAACCACCTTGGTGCCTGCAGCATCCTCTCCTTGCCCCCGACTCTTGCTGCACGGAGGCACGATGCTTGCACCCCAAACCCCACTTTTCCATGGCAGGGAATGAGGGAGCCCTGGGGGAGATGGCGGGGTGGGGGAGTGGTGGAGTGGGTTCCTCTCGCATCCTCCCAAGCCTGAAACTTGATGCAGCAGGAGAGGCTGATCGCGAGATTAATTGGGCGTTCTTAAAAGCCCAACGGCGGGGGGAAAGCGAGCAAGGAGTGCTGCCTGCCTCCCTGCTTGGGTTCACTTCTCTGCAGAGCCGGCAGGCTGGGAGGTGGAGAGGAGGGAGAGCAGATGGGAGCTGTCAGACCTATGATGTTCACCGCTTTCGGGGCGCTTCTGGCCCTGCTGCCTCTCGCCTTGACACTGCAGAGCCAAGGTAAGGAGTGCGACGTGCAAGCAGGGCTGTGGGGGCTTGGGGAGAGCAAAGGTCCTCCGACAGGCACGGTGTGACACCTTCCTAAAGCCCAAGCAGTGCTGCATGGCGTGCAAAGGCTGCTTTTTAGAGACCTTAATACTATTGAAAAGCGACGTACCTGGGAGAAGCCCAAGAGTGGGAAGGCTTTGGTGCAAGAGATGCCACTGCTGGAGGTGCTGCCTGCCTGGGCGATGTGTTTGAAAATGCGGTGTTTGAACCCAGTTTGGTGCTGTGGGCTTGTCGGTGTGGGAGTTCGAAGTAGTCTGGAAGCTCGGAGAGTCCCAGCCCTGGGGATGGAGAGGGAGAAACTGGGTGACCTCCTGCCTGCATCCCTCTGTCTGGAAGCTGCTGCTGGAGCACTTCATCCTATAAAGCGATTTCTCTGGTACAAGGTTTTATCCCTCGTAATGCAGAGCTGGGTTTGGGGGATGACAGCGTGCAGAAGCGATGTGGTGCCCATGGTTTGTAATCTCAGCTCGGCACGGCGCAAAGCTGACCACCGCAACGTCCACCAGCTACTATTATTGTCTTTTCTTGTTTAACCTTCCTGAGAACGGGTACGATAGTAAAGCTGAAAGCTTTCAGCAGGTTTGTGTGCTGGGTCTTCGGACTAGTCAGAGAGCCCCTCGCTTCAGGGCATCCTTCCTGACTCTCAAATCTTGTCCTGCAGTTAGAGGTGGCAGAAGAGGAGCGGGAGCGAGGATGCCGTTGCCCCAGTGATGCCCGAGGCAAGGGGGCAGGAAGGTCTCGTATGCTAGGGCTGTGCTAATTTGCACGCGGCAAGTTGTTGGCACAGGTTTGGGGCCGGGCAGACTGGCATCCGCAGCGGATGGAGGAGTGGTTGGAGCAAACCTAACTCAATACTCCCTCCACGAAGCCAGAGCATCCTGACCTGGAGCTCGGCAGTGCAGGTGTGAGGAGGAGGAAGAGGAGGAGAAGGTGCGAGGAGGAGCACGAGCACCAGCCAGCTGCCACCAGCTGCAGCAGGAAAGGCCACTTGGCCTCAGCTGCGATGACGACAGCGCCTGTTTTCCTCCCCTCACCCTAATTGCTGCCTCTGGCCCCCCGAGCCGCCTCCTTTGGCACACGCCTGCCTGGGCGAGGGCAGTGCGCCCAGCCGTCTCCCTGGCGTTACTGATCACATGCAGACTTGGAGGGGCTGAGGATGCTGGTTATTTTATTTTTTTTTTAACTTAAAAGACAGATTAAAGTTCCCTTCCCAGCAGCTTTTCCCAAGTTCCCGCAGATCTATTCCAATTAGTCCCTTTCATTACGTTGCAATTAGACTCGGGCTGGGCTTGCTGCAAAGCAAAGCCACGAGCCCTGGCTCGGCTGCGGCGTCGCCGGCTGCCTTGCAGCGAGGATGCAGGTGCCAAGAGCAATAAATACCGAGATACCTAATAAATGAATTTAGCATCCTAGTTCATCTCTGACCTTTGCCTTCTCCACTCGCATAGCAAAGAAGACATTCCCTGGAAGGTGTGAGTGGTAGGAAACTACCTGGGGGCTGTGAGTACCTTGTCACCCCCTCCACCACTGTCCTTGCATCTGTCCAGGAGAGGCAGAAGGTGGCAGCTCTGCCCTCGGAGGTCTGGGGAAGGTCACAGCCCCATCCACAGAAGATATTAATACAATATTAGGTGTTGATTCTGGCTGATAATTTTGTTTCCTATCAGGGTACTCCTGTTTTACTTTGATGGGAAATCCCAACTGGTAACAGAGGGATGGCAGCCAGCAGCACCCTGTGGTTCCCACCACAGCCCTGGGCAACTGCAGCTGCTGCCCCAGTGCCAGCAGCTCTCCATCCCTGCCCGCATCCCTCCCTCCATCTCCTCCAGGTACCCAGCAGAGGGGCCAGAAGCCAGATCCCGCTGACCCCGCCCTGCGTCGCCTGTCCCACTACCTGCTGTCCCACTACCAGAAGGGCACCCGCCCCGTGCGGGACTGGCGAACGACCACCAACGTGGCCATTGACCTCATGGTCTACGCCATCCTCGGTGTGGTGAGTCCTCTGCTCCCATCTCACATGGGCTGCGGCAGCTTCTGCATGTCCACAGCAAAGGGAACCGGACCTGGTGTGCAGCGTCCTCCTGGCACGCTCTGCCCATGCTCCAGAGTGCCGATACCCCCTGTGCCGATGCTATGTCTTCTTCTTCCTGCAGGATGAGAAGAACCAGGTGCTCACCACCTACATCTGGTACAGGCAGGTGAGCAGATGAGACCATACAACCTTTCCCCCCCCCCCCTCACTGGGAACCACCCCCCCAGGACCGAGCACGCTTGCAAATACAGGTTTCCCGTGGGAGAGGCATGCAGGAGTGCAGAAAGGTGGAACTCAACCCAGGGGATGACAAGACCTCTGTAGGGCATGAACCCTAAGGCACGGCTTTCATGCTCCGTGCTTCACACCGTTGGGTGGTGCAAAAGCTGGAGGATGGTCCTTTCCTCCCTCTCATGGATGGCATTGCAGAGTGGTTCCTACGGCAGTGTCCTGGCATGCGTTTGGGTCCCAGCAGGGTGGAAGAGAACTTGCCCTCCAAGCTCCTCTCCTTTCTCCCACAGCATTGGACGGATGAGTTCCTCAGGTGGGACCCGGCGCGTTTTGACAACCTGACACAGATCTCCCTCCCCATGGAGAACATCTGGGTGCCTGATATCCTCATCAATGAGTTGTGAGTAAGGTGAAACCCCCGGGACTGTGGCAGGGAGCCGGGGGCTGGAGCCCCCTTGCCCACCGCCACCCTGCGCTTTGTATTCCTGGCACAGAGCTGGCAGCCTCCCCGCATCGGGCGAGCTGCAGATGGGGAACGGCTTGGCAGTTGGGCCATTTCCAACGCTGGCTAACTGCAACTGTCAGTAATTACCCGCGCTGTGCCGGGGGTGGGATCCAGATATCTGGAGAAAGGCTTTGTGAAGGCTGCACAATACGAGGGCAGCTGCAGAGCTGCTGGCCCTTCCTGCAAAGCCAGCCAGCATCCATCCCTGCTTTGCTGGGATTTAAGGTGTTCCCACCAGCTCCAGAGAGTTCTGGGACAAGAAAACAAGGCCTCCTTGGGCTGGGAGAGGGCAGCAGCCTGGACAGCACAGAGGTGATGCCAGGCAGGCGTACTTGCATGGGTACCACCAAAATAACCAGCTCAGGGGACAAACCCCCGGCTTCTGGGCAGTTCCCCTCCAAAATGCTGCTTGGCAGGAGGACCCCCCGCCCAGGGCACTCCCCAGCCCTGGTCTCTGTACCTCATGCCCCACAGTGTGGATGTTGGAAAGTCCCCCCATGTCCCCTACGTCTACGTTGACCACCACGGGGAGGTGCAGAACCTCAAACCCATCCAGGTGATGACCGCCTGCAGCCTGGACATCTACAACTTCCCTTTCGACGTCCAGAATTGCTCGCTCACCTTCACCAGCTGGCTGCACCACAGTGAGTGCTGGGACCCCCACAGACAGGGGGCTCACGAGGAGTGGGCAGGACCTTTGCTGGGCTGGAGCTCCATGCAGAAGGCAACTCGCCCCTCTAGATGGCCCCAGTGGATCGGGGATGTGTGCAGGGAGGTGCTGGCAGTTGCCAGCTCTTGGGGCTGAGCATCCTTGGTCCTCACCTCTTCTCTCCTCTGCCCTCTAGTCCGTGACCTCAACCTCTCGCTGTGGCGGCAGCCTGAGCTGGTCAAGTTCGACCGGAGCATCTTCATGAACCAGGGCGAGTGGGAGCTGCTCTACATCCTCAGCCACTTCCAGGAGTTCAGCGTCAAGAGCAGTGACAGCTACGCTGAGATGAAGTTCTACGTAAGGGTGTTTGGCCACCACTCTTCTCAGGGATGGGATGCTAGGTCTTCCCACCATCCCTGTTGATTGATCACCCAGCTACTCCACACCACGGGGCTCCTGCCTGTAGGCAGGAGGGTCCCAGGGCTGAGATCTTGCTTTAGCTCACCCTAGTGCACCCCACCACCCCCGTATGCCTTGTCAGAGGGCTGCACCAGCTCAAGCTCTCGTTCTGACCCTTCGCTGAGCCTTCTGTGTCTCTCTCTGTCCTGCAGGTAGTCATCCGTCGACGCCCCCTCTTCTACACAGTCAGCCTGCTGCTCCCCAGCATCTTCCTGATGGTTATGGACATCGTGGGCTTCTACCTCCCTCCCAACAGTGGCGAGAGGGTCTCTTTCAAGATCACCCTCCTGTTGGGCTACTCGGTTTTTCTCATCATTGTATCCGACACGCTGCCGGCTACTGCCGTTGGCACCCCACTGATAGGTATGCTGGCACCGCCTGGACCATGCTCTGAGCGTGAGCCTTTGCAGGGCTCTCATTGCGTTGACGTCTCCACAGGCACCTACTTCGTGGTGTGCATGGCGCTGCTCGTCATCAGCCTGACGGAGACCATCCTGATCGTGCGCTTGGTGCACAAGCAAGACCTGCAGCCCCACGTCCCTGACTGGGTGAAGCGCCTGCTGCTGGAACGAGCCACTGTCCTGCTCTGCATCCGCGACAGGAAGAAATTCAGCCAGAGTAGGACGCAGAGCTCAGACATCTCCAGGCAGGTGGAGAACAATGACAGCACAGGTAAGGGACACACGGGTACCGAAGGGGACTGGGTTCCAGGTAGCTTTCTACATCCATATAGCCCTGTCTGTGTGGCAACCTGGATGCCCAGGTCACCCGCAGAAATCCCAGCTCCCCATTTCAAGAGGCTTTTCTCACTTGTCTCTCTTGATCCCACAGCCAAGCTGAACAACTACAGCTGCGAGGATCCCCGGGAGGGCGAGGTGGTGGGCAGCACGAGGTCCACACCAGGCTTTGCCGGGCATGCTGAGGGGTCCCTGCTGATGCAGGGCGTCCTGCGTGAGATCACCGCCATCCGCCAGTTCCTGGAAAAACGTGAGGAGTTCCGTGGTGCAGCCCACGAGTGGCTGCAAGTAGGCTACGTGTTGGATGTCCTGCTCTTCCGCGCGTACCTAGTGGCCGTCCTATCCTACAGCGTCACACTGGGCACCCTCTGGTCAGTGTGGCGGGATGCCTGAGTGGCACACGCCTTTGGGAGCGGAGGGGTGGGGGTCTTGGGGGCCGCTGCCCTGGCTCTGAGTCTCGGCCGTGTTCGCTATCCCAGCTCTGGGTCTCAGCAGCGGTCTCTATCCCAGCTCTGGGTCTCAGCAGCGGTCTCTATCCCAGCTCTGGGCCTCGGCAGCGGTCTCTATCCCAGCTCTGGGTCTCAGCAGCGGTCTCTATCCCAGCTCTGGGCCTTGGCAGCAGTCCCTATCCCAGCTCTGGGTCTCAGCAGCGGTCTCTATCCCAGCTCTGGGCCTCGGCAGCGGTCGTTATCCCAGCTCTGGGTCTCAGCAGCGGTCTCTATCCCAGCTCTGGGCCTCGGCAGCGGTCTCTATCCCAGCTCTGGGCCACGGCAGCGGTCGTTATCCCAGCTCCGGGTCTCGGTAGTGGTCTCTATCCCAGCTCTGGGTCTCAGCAGCGGTCTCTATCCCAGCTCTGGATCCCGGCAGCGGTCTCTATCCCAGCTCTGGATCCCGGCAGCGGTCTCTATCCCAGCCCGCTGCCCTCGCCCTGGAGCAGCCACGGGGCACCGCCACCCCCGCCCCGCCCTGGCGCCCCCGTCCCGCGCCGCCGCTTCAGCACCGCGGACAGCGGCCCCTCCGCCCCGCGCCGCTCCCGCACGTGGGGGGGGGGCTGCTTAGCGGGGTGTCCTGGTGGATGGGGGAGCTACTGCAGTATGGGGGGACCCTGCTGGATGGGGAGGGGCTTCTAAAATGAGGGGGGGGTCCTGCGGAAAGAGTGGGGCCCTGCTGAATAGGGGGTTCCTCACCGCACTGGGGTGTCCTGCTGAACTGGGGGGGGTCCCTGCTGAATTTTGGGGGTGTCCTGCTGAATGGGGGATCCTGCTGAAATTGGGAGGGGAGGGTGTTCCTGCTGAAATTCGGGGTTCCTCATTGCACTGGGAGGCCCTGCTGAAATGCGGGGGGTCCTACTTAAATGGGGGGGGGATTCGTGCTTCAATAGGGGGTGTTCCTGCTGGAATTGGGAGGGGGCGATTCCTGCTGAAATTGGGGAGGCGGTGGTCTCATCACGCCAAGGGTCTCTCCTGCCTCGAGGGGGGGGATCCCTGCTGAAAAGGAGGTGGGGGTCCCCACTGTCCCAGAGGGATACCAGCTACCCTGGGGGACCCTGCTGCCCCAGGAGGGTCTTTGCTTCCCCGGAGAGTGGGAAGGTGCTGAAGTGGGGGTCCCTGCTGCACCAGGGGGGTCCCCACAACCTCCCTCTGGCCCCAGGGTCCCCTGAGGAAGCCCCCAGCTCCGTGCAAGGAAGCACCAGGGGCCACATACGTGTCCTGCTCTGCCTTTCTCCTCCTGCTTGCTGAGCTCCACGTGGGTCTCTATTCCTCTCTCCTGGCCCCTGTGCACAGATCCCCATCGCGTTCCTGCCCAGTGGTGCAGTAAACTGGGAGAGAATCCCAAATGAACCGGGATGCACACGGAACTGGCTCTGCATGCACTCGCTGCTGGAAGAGGCTGTGGGGTCACTGCCCGCTCCTGCAGCTCTGGTCAGTCTCACCTGCCAAGGGGAGCAGGAGGAGCTGCTGGCTGCACCCCAGAGCAGCCGCGGGGCTGGGAATGAGCCCAGACTGTAAGGAAAAGAGCCGCCCAGTGCAGAGCCCACCCCTCGTTTCAGAGCTGGTGGTGCCAGGGGGTCATGACGATGACATACAAAACATCAATAGAGGTTTCTGGGTAGCTCCCAACCCTGCTGTGCTTGCCCTTGACCCCGCAAGATACAGCCCACCCATCACATTCCTGAACGCCCAGCGTGGGCATCATCCTCAAAAGTGCTGGAGATGGCAGGAAGGCCCATCCCAGGCTCTAGGAGCGCCTCTGCGTACCATCAGACTTGTGGGCCATGCGGTGGTCCTATGTCCACCACCAATCCCACCGGCCCCGCTCACCGTCCCAGAGCCGTCACCTGTAGGAAAACTCCCTGCTGAGTGACAGGGGGGCTGAGGACGGGCGGAGCGGGCTCCTGCCAGCGCCGGCCCGCGCTAATGCGCTGATGGTCTGTAAGTGGCTGCCTATTGATGAGGTGTCCAGTTAAAGAGTTCGCGAGACACTAAATCAGCCCATTGATCCTGCCGAGATCGATGGTGCTACAGACCTGATCACTGCAGCAGGCAATTAACACCCTCTGGAATGAGCCGCCTTCATGTAACATCAAACGCTCCAACAGACAAATCCAATGGGCCCATCGACCTGGGCACGCGATGCTGCCCAGCCGGTGTGTTTGAGCGGACAAGGAGACACCTGAGCCAGCCTTACCATCCCTCTCCTGCCCACTGGAACTCCTGGTGCCCCTTGGAGACCCACCACGAGATGCTCACCTGTGCCGCTGCATCCCCATGGACCACGTCGATGGCCGTGTTTGGTCTTCCATCCTTCTTCGCGCTAGGAAGCCATCCCACGCCCAACCCACCCCCTGCTGCAGGTCAGCGATCCTTCCCTCCTGGAAGAGGAGGCTGCCCATGCCAGAGGAAGGATCCAGGTTCTCCCTTTGCCCTCTCGCTGCTTCGGGTAACGCCGCGCACTGGGAAAAAGTTCCAGGCATCTCTCCGAGAGGAGCCTGGATTTTTCCCCTTTAAAAAAAAAAAAAATAAATAAAATCAATAAATCTGAATCTAATCTACTAATAAAGGTTTAATGAGGACATAATGTTGATGGAACAGAACATTGTTGCAGCATAATCGTTCCCAGCTGCTGCGCAAGTGTGCAGACAAAGGCCCGGTCCTACAACCAATTTCCCTGTTATTACAGAGCGCCTTAGTACCGGGCCAAACGCCGGAGCGCGGTTTCACCCCCTCCTCCTGGGGATGCCGCAGGTCGCCTGCACCAGGACCACCTCTGCTTGCCTTCACCAAAGTTCTCCCCTCTCTGCCCAACGCCTCCCCGCGAGAGCCGCGCTGGGGGAGCTCTGCAAGGCAGCATTGCCACCCGCATCTTGGGGTGAGCTCGCAGCCCCCCCAAACCTGCCGTGAAACCCCAGGGCGCAGGATGAGCCCGGTCTCCCACACCAACACACGCCACAGCCCGGCACACGCCATCCACCCCTGGAAAAAGAGGAGATGCTTTACATCCAGAGACTCCCAACCGCGCCGTAATTAATGTTTAACCGCATCGTCATCCCCACGGCGGGCGGCACCCGTGGGGCACAGGCACGGCCGGGTGCCGCGGGCAGCACCTGCCCAGCCCCATCGTGGCACACCGTAGGGTTTGTGCCACACCGTAGGGTTTGTGCCACACCGTAGGGTTTGCGCCGCAGCACAAAAGCGGTGCAGGCGCTGCCGTTAATGTAGTCAGTAAATAAATAAAGGAGGGCTTAAGCTTAGTGTACAGCAATCAGTCGAGAACTACAGGATAATTAACGCAGCGGGGGGCCAGACTACTCCGCAGTCAGGTTTAAATGAACGAGTTCACTTTCATTGAGGCAAACTTGCTCAGCTCCCCGGCGAGCGCGCAGGCAGGTGGGGGGACGGGGAAGCACGCGGGGCTGCTCCCCATCCGGGGGGACCCCCAGGGCAACCCCAGCCATCGGGTTAGGGATGGGACCCCCAGGGCACCCCCAGCCATAGGGTTAGGGATGGGACCCTCAGGGCACCCCCAGCCATCGGGTTAGGGACGGGACCCTCAGGGCACCCCCACCCATCGGGTTAGGGATGGGACCCCCAGGGTACCCCCACCCATCGGGTTAGGGATGGGATCCTCAGGGCACCCCCACCCATCGGGTTAGGGATGGGACCCCTAGGGCACCCCCACCCATCCGGTTAGGGATGGGACCCTCAGGGCACTCCCACCCATCGGGTTAGGGATGGGACCCCCAGGGTACCCCCACCCATCGGGTTAGGGATGGGACCCTCAGGGCACCCCCACCATCGCATTAGGGATGGGACCCCCAGGGTACCCCCACCCATCAGGTTAGGGATGGGACCCTCAGGGCACCCCCACCCATCGGGTTAGGGATGGGACCCCCAGGGTACCCCCACCCATCGGGTTAGGGATGGGACCCTCAGGGCACCCCCACCATCGCATTAGGGATGGGACACCCAGGGTACCCCCACCATCGCGTTAGGGATGGGACCCCCAGGGTACCCCCACCCATCCGGTTAGGGATGGGACCCCCAGGGCACCCCCACCCATCGGGTTAGGGATGGGACCCCCAGGGCACCCCCACCATCGCATTAGGGATGGGACCCCCAGGGTACCCCTACCCATCGGGTTAGGGATGAGACCCCCGCAACCACAGCTCCCCTACACTCACTGCCTTGGGTTCCCCCATGAGATGTTGGGATGCATCCTTCCTCCTCCGGGCAGGCACGGGGCACAGGAACAGGAGACGGCAGGCCGAGACAACGGAATTAACTTTATTGGTTGTTTTTTTTTGTTGTTGTTTTCTAACTGCAGATTCAAGGTATACAACTGAACATTGCTATTTTTCCTTATGAGACTTATAAATAAAAATACAAAAAATGTTCACTACAAAAAAATCTACTGTTAGTAGGATGTAAAAAATATTCTCTTTGCTATAGAAGGCACGAACTTCACTTAGTGACACATGGAGAGAAAAAAACCTGCAGCAGTATATTCTTCTGTTTCTCTTTTTTTTGTCTTTTTTTTTTTTTTCCTCTGTCAAAAACACTGAAGTTTTACAAAGAAATGCATCTGAATCTACACAGGACGAAGGCAGATGCGGAGAGAGCTGCAACTAGAAGACACCACAACTGGGTATTTTTATATATTTTTTTTTGTCTTTTTTTCTTTATTTTTCAGGAAACTTTTAGCTAACGGCATCTGTGGCTAAAGGACAGAGAGGACTCGCAAGCGGATCTGCAGGGGAGCGGACGGCGAGGTGGGGAGAGAGAGAGAGAAAGAGAGAGAATCGTACAAAAAATAGGAGCCAATAATAGATACTCTGAGAAAACCAAAAGGGAACTTGGGCACCTTCTGCGCCCGGGCTCAGAGAGGTGCTGAGGTAGACGGAACGAGGACAGCGACGGACCCCAACCACGAGCGGCAACACAGAGCAACGGGACGGGCAGGCGGGCGCTCACGACACCGACGACAAGGCAAGGGGACAGGGAGCCCGGGAGGCTCCGCGGGGCGCTTGGTCCTCACTGCTAGCATACACATATATATACTTAAATATATATGGAGGGGCGGCAGGGGCTGCGCCACGGCAAACGGGCACAGGAGCGCTGCGGCATCGCTCCAACACCCACCCCACAACAGCGTGTGGCTGCAGCACTAAGGGAGGGAAGGAGACAGTGGGGCAGGAGGGGAGGTTAAAGCAAAAAAAAAAAAGCCACATGAGCTCAGCGGCACCGTGGCACAGGCGGCCGGCAGCGCCCGGGCACCGCAGGAGCTACGGCGCACGCACCAGAAATTGCAGCAACTTTTCATGTGAAAGAACTAGGTGTTTTGTTTTTTTTTAATATATTTTTTTTCTTTTTTTTCTTTTTTTTTTTTTTTCCTTTCCTTAGGCACAACAATTAAACAAGCCGTTCTCCACAGTCACATCCCGGATTGTACAACAGCGGCGGCAACCCTAGGCGGAGCAGCAACAGTCCCGCACGTGCAAAGCTGCACCGGGGCGCAAGGGAGGATGCTGCTCCCACAGCCACAGAGAGATGAGATGGCTTCAGACCAAGAGGGGCCACCAGCATCCCTCCAAACCGCATCCAGACCCCCATCCCGCTTCCCCTGACTTCTCCCCCCCCCCCCCTCGCCCTCTTTTCACTCAAACGCAGCAAAATGACAAAAAGAAAGCCATGGCCGCAAGTGCCGCGCGGGATGGAAACCGCAGAGCCCGCTTCCGCAACCGCAAAAGAGAAACACAACAAAAACGAACACAAGAGGTAGCTTCAGAACCGACAGCCCCGACCCCACGGGGCCAGGCAAAAAATACCAGTTTTGGTAAGGATAATGCACAACGGGAGGCCGGCAGGGACACTGCCACCGCGCTGCTCCTCCACTGCCAGGCACGCGGCTCACACCTTCCCAGCCACGCCACCCCCCGTCCCCCCCAAATCAATAAAAGCTCATGAGGTCACAAAAAAATGAGGTAATTTCAAGTAAAATGTGCTAAATGCGGAAATATTCCAAAAGAAAGTCCAAAAAAAACGAACGAAAAGCTAAAAAAGCGGCGAGCGAAGCCACCTGCCACCGGGCACCCCTCGCACGTGGGCTCCTGCAGCTGAGGGCTGGGCAAAAAAAACACGCTCGGCACCTTCTGGGCACCCCAAATTAGCAGAAACAAGAGGATCCCCCCCCAAAAAAACCCCAAATGCTGTGCACCAGCAGCGCCCACGTGGGCACTGGCATTGACGACACATCACCAGACCGGCTGCATCTCCCCACAGGGGCTTCGCCCTCGCCTCCCAGCGGGTGGGGAAGAAAGGGGAAATGCATAGAGAGGTCTTTGGTCACGGGGAGGGCGACAGCCTTCGTGTGCCCCTCGCGCTCACCCAGACCCCGGGCAGCTCGGCAAGGCAGCCCGGCTCGCAGACGGTGCCCTACCCCGAACACCCTCCTCCGGCCGGGATCCACCCTGGGGATGCTCCCACTGAAGTGCTCAAGGCTCGCCGGATGCCAGCGCTCTCCCACCTGCGACGCCGCAGCCCAGGACCACAGGAACCCCCCAAAAGCCGGGGGGGGGGGGGCTGAGGTTCACGCAGAGCCGTGCCCGCACGTGAGCTGGGGTCCTCAGCGGGGCATACACGGTGGGGTCTATGTAGTGAGAGAGGAAACCAGAGATTAAAGCCTTCCCAAAGCACCAGCCACACACATACACACACTTTTGAGGAAGAGTGCCATTCCTATGTGGTCTTCCTGGCAGCGCCGGTGGCTGGAGCTGATTCCCCGGGAGCTGCAAGGGGTGAAAGCTGCTCTGCAGTGAGGGCGCAAGGGCAGCGGGCGCACAAGCAGCTGAGGAGGGGGAGCGGACGGGGCTGGGGAAGGGGCTGGTGCATCCCCCCCTCCCCGGGGCGTGAGCCGCAGGATCCTTCTGGCGAGAAGCAATGAACGAGAACCGAAAACAAACAAGGCTGTGGACACTGCGGGTTTGGTGGTTTTTCTTTTTGCCCAGTCCTCTCTGCCACTCAGCCCCGCCGCCCCTGCGCCTCCTCCCTCAGACGTAGCAGAGGTAGAGATAGGTCTTCTCTATCCGCCAGTCGGTGGGAATCTCCTCCGGCTTGTGGCCCTTCATGTGCTTCTGCATGGCGGAGAGGCTGGGGCAGTACTCCAGGCAAATGGTGCACTGGTAGGGGGAAGCGCCGTTGTGGGTCCGAAGGTGTTTGATCATGGCCGAGTAGTCCCGGGAGCGCTGGTGGCACAGCTTGCACTCAAAGGGCTTCTCACCTGCGAGAGATGGGGAGACAGGGGTGTCAGCGGGGGCTCGGAGCCTCCAGGCGCTAATTAACTGCCCGGCATCGACGCTGCCGCGGCGGGCACAGCCAATAACCAAGTAATGAACAGCAAAACCGATCTCACTATTGATCTGCTATTTACAATACTTACATGCTGGCACATCCGATGGTTCGTTATCCCCGGCCGCTGCCCTGATCCACACTGCTGGCATCTCTGCCAGGGAACTGGTCCAGTTCCTCACCAGAGACGCCCCCAGCACGTACCTGTATGGACCCGGTAGTGGGTCTCCAGCTGGTGCTTAAGGCTGAACTTCTTGCCGCAGCCGTTGCACTCGTAGGGCTTCTCGCCGGTGTGGATGCGCTTGTGGCCCTTCAGCGTGCTCTCATCCCGAAAGCAACTGCCGCAGAACTCGCACTCGTAGGGGTGGTCACCTGCAAGCACACCGGCGGGTATCAGAGCCACCATCGTGGCCACGATGCCATGCCAAAACCAGCTCCCCAGCCTGGATTTCTCCCTAGCACCCGCCGCTGCCCTCCCAGGCAATGGAGCATCCCAGCCACCCCGGCGTGGCACACCGGTCCCCACATCCCAGGGCCGCAGGGGATGCTCGGGTCTGCCGCAGAGTGAAGTGATGGCAACCCTCCCTCACCGGTTCCCAGGCTTTTCAGCTGGCATCGCCGGCATAGACCCAGCCCTGGGCGTCTCCCGCGCTTCAAACCGTGCGGCTGATAAATGAACTCTGGTTCGGCACCAAAGGCAGAATGATTTGAAGGAAAGGTGAGGGCTCGAGCTACTTATTTATTACAGCCGCGAAGGCAAGGACAATAAAGATAGATTGATCGTCCGAGACTTTGTTCATGAATATTTAAATATTACTGATTTGTCTTGTCACTGTAATTACAATTTCTCTGTGCCGCATATCCTACAAGCACAGTTTATGGTAAAGAATGGCCAACTGTATTTCACTTGTCCTGCTGCAGATGTGCAAAGCTGCCAAGCGTGTAATGTTCCCCGCATTTCATACATTTTCTTCAGCTGTGAAGGCTTAAGTCATCCACAATGACCTACGTTTTTTCATTATCCCCGTGTCAAACTGCACTCGTGCCTGGGCATAAATTGTCCTTCTTGTTATATACTCACATGCCTGTGCTTTCGCTTCCTCTTTAAAATGATATTTTACTTTCTCCCCATGTGCTGCAGCAGAGACTTGTGCCCCCCCCGCCTCCTGCTGCTGCCTCGGCACCGGAGCAGGAGGAGGAAGATGCTCAGGATGCATTTTGTACCTCCCCTGCCCAAGGCAAGGCAGGCTGTGCCCATCGGCAGCTGCATTTCACCTCCCCGTTTCCAATTTGTGCCTTAGTTTTCAATCCCATAGTCAAAGACAGCGATTCTGCAGCTGAAGGCAGACAGCATTTCCACGTGCTCAGTTTTTAGGAGAAGCCACATAAATGGGAATGGGGGCCCCTGGAGTGCTCCAGCCCCAGGAGGAGCATGAGCATCCTGCATCCATGCAGGGTGAACCCAGGCAGCACGATTAAATACCCCTAAAGCACCAATGATCCGTGTTTTTGCACGGCCAGGAGCTGCTAAAGCATCAGAGGTTGGGGTGGGACACAGGCGGCCCGACCCGCAGCCCAGGTCACTGGATTACGGGCTATAAATAGCCCCGTTGCTCGGCATTAACACGCTTATCGTTAGCCCGCGATTCCCATTTCCCACGTCGGGATCCCCGCGCTCAGGCGCACGTGTGGGTCTGGCAGCTGCCGGCCACAGCCTGGACCCTGCGAGACGCTTCCTGCAGCCCCCCAGGAGCCACTTTCTCCATCCCCATCGGAGGCTGTGTGCCGTGGGGCTGCAAAGCAGCAAGCAGACTCCCCGACGCGATCCCACTCTCCACCCAAGGATTTGCTTTTTCCTGCATTGGAGGGGGTTTGCAGCTGGACCCAACAACGGTGCTCAGCACAGCTGCGAGCACCAGGAGGGGCCGAGGCAGCCTGGATCTCTCCTCCTGCCACCCTAGGGCTGTGCCTGAGGATGCTGGTGGAGGAGCCGAGGATGCCTTGAGGACGCGGTGCCTTGAGGACACACCGTAATGCGGTCACAGCTCCGCTCTCCACTCGGCTCTCCTGGAGCCAAGCCCGGTGGGCTGCGCCACTGGAGCACCGGCTACACGTAGCGCAGGTTGCCCTAATCCCATTAAGGCCGAGCACTGGCTGATTATGTGCATCTACCGCCCGTAAGCCGATGAAGCGGGTATGATCGCACATCCCCTAAGAAGGTCACATGTCACCTTATACCGGATCAACTTATTACACGGGTTTTTTTTTTTTTTTCCCTGTTTCATTTTTTAAATCCAAACAACCTCAACTGAAGTCGCCTCAATGCTTTCAAGGCAACTTCGCCTTTCTCTTCTCTTTTTTTTACTGGCAAGGTCAGTTGGATGGGGCTTTGAGGCCCCCGAGCCAGTGGGAGGTGTCCCTGCGATGGCAGGCGGTAGAACTGGGTGGGTTTTGAGGTCTCTTCCAACCCAAACCATTCCATGATTCCATGAAACAGGGAAGAAGCATGCTCTGGCTGCCCCAGCCGCGGTGCCATCGTACCTGTGTGGGAGCGGAGGTGCCTCTTGAGCGCAGTGTGGCTGGGGAAGGTGCGGTTGCACTCGCTGCAGATGTAGCTGCGCACCCCGGCGTGCACCTCCATGTGCTGCTGCAGGGCGCTCTGCGTCTGGAACCGCTTCCCGCACAGCAGGCAGAAAACAGCCATGTCCGTACCTGCGAAAGAGGGAGAGAAACCACTTAGGCACCACCTGGCACCCGGGATGCTCATCCCACAGCCCTGCCAATCGTTTCAGATGCTCCTGCGAGGAGACCCAGGGGGGAACCCGAGGAGCTGCAGAGCTCTGGGTGTTGTTGGGGTCCCATCGGTGGGATTCTGGCCACCTCAACCCCGCCAGCACTGCCCCACAAAAATAATGCTGGAGGAAGGCAGGAGCTTTTATTGCGTTGGAGGCAGCTGGAAGCTCCAGCTCTGTGATGCCCAAACGCAACACAGCTGTGGGGCAATCACCACCTCCAAGCTGAGCTCAGACCTCATAACGCCCATGGGAAAGGGGACCCCGAGAAACATTGCACAAGGCTACCCCAGGAGCAGGGGGTTGGATGCAAGAGGGTGACGCACTCACCCCTGTAATACCTGCGATCCTGAGCCCTAACACAAACACAAGCTCCATCCCACCAACCGCAGGTGTAAAACTGGCTGCATCGACACAACAGCAAGAGCAGGGTAAAAAAAAAACCAATCCCAGATACTTACACACCGTCAATAAAAATATCAGACCTTGGTGTTATTAAACAATTTGTTTTCGTTTATGCATAGCTGATTGTTCGGAACCTATGAGTCAGTGCAAATTGTATTACGCGGGGAGATTAAGCAAATAAATGCTCGCTTTTTTGGAGACATTAAGATGCGAGGACTATGGAAATAAAATTATCTAGAAAATTGTATTAGCAATTCATTAGCAGCGGCAAGATGTTCAAGGTAACCAATGGATCTGTGCTGCCTTTAGGAACAGCAGGGGCAGAGGGGCTGCTCACCGCGCTGCCTAACCAGCACCGGGGCAGGGAGACGTCGGGCAGCGGGATCCTGCCTGGGATGCTGGGAGGGATGTGGCAGCGTAGGATGTGCCGTCAGCATCCTCCAGCCCAGCCTCACGCCATCAGCCTGTGGACCAGATGGGTGACGGGCATCTGGGAGAGCATCTTGGTGCAACCCATCACCCATCCCAGCACCGCCGCTCAGCCGCCACGGCGTGGTGGCACACCGCGGCCGGCTCTGCCCGCAGATCCAGGGATGCAGCAGCACCAGGAGGGATGCTCAGCCCCAGCCTTGGCGAGGCACACAGCGGGCTGCCCAGAAACGCTCCGAAATCCGCAAAAATCCCCAGTGAAAGAGGAATAAAAGCAGCAAGAGAGGCGGCCCTGCACGGGAGCTGCCTTTCTCCCTTCTGTGCCCCCCACGCAGCTGCGGACAAAACGCTCCCGAGACAAAAAAAAAAATAAAATAAAAAAACACACACACACACACAAAAAAAAAAGGCAGGCAGCCCCAAACGGGCTGTGCGAAGCAAATCCCGAGAGGTATGTGGCCCCGCGGCCCTCGGCGGCCCCGTCGGTGACAGCAGGACGGGTCAAAGGTCCCCGGGGCTGAGCCCCCAGCCCGCGGCCAGCTGCGGAGCGGAGGCCCTGGCCGGCGGGACGCCAGCCCCGATAAATCTGCCGCCAGCAGCCCCCGCTGGGGCTGGGGACAATGGGCTCCCGCAGGGGCCGAGGGCAGGACAATGCCGCCGGGCCGGCGCGCGGGGCCGTAACAAATCCTCCCTGGCACCGTAGGGCCCTCATTTGTGAAACTAATTGGCCCCCGCTTGAAAAAAAAACAAAATACGAGGCCGACTCCAGCAGCCGCAGCGATGGGGACGAGTCGCCTCGTGCACGCGTGGGGCGATGCGCCCATCGGTCCGTGGGGATGGTGCCGGATCCCTGGCGCTCGGCATCCCCTGCCTGCCGGGAGCTGCAAAAGGCATTTTTTAATGTTATTTATTTTTCATTAGCTAATGCATCAGTAAGTCAACATACGCCCCACACGGGGAGGTCAATGTGCCCTGGCACAGCTGGCCAGCACGAGCTGCCGTCCAAGAGCAGAGCATCCGCGGGTGCGAAGGCCGGCGCCAGCCTGGTGCGGAGGCAGAAGGGGCAGGAGACAGCCCTGCATCCACCCGTGAGTGGGGCACAGTGCCCGGCAGTGGGATGTGGAGCTTCGAGGTCAAGCACCGCTTGTGGGCAGCCCCAGGGCTCGGTCAACGCGGCTCTCCAGCAGCCAAGGGGGCTCTGCTGGGCACCATCCCACCGCTGGCCTTCAGTCAAGTTGATTTTTATCATTGATTTGCAGGTGCAGCGATGTCCTAGCTTTGGGGTGAGGATGGGAGGTGGGGAAAAAAGGGAAAGCTCATGAGAAGGTGCCTGGGGTCGCTGCCATCACTGCCGCAGCTGAGCTTTGGCAGTACTGGGTCTGCCACAAGGAGAGCTGCACCGGGCAACACAGGGACTCGGCACTGGTCTCCCAGCTGCTCCCACCTCTAGCAGAGCTCTGTTCTCCCAGCTGGAGTGCACCCCAGGGGCTCCCACTTCACGCACATCTCCGTTCTCCCATCCTAAGTGTATCCCCGGACTCCTAGCTGGAGCGCATCCCAGGAGCTCCCACTTCATGTACATCTCCGTTCTCTCACCCTAAGCGTATCCCTGGACTCCCAGCTGGAGCGCACCCCAGGGGCTCCCACTTCACGCACATCTCCGTTCTCCCACCCTAAGCGTATCCCTGGACTCCCAGCTGGAGCGCACCCCAGGGGCTCCCACTTCACGCACATCTCCGTTCTCCCACCCTAAGTGTATCCCAGGACTCCCAGCTGGAGCGCATCCCAGGAGCTCCCACTTCATGTACATCACCGTTCTCCCACCCTAAGTGTATCCCCGGCCTCCCAGCTGGAGCGCACCCCTAGACTCCGACCCCAAGCGCATCCCTGGGCTCCCAGCCCCGAGCCAGCCCTCAGCCATCAGAAGAAAAATCACTCCCGATAAAGAACCGCAGCCGCCCCAAACCAGCGAGAGACGGATTTATTCATTTCCCTGACGTTTTAATGGTTTCTCCCCTTTTTGCGGGAAGATGATTACAAATTAAGCAGCATTTAAACGCTTTTTACTGTCAACAATTAAAAGGGGCGAAGGCGGGCGAGCAATTCATTCCCCGGGAAACGCGGTGGCTCTCGGCGGGCGCCGCCGGCCCTTCCCTCTACTGTACACCGCACAATGGCCCCGAGCGCACCATTAATTTTGCAGGACGTTCAAAAGCAAATTAAAATATAAAAAGCCCCTGGGCACAAAGATAGAAACTGAGGGAGGAGGCGGCGTAGGTCAAGCTCGCAGAATTAAAGTCTTAGCAACCGGGGAGGTTTAAGCGCAGCCCCGTTATGCCGCGTCCGCAGCCACCTTCGCCCATCTTCCACGGTTTTATGTCTCTCTGCCGGAGCCGGCGCTGTTTGCTGGCAGCTGTAACCATTAACGGGGCGGCTACCAGTGTTGCCGTGGGGCTTGGAGGCAAAGCCAGAGCAGGCTGGGATTTGGATGCTCCTTGGGAGAGCACACCAGCTGCATCGCGTGAGGCAGGCGGTCTGAAATCTGTTTTTTAGGGGATGGATGCTTGTTCCAGGGAGAAAAATCCCTACGGTTGCAAGCCTGGAGATGCACGATCCGGTTCCCCAGCAGCACCCTTCCAAATAAACGCAATTGCTGGGGACATAAAGACAAGCAAGATGCAACACGCGACATTGCGGGGCTGTTCCACCCGGTCCAGCTCATGGCGAGGGATGCTGTAGGCATCGCAGCGTCGAGCGCGGCGCCGTCTCCTGCCTCTGCCTCCGCAGGAGGAGGAATTAAAATAAAGCCCGTGTGGCGATGGGCACGGGAGGCGGTTGGGTAAGGCAGGGAGGGTCTCCCTTCAGAAAGGAGCCGGGCGTGCTCCCGCGCCGTGAAGTTTAGGATGCGGGAGGTGCGCCGGTGGGAGAAAGGCGACACGTCCCCTTTAAAAGGAAATATAATTTACAGTGTGCAGCCAGGCGGCCCATAGTTTCAATCTCGTTTACTATAGAGAAAACTCTGCTAGCTGTTCTCTATCCCACAAATCCGATTTAATCAGACAAGCCAGCCAGCGTGGCTTGAAGTAAAAACGGATAATTAGTAAACAGAGAGCTACTTCAGTGCTTCATTGGCATTCGAGCCGGGCTAGTGTGTCGCATTTAAAATGCAGTCTGATGAAGTTTACAAAATCAAACCATTTGTTACTCCTATTGAAGAGGCTTCAGGCCACTTGCAATTAAATTGGAATTAGTGCTCAGAATGAGATACAGCAAATTCATACTAAAAAGGGATCTGACTTTCAGACATTTGACTTCAAGTTTTTCCCCGTGTGCACGCGCGTGGGTGTGCTGTCCCACTGGCCCCCAGATCCTGCGGCAGCGCTGCCGAACCCAGACCCTCGGTGCAGGTGGATGTCGAGTGACCCGGGGAGTAGGGATGCTCTGGCAGCAGAGGGACCGATGCCACCGTGCCAGTGAAGCATCCTCCACCGAGCCCCCGCCGCGGCAGCACGGCTCTGCCACACGGAGTCAACGCCAGGATGTGCAAACCAAACCGCCCCTCCCTGAATCCTCCGAACGCTGCCATCTTTGCTGACTCTCCTCAGAGTGATGCAACAAGGCTCAAAAAATGAGTCAGGTCTGTCCATCCATCACAGCAATAATCGATAGAAACCTGTAATCAAAGGCTGCAGAGGGGCATGCTGGGCGGGCTGTGGTGTTGCGGCAGGCACGAGGATGTATGTATCGAAGGACGCCAACAGAACCCATCGTGGCCTCTCACACCCCACTGTAAAACTCCAACCCCTCGACTCGTGTCCTGCAGGTTTGAGGTCTTCAACAAGACTGACTCCTTCTTCAGCCTTTGTATTTATCGCTTACGCGACGCACGTGCCAAAGGGGAGCACTGAAATCGCCACTGTCCTTAGGACCAAGGCGGACGGCTCCAAAACATCCTGGCTGCGTGGAGCAGGAGCGCAGGGGCTGTTGGCTCTTCCTAGATGAGATTTCAGAGATGCCTGATGTATTTTTGTCAGCACGTCAAGGGCTCCCTACCAGCCTCCACCTCCCGGACAATGCTGGTGACTGCAGCTGCAGGGCTGCTGGTGTGCATGAAAAGCAGCGTTAGGGGAGGACGGCGCTTTTAGCATCCTTGGGGATGTGCAGGAGAGTGGATGAAACCATCGGTGACTGCAGCCTGGAGCTTCACATAGCCATCCTTGCCAGCCTTGCCTGTGGGGAAGTGGGCAGGGGAGGGTCTGGGATGCCAGCAAGGGATGCATCAGCTGGGGCTTCACCACACACGACCCCATCGCTGCCATCACACACAGTGGACAGGCCCCCTTCCTGCCCCAACTTGGGCCACGCCTGGAAGGATAAGACTGAGAACCCTTAGAGCCAGTCGGGCTTAAGGACACACTTGAGGCGCCAGGCTCAGCTCAGCACAGAGGGCTCCCTGGGGATGCCGCGCATGCCCCACTGGCACCAAGCCGAGGAGGACGATGCGTGATGAAGGACAGGCTGAAGCAGCAGGCACCGGCACAGTCCCAGGGATGCTGGCACCAAGGCACCAAGGATGCATTTTGCCCTGGGAGGGTGGTGGATGAGAGCTGCTCAGCGTCAGAAGATTAACCCAGTTTCAGCGCCTGTTTTAGAATCATAGAATAGTTTGGGTTGGAAGGGACTCTAAAGACCATCTAGTTCTAACCCCCCTTGCCATGGGCAGGGACATCCCACTGGCTCAGGCTGCCCAAGGCCCATCCAACCTGGCCTTGAAGACCTCCAGGGATGGGGCAGCCACAACTTCCCTATTTTTGGCATTATTATGAAACTAAAAGTGGTGGTTTTGGTGGCAGCGCTGAAGCAAACCTGTGGGGCGGTGTGGAAGAGCTTCCCTGACGCTGCTGTTGGGACAGATGATGCCCGCACATGTGCACGTGGACACATGGTTTTCGGTGCTACTGATGGGTGATGGTGGCACTCACTACCACACCGACTGCTTGGTTGGAACCCAGCAACTCTACAACCTTCGTGGCTGAGTAGAGAGAGGGGGGAAAGCCACCGCCCAACGGTAAACACACAAGATACACACATTTCATCTCAGAGTCACCAAATCATACCGGTTTCAAAGGCTGCCTCTGGACTCCACAGCTCGGCTTCCACGCTAATTAACATCTTTATGGGAGGCAACTTCTCCCAAGGGGGCATTTGTTTGATTATTATTATTTACTTGGAGATAGCAGAGCTTTCTTCTCAACTTTAACCGACTACGGGAAATTAATTCTTAAAAAGCGACTGGTGCTGCTTGCTCTTCTGCTGACGGTTTTCCTCTGGGGGTGGCTTGGATGTGGCTGCCCTGGCTACAACAGGAGGGCAGGGTTTGCCTCCTCCTGGCACTGCCCGCTGCCTCGGCACCCGTCCACCTTTTTACCAGCGGCTAGAAAAGCCCCGGTGTTTCAGAGCAGATGTACCACACTGACTTCGCAAAAAAAGTCCAACCCCAAACCTAAATGCTTCGTTTTCCGCTTCGTTTTCCACCCCCGTAGAGATGCACGGTGCTGCTTGCTGCCTGGCTGCAGTCCTGCTCCCCTTACCGCTGGGGTGGGATGCACGTGGAGGATGCTCGAAATGTGGGTTCTTGCAAGCAGCCTGGAGAGCAGGCACCATGCCCTGAGCTCAGCGCTGCCATGGGCAGCTCGTGCCCGCTGGGACTGATTTATTCTGGGGGCCATCTGGACCTGGGGGACAATACGGTCCAGCATCTCAGTGACCCCATGCATTAGTCACACCCTCCCTGCTCGACCTCTCCATCTCCCTTTCAGCACGGCAGGACGAGCGCATCCCCTTCTTGCCTCTCTTTTGGGCGGCCCTGTGCTCCCCCGGGTCCCACCGGCAGCACCTCACCCCTTTTCCCACCGCCCTGCATCTCCACCGCCGCCACCATCATCACCACCATCGCTTTCCTTCATCACGCGTCTCTGCGATTGCTCAGGCAAGAACGATTACGAGCGAGAGCGAGCGGGGAGGGAAGAAGCCCAGCGACTATTAGCAGCGGCGGCTTTATGGCAACAGGCACACAACTCATTCGTTTCATGTTTCGCGGAATATAAAAGCGCCGAAACATTTTAATTTTAAATTCTTATCATTGAATTTACTGCTTTTCTCTCGCAATGATTTGTGTTGCTTTTTAATTTTTACAGTCTCTACAGAAGCCAGATGCTACCGCCTAGGGCCAAAATAATAAAAACCCGCCACAGTCGCGAGTTACAGAACAAAAAGGAAACGCGCGGCTGACAGAAGTTAATATCTCAATTTAACAGTGCTGCTCCGCTAATGATCCTTTGATATGTGTTTATTTAGAAAGGTCTGATCTTGACCTTGAAAGCAAACTAAACCGCAAAGTCTTTATGAGAGGAGAGAAAGACTTTATTTATAGACTGGCTTTGCGTCAATCACGGCGGCAGCTGGACCCGCGCGGGGTGAACGCTGCCAGCCAGCCCGTGGGTCCAAACAGGGACCATATCGAGGGATGTGGTTTTAGGGAGGCTGGATCAGCTGTGGAGGGGGAGCGCGGCGCAGCCCCCATCTCCAGGGTGGGATGCTGAGCCCAAATCAAGGGGTGCAGGTGGTCCCTTGCCCACCAGGGATGCTCCCGGAGGACGGCGTGGGTCCAGGTGTGGCCCTGTGACCAGTCACCCCCTGAGCATCTCCCATCCGACCCCCTCTCTCCGGCACATGGGAAGAGCCACCTTTGCTCTCTGGCTGCGACAGCATCCAGTCGTGTCCTGCCCTGCCCAAACACAATCCGCAGGCTTTGGAAGGAAGAGGCATGCTCAGCATCACCCAGACCTGCACTGACAGAGAACATGCACATTTTTCTCCTCGAGAAACCGAGTGTCAAGCAAAACCTCACCTTTGGGGATGAAATTCTGATGAGCTTCTTAGGCACCAATCCCGATTTACTGCATTTCCATCCCTCGGCTTGGGGAGGAGAGAGCTTCCCGAACTCTCACCACCACAGAAGCCTGGGAACGCGCTGCGGAGGCTTCGCACCTACGGTGCACTGCGCTTTTGAGCCTAATTTCTATTATTTTAGGCCAAGCGGTTGTTTGAAGATGTTTACAACCCCTGAAGCCTTCTGGCCAAAGCCAGAGGCGTGCCGGCATTGCAGAAGGTGAAATCCCCAGGGCCTTTTCCTTATACTGAATAGCCATCAAAATATATCAATATACATCAAAAACCTTCAGGTTGCCAAAACCACAGCACATCAACGAGGACAGCCTTCCCTTTCCAGCACCCCTCAGGCATTTTGGTACCAACAAGCTCACTGTCACGGCAAGAACTGCAACACCAGGAATACGATAACCCACACCGGGGAGCAGGGATGGGAGGATGCGGGATGGTGGTGTTGGTGAAGTGCTACCACTGAACAAAGCCGGCGGGAGCTGGAGGTGGCCACCAAAGGGTTCTCTGCGCACTGGTTGGAGCGATAAACCCGGCAGTGAGCCTGTCTGGCTGCGCAGCCAAGCAGGGAGAGCCGGGCGGTACCGCACCTCGCAACCTGGTCTCAGTTTAAATCCCCGAAGGAGACAACGACGGCAGTTCAGCCTTAACATGTGTGAAAAACAGCAAGCTTGGAGCCAGGAGAAACTCTGAAAAGATACCTATGAGCAGGGGCATGCACTTCTCCTTTGCAGCGACCAAACGTGCCCCAGAGCTGGCTCCATGCCGGCAGCAGGGGTCGATGCTCAGGGACGCTAGCGCTGCTGAACGGATGTGCCTTGCATGGATGTGCCTCGTGCATCCCAACTCCCTTGCGCCTGATCAGCCTTGGCAAAAACCTCTGTTCAGCTCCTGCCACTCCTAAAGACACAGCTGGAAAAGCTTCCCTCTTTCCCAGCAAAAAAAACACCACTTGAACAAAATGCATTCATCTGGTCGGTATCTGCCTGTCTTTGTGAAGCAACTCCCCTCGGTGCTGCTTTCCTCTAAGTCCCAGCGCTCTCCATCCTGGAGAATCCTGAATCCATCCCTGCCATTCCCAAGGAAGCCACACGATGCAGATCCATCCCTGCCCTTCCCAAGGACAAACATTTCCCCTGGGGCAACCAAAGGCAATTTGCAGCGGTATTTCTGGCCACGACATCAGAAGCAAAGCTGTCATCTACTCGCTTACTCGTTGTCACCATGCCGGCTTCCCAGATTTCCTCTTCCAAACTGGAATTTGGAGTGGAACCAGCTGAAAAAATAATTTGACTTTCTGTTGAAAACCTAACATATTTTCCCCACTGCTTTCTCAGTAATGGTTAAATGAACGTTTTGGAAACTGCTCCATTGTTAAACAAAGATCTTCAGCGAGGAGATGAAACTCTCACCAGTGTTTCTGGTCCACTGAGAGCCACCCCCGTCTCTTTCTGGCCAAAGAATCTCCCAGGTGAGCATTTTCCAACTGGCCTATCATGGTGGGTGTGCGCTTTTCCCTACTAGGAGGGTCTTAGGGGATGTGCTCGGTGAGTAGTGTGATGTCCTACCCTCCACGGTGCCCCTGTGCTCACCTATGGGGCTGTAGCATCCCATCTCGCGGGAGACCAGCGTCATCACAGCCACCATCAGCATCACCACTGCCATCACCATCCTCACCACTGCCATCACCACCATCGGCATCACCTCACCTGGCACAGAGCGGCACTCGCCCACCACCCACCCAGTCCTGGATGTCTCCCAGCCAGGGTGGTACCACTCTGGCATCCTCCGGTGGCACCAGGGAGCCCCGGTTCGCATCCCAACCGATGAAAGGACCCTTTTGGCAGCACAGGCGGCCGCCCCTGGCCGAGCATGGCCAGCGGAGCCACCGGCTGCGGCGAGGCACAAAGCCGGGATTCGCAGCGTCCGCTTATTATTCCTGCACCCCCACCATTAAGAAAAAGAAGAGAAAAGATGAAAAGGGCCTCTCGGTAAAGCTGGGGAGCAGCAGAATGGTCCTGAGAGCAGCCTCTCCCCTGTTTCGTGTGGGGTTTTTTTTTTTGTAAAGCGGGGAGACGCGAATCCCGGGGGACAAAAGTAACTGCTAAGGTAAGTTAAACCTTGTCGAGATGAACTTTCCTGCTACTTTTAATTAAAAGTTCTTTGGAATTAAAAAGGACACTATTCAGGAAAGGCTGAAAAAAAAAAATTCATTGACACCAGCCCGCCCCCCTCCCCTTTTTCCCAAGGAAAAGAAAAAGCTGTTTTTGTGTGTCTGCTCACCCAGCCCGCACTGTACAAAAGGAAGCGGATTTGCAGCAAGACACATGAGATGACCCCCTGACCCCGAGCCGCTGAAAAGTCCTCAATGGCATAAATACCAGATAATCAATCACATACCAGGAGGGCCGGTCCCCCTGCCCTCGCCCCCGCCGCCGGGTTTATGAGAGATGCACTGTAAACGGACACCGGCTCCTGACGAGAGGCCCCTCTCGGCATTCCTCTGCCGGACCAGGAGACCCCGGCCACCTCCTTGCCCGCATTTCATCCCTATTTTATAAAACCCCAACGTGGCAGCTCCAAGCATCCCCCAGAGCACGAGAACCACCAGGGTGTTTTCTTTCCCGCTCTGGAGCAAAGGGGTAGGAGAAGCATCTCTCCATGCTCCGGAGCTATGGCCAAGAGCTCTCCAAGTCATCGCGTGGCCAGTGCCAAGGCAGGCATGAAGAAACCAGGGCAAAACCAGCCCAACCTGCAGATAGTTTTGCTTTTTTAGGGGCTTTGCTTGCTTTTTGGAGCCTCCACGGGTTCTAGCAGTGCCGGTTCCCTTTACTGAGGCTCTGCCAAACATCTTGAATGTGAGCACAGGAGGCTGCCAGGTCCCCCGGTTCTCCGGGGCAACAACGGATCTTAAAGCTTTCAAGAGAGGGAGGGAAAAAAAATTGCTGAGATACTGCCGTGGTTCGGTTAAATGAGGAGCCACTCGGCAACTAAATTTGATAATGCTTTTGTCCGCGGGTCAGAGGTTAAATATGTTCACACTAATCCCCTTCATCTAGAATTAAAGGACAAGAAAGATTTCTCCGTAGCTTAGCGAGAGGGCTTTTCTCATCGTGCTTTAAATAGTATTTGCACAGGAAAATTAAAGGCTGGCCATTGGCCGCTGGCTGCGGACGCGGATGCGTGGGTCTGCCACGTTTCCATCTCCCGGCTTGGTTTTGGTGACTCCAGCTGCTCACACGAAGCCCAACTTCACTGCGCTTCCCAATGAGCCCACCTTGAAGTGTGGGCAATTTTTACTGCCGTTTACCGTAAAGGTGGAAAAAGCAGCTGTGCTTTGGGAGGCAGGGAGATTCCCAGTTTCAGGAATGTGCTCCGGGACTCGGATTTCAAGCGCTGTCACAGGACATTACTGTCAGACAAAGGGGCTCTGTGCTGCACCCCCCGGGACCCGGGATCCTGCAGAAGCCCCGGCCGGCGGCACTCATGGCCCAACTGACGATGGAGCTAACGAGGCGATGCCAACGACCCCGCTCCGTGCGCTGCCCATGAGCTCCCAGCACGCCGCGGCCGTGCGCTACGCTCAGAGGTGGCAGGGGCAAGCTGGCGGATGCAACACAGCTGCCTGCATCGTGAATTACAGTCCTGAATGTCAGAGGCTTCCGACGGGAAGCATAGCTGTCCCAGCTCTCATTTTGATAGGAACAAACGGTCGCAAAAAGCGCTTTCCCTTCAAGACACCGGCTCGTGTGGGAAGAGCATCTGGGCCACGAGCTGGGAAGCACAAGAGGGACAGCAAGCTTAGGCTGCTCGCCCTTCCCTCGACCGGTACCATTTTCAGTCCTCTCTGAAAATAAACTTGACCACGAGAGGATTGAAAAAGCTCAGGGCTTTGGTTTGGATGCATTCGGATTGCTCTGCTTTACCTCCCTTCCTCGGCTCATCGTTTTCATTTCCTCCTGACGCAGCCGGGGTTTGGAGCGAGCGAACCTCCGCTCCCCGTCAGCAGCCAAAATTAAGCTCGGAGCATTTTTCCAAGGTTCTTATAAATACATTCACAGGCGATGCTGCACAAAAGATGCCACGCCTGCACATGGCACATTTGGCTCCATTCGGATGCCTGTACCTAAAAATGTCACAGCCGCCACTAAAGCATCTTCACTCTCGGCATTTCACAACTTCAGTCACAAAACCCCGGTGGTGCCTCTGGCAGCAGCTCCCCAGCCCCAAATCTGATTTTCCCAGGTTGGTTGAGGATTCCTATTGGGCATTGACGGTGTTTGAAGGTGCCAGGAACAATGTCTTTGCACCTTCCCTGTAGGATGGGTAACCAGATTTGTTTCCTAAGATAAGGAGTCCTGGTTTAAACTCAGCACCAATTCCGTCCATTCTGGTGCGTGACAGGGCACTCCTGGATCCTCTATAGGAACCGTGATCCTTGCACCCGAGCCGAGCCCATCTCAGCCCCATAGTTGGTGTTCGCAGCCTCTGACAGAAGCGTTAGGGTACGGCGGCGCGTTGGAAAAGCATGCACAGGAGCTTGTGCAGCGCTTCCACACCCCAGCATCCAAAATCCATGCTTGCATCCAAAAGGAAAAAAGCAAAGTGTCGTCTGGGCATCACTACACAGCATCGCCCACGCTCCCTCCCCCAGCCGGGACCGCGCAACCGAAGCAAGCGCGGGAGGGATAATTACCTCTAAGCGTACTTAATACTACAGTGCATTATCTCTAGCTACGGAGAAAAATGCTATTCGGCAGTATTTCCCCCAGAAGCCTCATCGAGTGCGCTCTGAAAACCCTCAGGAGTCCCGTGAAATGGTAATAGAAAGTCATGGGCAGCCCAGAGATGGTTTGGTAAGGAGACGCCGACTGCTTGTGGCCGGGCACTGCTCTGATGGAGCTGTGGGAGAGGAGGCACTGAAAAGAGTCAAGAACTGCACGTGCACCCAAGGCTCCCGCACAGGGATGTTGGAGATGGCTGTTGGTGGCAAGAGCCAGCACTGAGACAACCCCTGGCCGCCACTGGAGTCAGAGGAGCATCCCGGTGGAAAGCTAGTGTGGTGATGGCTCGTGGCACCACGCTGAGCGTAAGGCAAACAGAATTAATCTTTCAACGTAATTTACGGCTCATATTGCCTAACTCGCATGTTACGTTCCACCTGTTCAAAAATCCTGAATTTCCGACACCCAAAAAAGCCATGTCTGTAACATCATCGACATTTTTCAGGCAGGTACCATTTTGAGGCAGAGAAAGTGAAGCAAAAGGGAGAAGATGAGCCAAATATGTAATTAACTGGACCAAATGTAAATTTGCCAAGAACAGAGAGAGATGGCGCCTGCCCGTGTGACAGTGCAGCGCCGGCTCGCTCCCTCCTCCGGGCTCCCACGCGTCCCTCCTGCCAACCCAAGCCTCTAACAGGGTTTCTTGGATGCTCTTTCACAGCAAAATGCCATTAAAAGAAGAGATCAATTAAAAACAATCACTGTGTGCCCCAGTGTGCATTTAGAACAGAACGGGAGCAGAATTTATTTTGGGGGAAAAAAGTGGTTAAAGCCCAGCAGACAGAGAGGGAGCCCGAGGTCCCCAAGCAGCCGCTGGGCACACTCTGCACAGGACCCAGCGCAGGACATCCCACTGCCACCACCGCCTCCTCTCCCCGGTTCTTGATCCCGTGTGCCGGATTTCTCTCCCTTTGTACCTCTGCTTATACCACACGACTGTTTTGAATCTCTAAAATAATGTGACAAGTTAATGATGGCACAATTATCTAAATGTTTAACAGACATGTTATCTAAGTGAATCGGATTGAGATTCCATCCCGCTGACAATAAACATCAATGGGAGAGCAGAAAGTGATAGGCAAATTATCGCCAACCCTGCAATTTCAATGCTATTAAATTTGGAGGAATAACAGCCCTGAGGCCTGTAAACTCCGAGTAAAATAGACCCTTGTGTTTGGCCAACTATTAAATCAAAACGCTACCAACATCCCAGCAAAAAAAAAAAAAAGGGGGGGGGGGGGGGAAGAGGGAAAAGAGGGAGAAAATTTATAGCTTTTCAATTTTCAGTTCCACGTTGCTTTTATTAACTCCCTTCTGCACCCCAGTGCCGGCATCACCAGTCGGAGGATATGAGGGATGCAGGCAGGGAATGCGGGCAGGGGATGTTTATAGGTGATGTGGCCAAGGGATGCTGGCCAGGGATGCTCGCAGGGGATGCAGATAAGAGATGCTCACATGGGATGCAGGCAGGGGATGCTCACAGGGGATGCTGACAAGAGATGCTCCAGGGGATGCAGGCAGGGGATGCAGGCAGGGGATGCTCACAGGGGATGCCGACAAGAGATGCTCGCAGGGGATGCAGGCAGGGGATGCTCACAGAGGAAGGCAAAACCTCCCCTGCATCCACTGCAAAGCGTCCGGGGGCACGCCGACCCCACAAATCAAAAAGCCAACTACATGCCGAAGAAAACACACTCTATATTAGGCGTCGAGCACGCCCACGTGAAATTGGGTCAGGAGTAAATCTGCCCTGGCCCGCTGGCTGACACCGGCTGCCCAGCACATACAGGCTCGCGCGTGTTAATTGCCTTGGCACACGGGAGGGAACTCGAGACGAGTCACCTCTGATATTTATAAAAGTCGGCAGCGAGCCCGCACCCCATTAGCACAAAGAGCAGCCACGCGAGCATCCCGAGCCCCAGCGGCGCTTGCTGGGGGTCCTTGGGCTGTCATCTCAAAGCATTTTGTTTTTTTCCTCTATGTTTTAGGGGAAGGGTAAGGAATTTTCCACCCTCTTCCCCCCCCTCCTGGTGTGGCACTGGGCTTCGCTGCTGGAAGGTGAGCCAAAACAGTTGCTGCTTTTCCTATTGCTGCGGGATGGGGGCCAAGGACAGTGAACACCCGGAGAGGGCGTCTCAGCCCTGAGCCGAGTGAGCTGTACACAGCCGGGGCCGTGTTTACAAGCAGAAACTATTTTTTTCTTAGATTATTATTGTTTTTTACCTCACATCAAAAAGCAGGGGCGTAGGTTTTCTATCGTAACAAACAGGCACTGTGTGATACAGCACATGTACACCGAGCTGGCTTTGTATTTCGTGCTGTCATTTGGAGTTAAAAAAGTAAGTGAGATAAAGGGTGGTCTTGGATCCTAACTGTTCACCCGAGAAACAGCCTCATATGCTGATAAAGAACCCTGCGGAGTATTTATCTTGGCCATCCACTGCAGAACAGCTCGCAAGCTGTGGGGCACCTGGACAAGGAGCACCTGTTGGCAGACAGGTCCTGCATCCTTCCCTGAGCACCGTGGTTTAGAGCCAAGAGGGTATATTCGGTCAGGGTACATTAGAGTCAGAGGGTACATTTGCACCATCCCCGCCCCGCTCCGTTTTTGATGTCCCTGAAAGATTCTACCATCACATCAACCAAAAAGGGATGGGTTTTTTTTTTGTCTGGAAGGTTGGAAAGTCTTTTACCAACCAGCCTGGCGCTAAGGGCGAAGGGAGGACACCCCCTCCCCTAAAAAAATCCTTTCTGGGAGATGCTGTTATTTGGGAGCAGAGTTAATTATAGCGACAGCAGGAGAGGGATGCTCTCCATGCCAGGGCAGGGCTCTGTGCGCGCCACCCGAGGAGAGGAAGCGATTCATTTTGGCTGCCCTGGCCACTCAGCCCCTCTCTGCCACGTAACGGAGCCGCTCGCGTTTACAGCGGAGGCAGCGATGATAAACACGCTCCACCTGGGTCACCACGTCCCCCATGCTCCGCTTTCCTGTGGCCCTTTGAGCTTTGGCAGGGTCCAGCCCCCAGGTTTCAGCAACCAAAGGGGCTTTAATGCCCACAGATGCATTAAGGTTGGTAGAAAAGCCATGTAAGTCGCCCTGCATCTGTGGGAGGTTTTTGGGTGCAGGCATCGTTAAATTGCTGCGTAACAGCATCCACTGCGATGTCACACGTGAGTTATGGAGCCTCGGGTACTGAGGGGAGCCAGGCTCCCACAGAATGCCTCAGGATACTCAACAGGTCCCGGAAATATAAGGAAATGGGGAGGCAGCTGCTGTTTGCTCCCTGCCGGGGCTCAGGTCGCTCATCCCTGAGCGGAGTCAGTCCCCTCGCTTTGCCGGCTGCCCCATCGGAAACCATTTCTCCTCCTTAACCTACAGCACACGCCGCTTTTAATAAGACCATGATATGTAAAGCCTCCAGCTGTCCGACTCTGGATGAGGAGGGCAATTAGTTTACAATTTATGAACTGGTGCTCAGCCAGCACAGCTCCTGGATCGGATGACGGCCGGAGCTATTCCCGCCTGGTGACACAGCACTTTGCCTCGCTGGCTGGCCCTCAACTGCCCGGCGTGAAGCCGGTTGGGCTCTCTGTGCCAACCCAGCACCCGCACGTCGTCTTGCCACCTCCCAGCGCAAACTTGGCCATTAGTGGCATTTATTGGGGTTTTCAGCGCTGAAAGACGAGCTTGTGCTCCGCTAAACCATTCCCAATATAGCGCAGGGAGGAGCGGGCGCTGTTCCCTGCTCCAGCCCGGTTTTGGGGCTTTGAACGGCTCCACCTGGGACCGCCCGGCCGCGAATTCCCTGGAGCAAACCCTTCCTGGGCAAAGTGGCCTTTGCAAGACACATAAAGAACTCCTTGTGCTCTGATGACAGCCACGCTGACGGGCTGGGAAGCACAACAGCAGAAACGTGGCAGAAGCCAACTGCTGAGAGCCGCCTGGAAAGGGTTGGTGTTTTGCTCGCAGAGGGAACAAATTACTGAACATTTGCTGCGCCACCGTTTCTCACGTGCGTATTTTAACGCTGAGCAATAAATGCAACAGCGCTGTGCAAACTAGTGTCTCGTACCTGGGTTCTAGTGGAAGAGGAGCTGGGGCTCCCTCGCTCCTGTGAAGGCGCAGGCACCAAGAAGCCAAATAGTTGCCCAAGCTGCAGAGCCAGAAAGGCTCGGCCACAGCAACGGCTCTGGTCAGGGTTTTAAACCCATATGAGTACAGAGGAAGAGGGTTTCTGGACACAGATGGGTCCAGCCCGCTCCAAAGCCCCATCCTTGGGTCGAGCTCCCAGAGCATCTTTTCCTACACACGGCTGCAGACCCACCGCACAGCCTTGTGGTCCGGCAGGCACTCACACCCATGTACAAACCTCGCAGAAGCATGACAAAACCTCCCCAGAGCTCCAGACGCAACACATTTATTCCTACTAATGCTCAGAAAAACCAGCAACAGATCCATCAGCATTGGCTAGGATTCACAAATGATTTGTAACTCATCACTCATAGGCTCCCGAGCACCCAAATGCTAATGACAAGGGTAGTTATCCCTTGGGAAGCTTGTCTTAGACCTGAGTGGTGGCCAAGTGCCATCGTGCTCATCAAATTTTGGTGCATGTGGAGCCAAGGGTGACCAGCGAACAGTGCAAGGATGCTTGGTTTAACAGGTTGTGCTCCTCCTTCCTCCAAAAGCACCGTTCAGCAAAACCAGACCGGAATGAGGAGCAGCAAACACCCTTGCAAATACCATACACAACTTTGAACATAAGTACAAAACCATTTCCAATAAAGAGTTTAGCAGAAAACACAGCCAACTTACCTTAAAACTTAAATCAAGAAACAGACCCAGGCAGGGCAGAAGAAGAAACCGTAAAGGGTTAATCTCCCCGTTGAGCAAGCGGTTATGAAGGCAGCCTAAATGTTAAATTTGTGCCTAAGTGAAGGATGGAAAGGGAGGGCCACGTACCGGTGTGCGTCTGCCTGTGTGTCTCCAGGGCGTCTTCCTTCGAGAACTGGGCGCCGCACTGATCGCAGACCAGGGCTTTGGCGCCCGCTGCGGAGAGAAAGGCGAGAGGAGGGTTATTCGAGGGATATCTGCCTGAACCGGAGAGGGGGACAACGCTGAGGCCACCGGTACTGTTGAAACCGCAGGACCGGTGCAATGGAGGGGTTTCACGGTTTATATCCCCCTACAGCCCCGAAGTGCAGCGCCTGGTATAACCCTGGGGTCCCACTCCCTGCACATCACAGCACAACGCACAATAACGAGCTGCTTGCTGGGAAGAAATTAAATATTTGGTCTTTTTTTTTTTTTTTTCCTAAAAAAAATCATTAAACATCAATGTGCTTCATTAGCATTGCAACCGATCTAATTGTAATTGGTTTCCTGCCCCCTTCCATTGCAGCTGCAGTGCCGGTACCTAAGGATGGTACCCAAGGATGCATCTGGTCAGAGATGTGGCTGAGCTTGGAAGCGTCTTACTGGCGAGAGGTGTGGTACTGGAGGGAATGTTTAGAAAATCACTATCAACATGTGCCGCTAGTTCAGGCGAGGAAAAAAACAGGATGCCCAGCAGCAGATAAGTAATTGCCAGATAAAAACAGATTAACGATACACACCACGTCCGAAGCGCCACTGCCGGGACACAGCTGCGGACCCATTTCTTAGATTTCGAGGTTTGATTCATCTGTCGTGAGGAGCCGAGCGTGACAGAGCAGCCTCGAGGCGGGGGCATCGCTCCGCAGCGTGCCGTGCCGCCCATTTCCAGGGGTCCAGGCAACCTCTCCTACCCCTTCCCAGCCCCCGCCCCACTCTCAGGGTGGGATTTAGAGAAAGGTGCACAGGAAAGGCAACAGGGAGAGAGGGAGGTAGCACGAGTTGCATTAAAAAAGAGAATTCCTTCGCCTTTAAATTGTCTCAGTAACGGCTGGCTCGCAGGCAGAAATATTTGGCAGCGGCGAAATTAAAAGTGATAAATTTTCTCGCCAAGCGTTGATCGATAATAGAGGTCTCATCTGTTAATCAATACGACAGTCTGCCTGTTTACTGTGCATATGTTGTTCTCCGCCGCCCTCGCCGTGATGTCAAGTTTGCATTCAAAACAACCCGAGTGTGCACGGGCCACATGGCCTCTCCCGGAGGGAGACGCACAGGGAAACGGGCTGTGGGGTGATGGGAGGAGGGCGGCGGGGCAGCTCCCTGCACGCGCTGCCGGCTGAAAGGGGACGTGGAGCGTGACACGGATGCGGGAGCTGCTGGTGGCCCCTTCCCTTCACCCATGGCAGGGAGAGGAGTAAAGGGCGCCGAGAGCTCCTGGGATGGGGGGAAGCTGCCAGAGTGCTGAGGGGATGGGGATCGATAGGGCAGCGGCCACGGGCTGCCCTCCGCCCGGCATGCCGGCGCAGGCGATGCGCAGCCGGCAGTTGCCAAGGCAATGACTCTCCATCGCCACTCGAAGCTCTCCCAGCCCCATCGCCACAATCCGTGAGGATACAGCAACCCGCTGCAGCAACAGGTCCTTGCCCCCTTCCTGCTGCGATGCCGGGGGACGGGCTGGCTGCACCCACGGGGTGCAACACCCCTCGCTTGTGCTAAATGGGGAGTTTGGTTTGAATTCCCCCCTATTAGGGCAAAGAGGAAGGATGTGTCCTGGTGCCGTGCACCCCTCGAGAGCCGAACACGGGCACAGCCAGAGGGGCCGCAGGAGCCCATGGAGCGCAGCAAGGAACGGCAACAGCGGCCAGCATCTGGCCCAGGGGGGGGACAGAAAAAATTCCTGGCGAGGTGAAAATAAACAGGGTGAATGCCGGGAGGAGCTGGGCGCGCTCGCTTACATAAGGAAGCACAGCGTGTACCAAAACAGCGGACCCAAAAAAAGCCGGAGCTGTCAGAACAATGAGTACAGACGCGGGGCATTTTACAGCAGGCACTGCTGTACAGTTTTATTTACAGTACCTCTTATCAGCGCGGGAACAGCACGCCGCCTGCCAATTTCCAAAGGCCAGGACTGCGTGTTCTTTCCCTCAAGTAGATGTGTACTCCAGGCGGGGGAATTTTTTTTCTCTCTCTCTCTCTCTCTCTTATTTTTTTTCTCATCAGCAAAACAAAACCTGATCCAGAGCCAGGATTCCTGTAATGTACACACGCTCGCGGAGAGGGGAGGAGGAGGAGGAGGGAGGGCGGCGATTGAATATGTAAATAGTTCAAGGTTAATTTTACTATGTGAGTCACCGGGAAAAATGTCATCCAACATCTGAGCTTATTATAACAGGGCTCAGAAAAAAAACCGCCCCAGCTCGGTGTTTGTTATTAAAGGGAGCAGGGCACATTTGAAAGCAGAGCATCCAGAGCCTGGATCAGGGCTCTCTCCTCTCCCTCTTGCTTTCCCCTTGAGCTTTAACAAAACCCATGGAAAGGACTGCCCTCTCCCAACGTACACACGAGTTTGGGGAGGGTATTTATAGCGAGCGCCTCGTATTGCCTACAGTATATAGATATGTCTGGATGATCTTCCCGATGGGATGGGAATCCTCGTGCTGCCAAGTATCAGCCGTGTTTCGGCGCGAGCCTCGCGGTTGGCACCAACCTCCCTGCCGTACATTTATATCTGTGTGAAGAAATTTATAGCTCCTGCCTAATAAAGGTCCCTGCGGTGAGAGGCTGGCGCGAACGGATGAGGAGCCGTTGCTTTTTCCATCCAGCGCTATCTGCACAGTCATCGCTGCCCCGGCCTCCCCCCGGCGGCAAGGTCAGCACTGCCCCAAAGCAGAGCGATGAGGAAGGGCAGGCCTGAGCTTATTTAATTTCCCCTAAAAGACAGGCGAGGGAACAGCCCGGTGCTCACCAGGACAGGCAACGCTGCCGGGGTTTAAAGCAACTCTTGGAAATGGGATGCTCAGAATGGTCATGGTGGGGATGCCTGAAAGGGTCATGGTGAGCATTCCCATGAGGATCCCAGGTGAGCATCCCAGGCGGGCATTCCCATGAGGATCCCAGGAGAGCATCCTGGAAAGGCATTCCCATGAGGATCCCAGGGGAGCATCCTGGAAAGGCATTCCCATGAGGATCCCAGGTGAACATCCTGGGCAGGCATTCCCATGAGAATCCCAGGTGAGCATCCTGGAAAGGCATTCCCATGAGAATCCCAGGTGAGCATCCTGGGCAGGCATTCCCATGAGAATCCCAGGTGAGCATCCTGGAAAGGCATTCCCATGAGAATCCCAGGTGAGCACCCCTGTGAGCATCCCAGGAAAGCATCGCCACGAGCATCCCAAGTGAGCATCCCTGTGAGCACAGCTGCGGGCTCCTTCCACGCGATCCAGGCTCAGCAAGATGGGCTCGAACACAGAGCCCATCTCGTTTTAGCTGCTCTCATCCCAACAGTCTCTCCCAACACCCATTCACTTTGATTACTTTATTGGGGATGAGAAGCAGGCTCTCCAGTTTTAGCACTTTGGATAATAGGAAGTAGTAAAAGGCACCAAAGCGGCTACAAGCACGGCTCCTTCATCTGCTTTGCTGCAGCCCCTCGGCCGCTAAAACACGTCTTTCCCACCCCTTTCCCTGCAGACGAGCACGGCGGACCAAGCAGGCACAGCACCTCCTTCCACTTCCCAACCAATTTCCCAACGTACCAACCACGCCTGCGGCTCCGGCCGCGAGATAAACCCCACGGGGCTGTGCCCAAGAGGCTGCGAGGAGAGGGGTGCTCTGAAAATACAACCATAGCCCAGGGAAAAAGAGGGGAAAAGAAAAAGAGGAGCCCTGAGCACCTCTGGAGGAGGAGGAGAATGGGTAGAGGAGAAGAAGAATGGGAAATCAGTGATTTCCCGCAGCCACACCGGGGATGAGAGTGGTGGGGGAGGATGGGCTGGTGGCAGCAGCGCCCTGGCCCTTCCCCACCATGGTTTCGGCATTCCTGCCCTGTTGGTGCGATGCAACATCTATTCCCCTTCCTCTCCCCCCCCAGCACAGGAGTTTAATGAAAATTTGGGATTATATATTATTAACAGACTGTAATTGGCGAGAAGGTGGAAGGGGGGTGGGGGGAGAAATATGGATTTAAAAAAAAAAAAAAAAATTGCCAAGTAAATTTATGCACTGTCGTCGCTTTACAACCTAATTAATTCAGTAATTTCAAAAACAATTTTATTTATGTTCCATTTACCACATCAAAAGTGCAAAGAGAAAAAAGCACCAAACCACAGTGATGCTAAAATAATACCTCAAGGCATCTATTTTTAATCAGCAGGGAAAAAGAGAAAAAAAAAAAAGAAGGGAAAAAAAGAAGAGCCGGCCCCTGTTTCTATACAATCTCTGCTGGGCAGACCACCAACTTGGGGAGAGCGAAGCAGCCGAGCCCTCTGCGAGTGCCTTCCTGGCTGCCGAAAACAGAGCTTGTCAAAAAAAAAAAACCAAATCCATAATGGCCTGAGGCTCCTCTCCAATCTATTTTCTGCTCAGCTGGTTTTAAATGAAGTTATTATGAGTCATTAAAACACCCGCAAGCCTGTGGAAGTCAGCCAATTACAATTTTAAATTTAGCCTGTTCTCTACCCCATTCTCTTGTTTTCTTCTTTTGCCCACATCAAGCTGCTTTTTGATTTTTATTATTGCTGTTATTATTATTATTATTTCCCTTCTCCCCTGTTTCACGCAAGTGGAAGAGACGGTCGTGAAAATCTCTGCTCTAAAACACATAGCAGAGAAACCCAAAAGGACCAAAAAAGAGATGGAGCTGCAGAGCAGGCTTGGATGTAGAGAGGGAAACGGCTTTGCCTCCTCCTTTCCCAAAGTGCCATCAAAAGGCCAGGCTTGAACGTGAGACACAAAGGGCTTTGGAGGTGAGGAAGGACTCGGCTTGGAGGGGGAGTGCTGGGGGCATCAGGTTCTCCTGGTTGAGCATCTCTGAGCGAGCCCCGGCCACAGGCAGCTCTCACGGGGAAGATGCTCCGGTGGCATGGCACAGGTTGCCCCGGAGAGGACCGGGAATACACCTGGAATGACAGACCAGGGACTGGGCATGGTGAGAAGAGCCACCAACACCATCACCCAACCTTTGCCAGAAGGTGCCATTGCCTCCCACGGCGATGGGTACAGCGGGGTATTTTCATACTTCAAAGAAAAAATCAATGTTTTTTGCTCAGGAGCAAAAAACCAGGCAGTTCCTTACATAACTCCCCCTTTTCCTCCACCCTACGAGCGCCGCTCTCTCCGGCAGCCTCCTCTCGGTGGGGAAAAAACGACAGAGCCCATTGCCATCGCCGGCAGCCCCGCGCGGCGAGCGAGCGAGCACGGAGTGCGCTGCACAGCCCATAAAACTCCAAACAGCCTCCAGACACTCCTGCAATCGTCCTCCATCAAAACACTTTGTCTTGCATACAGAAATGCGGCGGGGCGCCGTACGGAATACCAAATCAGCCCGTGACGGTGCGGGAGGCGGCTCCTTGGCAACCGGGGGGGCTTCGCAGCCGCGCCGCTCGACAGGAAACAAAATCTGTCAAGCCTGTTGGGCAAATGATAAACATTAGCGGTATTAAAGAAAAAAACCCAACCGCAAAAGCTGCGTAAATGGCTGGCGAGCGCGCAGGGAGGGATGGAAAGGGATGGGGAGCAACGGGGGGGCTCTCCCCTCATTCCTTCCCCAACCCCAAAGGGGTCCCCAGCATCACAACCTTGGGGGAACTTTGGGAAGTTTCCCCTCTCGACAGAACGCGATGGGGAAGCGGGTGGGTGGCGATGGTCACGTCTGTTCCACGGTAGTGACACGGATGGATGCGTTGGGGATGGGGAGCGCAGCGGGGCGAGGGGTCCTGGCACCCCGCTTCGCACCCCACCCTCAGCACTGAGAGGTGGCGCACAGAGGGGAGCGAGGAGAGGCGGCGGCGGGTGAAAAATAAATACATTTCATCAGGTAAGGGCTGGGGGGAGAAAGGAGCTGGCTCCGACCCAGCGGCTGGGTCCAGGAACCCAGCCAAAACAGGAGCTAAAAAGCAAACCATGTTCTTCTGGTCTCAGCTCAGGCTCTCGAGGCAGAGAGGATGGGGAGGAAGAGGGGGGGCAGAGAAATGTATTTTTCATCAGCCAGTGTATAATTTATAAACAGCATTAAACAGTTTTTGTTTTCTTTCTTCCTCTCCCCCGTGTGCGCGGCTTGGCCGGCAGTCAAGCCTGCATTAATTTCTGCTGTGGGTACAGTGTGTTCTTGGATGCACATCTGCGGATGATCATAAACGCGGGAACGCTGGCAGAACATCCAGACCTGCCGGCAGGGCCGCTGACATCAGCCGGGAGCGAGCGCGGGACGTCGGCCAGCCGGGACGGGGAAGGGGGGGCAGGCGGCCGGGAGCGAGGGGGACAGAGCCACCGTCCCCCCATCACCTCCATGGAGAGAAGGGGCGATGCTCCGTGGAGAGGCGGATGGGATGAGCCACTGGAATCGGGCTGGGGGAGGTGAGGGGTGGGATGCAAAGTACCCCCCACGCTCACACCGGGTCCTGCTCCCCCAGCGCAGCCCATCTCATCACCCAACAGCACCTTAGTGCTTTCTTTCCCACTTCCCGATGACGCAGGGTGAACCGAGCAGGTTTGGGTGGGGATGGAAGCTGCTGGTCGGGGGCAGGAGGCTGCGGGCGCGCTGCCCGCAAGCATCTCCACGTGCTGTTGGCGTTTGCCCCCATCCGCAGCCCAGAGTGGGCCGTGGCAGCCATCTCCAGGGCAGAGGCTCCTGCAGGATGGAGAGCGTAGAGGCAGGAATCTGCTTTTCTCCCACACAGGGGATTTGGTAGCCACCGCCCCGGGATGTGAGGCAGTGTGCCCCCCAAAACCCCGGTGCGGGGAGGATGCTGCGGTGGCAGCGCTGCGATCAGACTCCTCGGGGCAAATAACAGCACTGCTCAACCCCATCTCCCACCAGCCAGGCTTCTCACCTCATTCCCTTTCATTTTTTTCTGGGAGTGGGGCAACTCTTAATATCATCTTTATGGGTTTTTGAGAGTGTGACTGCAGCCAGGAGCGGATGGTGTCGGGCAGCACGTAGAGAAGGGTTTTGCACGGCATTAAGGGCTTTATATTTGCGCTTTATATTGTAGGGTAAACATTTGGCTGAATATTTACCTTGCACCTGCAAGGCTGCTGCGATAAAGCAGCCGAGCACCCATGATGTGACGGGGGGACATCAACCCCCTTAGAGCCGGTCCCTAGTTTATTCCTTAATTTAGGAGCACCTTTACCATGGGGTATCTCCCATAAATGCTTGATGGGGACACATGTGAGATGCTAACCTCTCTGTTAAACCCTGTGTTTGCTGCCTTTGGCAGGGAAGGCTGCTGAATGAGGGGGTGCCAATGGGGCACAAGCCATTCCACCGCCATGCTCTCCCATGGGGCAAATTCCCAATTAAACATGGATGCGAAGGCAAGCACCTTTGGAACACTGCTATACCGAAAACAAGCCCTTGTGCCGCTGCTCCGGCAAAACCTCGTTGCATCCCAGGCTGGCGGAGGAGGGGAGGCGAGGGGAGAGGTGCAAAGGTCTCCTGCTTTAATAAATAACAGTGCTGGAATTCGCGGCGGTTGTTTGCGAGCGCAGGGCAAAGCTCTCCCTGCTCCCCGCCCTCGCCGGGTTGAAAAAAAAATGAAAAAAAAATAAAAATAATAATTAATCCTGCATGATGACAAGCTTGGCTCGGCGCGCACTGTACATACTGTACCCACAAAGCTGGCCGCCCGCCAGGGACGGGCCGAGAGCCAAAGCGACCGTAATAAACATGAGCCGCGTGCGCCAGCACTGGAAGGGGGGGACCAGCATCCCGGGGACCAGCACTGGTGGGGAAACCAGCATCCTGCACCACAGTATTTGTGGGGAGATACCACCATCCTGCACCCCAATGTCGGGGGGCACCAGCATCTATACCAGGGACCAGTATTCCACATCTCAGCACTGGGAGAGTATACTACCACCCTGCACCCCGGACCTGGGAGAGGACCGGTATCATAGAATCATAGAATCATTAGGTTGGAAAAGACCTGTAGGATCATCAAGTCCAATCGTTCCTATCTGCCCCTAAAACAAGTCCCTGAGCACCTCATCTACCTGTCCTTTAAATAACTCCAGGGATGGGGACTCCACCACCTCTCTGGGCACTCCAGGGTCACGGGAGTCCAGCATCCTGAGGACCAGCATCCTGCATCCCAGTGCTGAGAAGGACCAGCATCCTGCGTCCTAGCATCCTCCATGTCAATGCAGAGGGGGACCAGCATCCCAGGGACCAGCATCCTGCACCCCAACGCTGGATGAGGATCACTATCCTGGGGATCAGCATCCTGCACCCCAATGTTGGAAGAGGATCAGTATCCTGGGGATCAGCATCCTGCACCCCAATGTTGGATGAGGATCAGTATCCTGGGGACCAGCATCCTGCATCCCATTGTTGGATGAGGATCAGTATCCTGGGGACCAGCATCCTGCATCCCATTGCTGGATGAGGATCAGTATCCTGGGGACCAGCATCCTGCACCCCAATGTTGGACGAGGATCAGTATCCTGGGGACCAGCATCCTGCACCCCATTGTTGGATGAGGATCAGTATCCTGGGGACCAGCATCCTGCACCCCAATGTTGGAAGAGGATCAGTATCCTGGGGACCAGCATCCTGCACCCCAATGTTGGATGAGGATCAGTATCCTGGGGACCAGCATCCTGCACCCCATTGTTGGATGAGGATCAGTATCCTGGGGACCAGCATCCTGCACCCCAGAACTACGAACGTACTGGGGAAAACAGATACAGATACATATAAAAATATAAAATATTTTCCTTGCGAAGCTCCCCCCAGGCAGCATCTTCCACCCCAAGAGATCCGCCCTGAAATGAGGGGAACAGGGATTCCCACCTGTGTTCCACCAAAGAGGTCCGGTGGCCGCCTGCATTTTATTCACTGCTGTCTGAGGGGCTGCACGCCTAACAGGAACATCAGCCTACATTGACTTGCAGAGCACAAGCCTTCCCACCAGCGCAGTGCTCCAGTCCTTCCCTATCTATTTAATTAAAGGGCCTGCAACATGTGAACCTGCTCGTTAGATTCATTAGGCAGAAGATGCCTAATTCCACAGCAGTTTTGCTAATGAAACTGCGGCGGGCGCCTGTATGCGAGGAACACGATGCCAGGATGCGCACAGGAGCTGAAGCGAAGGTGATGCCTGTGCTGTGAGGACACCAAGGAACCGCGCGGTACGTAGAGTTTGTTATTTTGAGCTGCTTAGCCCGGAAAATATTTCTCTAATTAAGGATTTGAAAACAAACTCCAAAAAAAGAAAATTTAAATAAATCAAATTACTGGGCACTGCAGAACGAGTTCGCAATGCACTGTCCTGGGAAAGGTCCAGCAGCGCTGCATGCATTGCCTCTAGACGAGAGGCTGCAGCATCCCTGGGTGGGCACGGAGAGCATCCCCCCAACCTGCCCCGAGCATCCCTGCCAACGCACCTGAGTGAGCCAGTAAGTGCATTCGCAGCCGCAAGCTGTCCAGGAAACGCTTCCCGCACAGTTCGCATCCATAAGTCTTCATTCCGCTGTGCAGCTTCCTAGGGGAGAAGAGAGAAGGGTCAGTCCTGCGTGCAGGGAAAGGTTATCCAAAACAACGCCGGGAAACTTCTGACATTTCAGGCAACCAACGCATCGCCCCAAATTGGTTCTGGTGTGAGAAGGGTGTGCACAGGAGGCCCTGTGTGACAGCCCAGAGCTGATGAGATCACCTTCTGCTGTTTGATGTTTGCTATCATCACTGCAGTTGGATTCCTTTAGTAAACCAAACAGATCTGAATCTGGAGTTAATGCAAAGTATGGGTTGGCAAAAGTCTTCCCCACACAGCAAGCGTTTTTGAAAGGGACACTGTACTCCACAAAAGAATTTAAGAGGTTGCTTATATGCATTTCTAACTGAATCCCAATTTCCATCCCAATTCAGCATGACACAGATGACAAGCAGAACCCTCGCTGCCAGCGAGCAAACAGGAAACATGGCACTCGCCGTTTCCTGGCACCACGAGGCACAGCCTGAGCTACGCCCGGGCGCATTGCGCAACCTCCCGGCTGCGGCAGCAGAGCTGCAGCACCCATCCTGCATCACACCGCAGGGCCGAGCATCCCCAGCAACCTGGGGAGCAGGGGTGGGGCTTGGGCATCGGTCACAGCATCTCCCCCACCTTTGCCATCACGGGCAGCGGGTGCTGGGCTTGGCCACAACAGCCAAACCCATGTTATTTTCCTCTCTTTGCTGTGGAGGTGTCGATGCTCTGTCTTTGGGTAGCAAAGACAAGAGGTCCCTATCAAATAAGACAACCTTGAACAGGTAGCATTTGCACTGACCTGGACAAGAGTATTGTCCAAGGCTACGATGACCAACCACCCCACCTCCACCTCGCTCCCAGAGCTGTCACTGCCACTCAAGGGCATTGCAAACCCATTTCCCCCACCATTTAGGGCCACCTGCAGAGGAATCATAGAATCACTAGGTTGGAAAGGACCCGCTGGATCATTGAGTCCAACCATTCCTAACACTCCCTAAACCATGCCCCTCAGCACCTCATCCACCCATCCCTTAAACACCTCCAGGGAAGGCGACTCAACCCCCTCCCTGGGCAGCCTCTGCCAGTGGATCATCCCAAAGCTCATCCCAAAGAACCACTGCTGCTCCAAGCATGTGGAGGGACATCGCGCAGCCCCCGAAATGCCTGGAATGGGCACTTGTTGCTTGATTTCACCACATCAGCTGGTGATAAATGGATGCTTTTGCAAAACAACCCAGCTCTGCTCTCGACAGCAGCGCTGATAACAAGCCCCCAAGCCCCAAATGCTTCCAGCCAAGTGCGCTGGCTGCTGCCCGCCAGCCACACCGCAGTTCATGTGAGCCGCTTGTACCGACGGGCTCGCCACGGGAGCACGTGCAAAGTTTCAAAATCGGATGCTGTAAACAGAGAAGTATTTGTATGTGTTTGAGGAGTAACACAGCACATCGCTGTGTGCCGACCTCTGATCGCATCCACCATTTATCATCACTCTGCAACAAGACGAGCGTATTTTTATTGCCTTGTTGCCAAAGACAAAACAGAAGCGGTCTTGTCCAAGGCTGGACCGACCTTCCCCTCCCTTTGCTGCTCCCGCGGGAGCGCTCAGCCTCGGACACGCAGTGCTGCAAAGACCACTCGCCTTCCACGCATGGGTTGGGCTGCGGGGAGAGGGAGCTTTGCAGAAGCTTTATTTCCTGCCACCAATGTGAAGGTGTTGCTTCATTGAGCCCCAGCCAGAGCATCACCTGCAGCGGCGGAGGGTCCGGAGCCCTAAAATTTCCCCTGCCCCATGGCACACAGAGTCCACTTTCCTTGCATGGAGCCGGCCCTGCATCCCGTACGTATCCCACTTTACAGGGATGCCGGACTGCAAAGGAGACCTCACGATGTCTGCAGTAGGAAACGCTATGGAGCTGAAAGGGAGCGGAGAGGAAAAGAGGAGGAGTTGGTTTCAACTCTCGACTTTGCTGTATAATGTAATTATTAATCAGGCTTGTCCTGAATTCACTGTGTCATAGCGGAGGATTAAGAGTCATGCACGAATTCAGGCCAAGAAGGTTTACAATCCAAAGGATTTATCCGCCTTGCGAAAATAAATAACACACCAGCCTCCTGACAGACTCGTGCTGCCAAGAAGTCAGCTAAATAAGTGACAACCTTCTCATTTTGCATTTTTAATTAGGGACGTGCCTGTCACACCTCCCCGGCTCGGGCTGAGCTCGGTTCCGCTCTCAGTGCTGGGTTTAAATCCCTTTGGTAGGAAGAGCACGGAATCCTCTGTGCCAGCATTGCAGCGCTCGCCTCTTGGAGGCCAGGGCGCCTTTTCAGTGAATTGAAGTGTGTTTGGTTAATTAGCGCGAGTGAAACTTGGGATTTTTTGAGTTTTTTTTTAAAGTAAGTGTCAGGAAACAGAGCAGAAACCAAAGGAGAGGCTTCCTTTCTCTGCATCACCCAAGCCTGTAGAAATAACAGCAAACACAACTGCTCCCAGTTGCTCCCAGCACTGATCCCAAAAAGTCAAGGCAATATGGGTGAAATTCCTGCTCTTGCGCAGCAAGTGCAAGGAGAGGATGAGGGGAATGTTTTTCAGCTAAAAGAGGGGAAGAATGAGATAAGATCTTAGGAAGAAATGTTTTCTTGTGCGGGTGGGGAGGCCCTGGCCCAGGTTGCCCAGAGCAGTGGTGGCTGCCCCATCCCTGGAGGGGTTCCAGGCCAGGTTGGATGGGGCTTGGAGCCCCTGATCCAGTGGGAGGTGTCCCTGCCCATGGCAGGGGGTGGGACTGAATGGGCTTTGGGGTCCCTTCCAACCCATTCCATGATTCTATGAGATTGCAATCACCTCCCCAGGCGCAGCAATCTATTCCTGCCCCCGTAACGGCAAGCTGGAAAACGGCACTTGATGCCAAGCAGGGTCTGAGAAACGGGTGTGGGGATAAGACACCCTCTCCCACCTTCCCCAGCAAGGAGGGGGGAAAACATGGGAGCAAGGAGCCCACTGGTCTCACTGGTCCCTGGAAGCTGGCATCTCCATCCAACTCAGGCCCTGCGATTTCCCCTTGCCGCGTAACCTCCTCGTCGTTTCAACGCGCTGGGGTGCTCACTGAGTAATTTATTTGCAATATCTCTATCAACAAATTTCCACAGCAACAAAAGTTTTCCATTCGGCGCCTGCTTATAGGACGATCTTATCGCTCGCCATCTTGCACAGTCCCTTTCAACAAGGTCTTAAAGCGCTTTATCTGCTCGGTTTCCTGGTAGCAAAATATGATTGAAATGTTCTATTTCTGCTCGCCGGATTAAAGAGATGTTGCAAAACGGCACAAAAACCTGGCAGATGTAAGCAAGGTATTACGGCTGCTCGGGCAGTTAAGATCTGAGGGGAAAGATCAATATGTGCTTCTGAAGTTGTGCCTCTAGAAAGGGGGGGGAGAAGTTAAAGATGATAAAATACAGCACTGCTCAGTGACGCTACTTGAACGTAAATGAATAAACTCTGCATTATTATTCCAACCTGATTCTGAAATCGCTCTTCACATACTTCTTTTCTCCTGCAAGATCCTTACAAGCAACTCAGCCAAGAAGATTCTTGTTGGATGGAGAGCAGCAGCAATTAAGGAAAGTGCCTTTTTTTTAATAAAAAAAAAAGACAGTTTTCCTCTGCAATTCCTTCTCGATGCAATGTTTGAGGGACACAGAAACACGAAACCAAGCGAAGCCTCCAGGTTGTGAGCTTTTCCTGGAGGATGGTCCAGCACAGAAGTTTGCCAGGGCTACGAGGATGCTTGTGGTGGGGCATCCAAGGGCCGGGACCGAACTTCTTGAGCAAGGGCCCGTGGGGATGTTCGGCGAAGGGCTCTCCAGGCGGGATATAAACCAACCATGGGGCGATACCCCCTCCCCACCCAGCACCAGCAAACAAAAGCCGGGCGGGAGGCTGGCCCCTCGCAAGCTGCCGGTAATTAAAAAGGCCTGTAAATGCCCCGCAAAAAGCACTTCAAAGGGACGGCGACTCCAGCGAGACCGCGCGGTGTAAAAATTATGAGTTTTCCCCACAGGGTGCTTTGTGTGAAAAGGCCAGGATCGGTGGCAAACGCCGCTGCCCGCTCCTGGAGGATGCAGGAGCTCAGTGGAGCATCCCGGGGTGCAGGTACCAGCACAACCCCAGGACCTAAGGACCATCGTAAGTGGCCTCTGATGCTGTCAGCAAACTCCTGCCCTGCCTGCTTAAAAACCTGCACAAACCCACCTTCTGCTGCTTTTATTTAAGGAGCTCTGGTGTCCTGGCCTCTCCCTGCTGCCCTTTTGGGAGGCGGGGAGGAGACCCCCTCCCTCCGTGCCAAACAAGACACATGGCTTTTGGTTGTTTGATTACTTTTAAGAGTGTATTTTTTCCTCTCAAACAGAGTGAACACAATGGTTAGGAAATTTGACAGAAAACTATTCCGAGCCATTTATTGCCTTAATGCGCACCTTTGTCCAACAGGCAGTTTTGACAGGAGCGATAAATTCCAAATTTATGTCAACAGAGCATATGTTGAACACCTCATTTCTGAGCTAAAGCGGCATGCTGCCCCATAAATCACCCTTCTGTTTGAAATGAAAGTAGATTACGGGCCTGTGTTATTGAGCAGTTAGAGCCACAGTCGTATAAATCAGAACTTTTAACTCCAGGCGATCCGTTCTGCAATTAACTAAAGGGCACTTTGTCATCTCCGGGCTGGGGCGCAGCTTGGCAGGGCAACCGGCTACCACGGAAAGGCAAACCCCCTCATTGCCAAGGAAAGGCTCTAGCATGGCAGAGCTTTGCTTCATACCTGTTGAAGCGGAGAATTTGGAGGCAAAGACTGGAGCAGAGTGTGGAATGTACGGCTCCATACCGCTGCCACGCAGCCCGGCCTTGGGAAATCAATGCCAATGGTCTTTGGAGGTTCACAAATCACTGCCCACATCCCTCCTGATCCATGTTTTGGCAACCAGTTCAAACAGAGCGGGAGGATCCCAAGGCTGGTGTGACGTATGCAAAACCTCAGAGTCCTCGTAAGTTAAAAGCAAGAGAAAAATATGCCTTAACGCAACACAGAGAGACTTGCACCGACTTGAAAGTGAAAGGAACAGACAGAAACCAGTCCTCGTGAATTTTGCAGTGGGTTTGCCTGCATCTCCTGATGCCTGTGCAACAGGTTGAGCCCCTCGTCCCACTGCGTTTCACCCTGTCCTGCTGCGTTTCATCCCTGTGTTTCCCCCCATCCCGCTATTTTCACCTCTGCATTCCATCCCATCCCACTGCGTTTCATCCCATCCCACTGCACTTTCCAGGGACGTGGAACCAGAAGACGCCGGGTTGAGCCCCTGAACGCGGGTGTGGAGGGCGAGGGGCAGGTTACCACTCGCGGGAACAGCAGCGCTATAAAAAGATTCAGACGCTAAGTATTTCCTTTCCTATAAAATATTCATTGCTGTGCGCGAGAGCCAGGGAGCAGAAACCTCAAGCGGTTCTAACTTTGTGCCGCAGCAATAACAGAGTTTTATAGGTGCCTTCTGATTTTATTTATACCGGGCTGTAACTGCGGTGCCCGCTGGAGGGGCGGCTGCCGGCCGGGATGATCCCGCTGCGATGCACGGCATCAAGCACCGGGCAGGCAAACTGGGACCAGGACGGCTTCACATTCCCAGCACAACCAGGCTAAAGAATTCACCAAAACCCTCCCCACCGCCCGATTTCCACCCGCGCCTCCCTCGCCCGGGTGAAATCGATATGAAAATCAATTCATCCCCTGATCTATTTTATCAAGATCCAAGCGGCGGTGCAGCATCTCATTTGCGGTGGGGATCTCGCAGAAAGCCAAGGTCAGTGGGCAACGAGCCGCCTGCAAACACCACGCTGTACATCCTCCGATAAGAGCTGTACATCCGCGCGGCGCAGAGGGCGATTTCCCCTGACACGATTATTTACGATGCTCGGAGTCACCGGGCTGCTAGCGCGGGACGTGGGGCAGGGGAGGCTCGGCTCCTGCGCAGCCACCGCTTGGCCCCCAGCTCCCAGCTCGGAGGATTAAAATAGCAGGGAGAGCTATTAAGGGCATGGGGAAGGGGGAAGGGAGCCGAGACCTTCCTTTCGGTTTAATAAATTAAGTAGGGGGAAAAAAAATAAATAAACAAACTGCCCTCAAACCACCATCACTGCTCCAAAAAAAAAAAAAAAAAATTTAAATAAATCTTACAGGAGCTGGAAATAAAGATTTTACTATTTCTGAGAGAAGAGGGAGGGGACAGCCATCAATAGAGAGCACTAAAACTCCCCGTCTGTACAATATTTATATTTACCGTGAGCCAACTCATGAGCTTAAACCAGATGCAGTGCCGTGACATCATTTCATCACGATGCCGCTTCCCCTTTGCCCAAAAACCGAGGAAAGGATCCCTTACCTTACATAAAAACCAAGCACAAAATGCCAAAAGCTCACTTTACTTCTTTTTTTAGACCCGTCCATAAACAAACACTAATAAATGCTGCCCAAGGGCAGCAGCTCCCACTGGCTGCTCCCAACAGCCTTCCCGGAGCAGCGTGCGCTTCCAGGCCCACAGGCTGGGAAGAGAGGAACCGGCCACAGCAAATCAGGCAACATAAAGATTATTATTAGTTATAATTTATTCCAATTCCCTGGGCTCAGGTGACCACTATTCATTCAATAATCATTATTGCATAGGATTTCCCGGGATAGAGCTTCTCCCTAGGAGCTCTCTTTGTGCAGTTCAGCCGCAGCACCTTCTGTTTCTGCCCCCTCGAGCGAGGGGGTCCAGGGGCTCACGTTGGATGGGATGAGCATGGATGGAGAGCCTTCAGATGGATCCGCGACCAGACCACGCGGGAACAGATGTTGCCCCAGCTCCAGACCTAGGTGGATCTGGGGATTTGGTACGGTGCTGTCTGTACGGAAGGCCTGCTCCGTGATGGTGCCGGGAGCAGCAGCTCCTGTTGGCCCTGGGAACGACTCCCATGGGGCATCGCCGCTGATAACCCAGAAAGATGCAAAAAGTTCCAAAAGGTCTTATTTTCAGCAGAGGGCTGGAGCGCAGGCACCAAGGTGCTAACACATCACAACACATGCAGCCCCGCTTAAACCAACCAGCGGGAATTTAGCCACCCAAAATCACCACCCCCTTCCCCGGGCATCTGGCGACGCAGACGCACTGCGCACCACAGGCTGCGGCCGTCGTGCCGAGCCGACACGACAGGGGTGTCAGCAGCGTCAGGCGGAACGCAGGGAGCTTATCCTTACGGAATTGTGACAAAAAAGCCAAGTGACCTTAGCCGAGCGCATCTGCCGCAGTGGCAGCGTGATTATTCAGATGTTTTGATTCCTAATTCAGAAATAATAAGCGGTTCACGGATTCCAAGTTTAAAAATATATTCATCATCTGGTTTCCTTAGCAGCACGTGTGCGGCTGGAGCACCAGCACCGTCCGCAAGCAGCAAGGCACCAGCCTTGGCTGCTCATCCCTCCCAACATGAACCTATCCGGGTAGGACACAGGGAAAGTGTTTAGCACAGCGTTCTCTGCGAGGAGATGCTGGAAAGGGTCCTGAGGTGGTCCAGGCAGCATCATCATTGCAGGTCCTTGAGCCCTGAGGAGACAGCAAAAGTCCCCAAGGAGCCAAAAGTAGGGAACAGAGGAGAGTGGAGATGCTAACAGGACGCTGGAGCAATGAATTTACATAAGGAGGACAATTTTAGGACAGGGATATTTAAAATCTCCAGTTTCTCCAATGACCCAGCTGCAGGGACGAGGCTGGACACGCATCTGAAACTGGGTGGTACTCCCAGGGCTGCCACAGGGATGAGCTGGCATGAGCCCGGGAGCCACTTCCCTGCGCTGAGTTCATTTTCAAGGAGCGGGAGCAGCCTCCCCGGGACAGGAGGGGACAGCCCTGTGTCCCCCTCCGATGACTTCCCATCGGCACTATGCTCAGCTTTCTTTTCCCAGCGAGTTTAACGCAGCACTCACTTCTCCCAAGAGTCCCAATCCCATTCCTCCAGCCGTGCTTACTCCTTGCAGGATGCACATATTTCCCTTCCTGCCTTCCCTCCCCGGCAGCTCCTTTGGGTCCCTCGCGCTGGATGAAATAAATCCACAGTAGAAGCTCCCAGCAGAGAGCCACGTGCCTCCCACCTCTCACCTCATTACAGAGATGATGTTGACGATGCCGCCATCCCTGGCGCATCCCTGTTTGCAGCCCCCTCTCCCACCAGCCCAGCTGGGAATTGCAGCCAGGAACGGGCGCAAATTAGAGGCAAACGCCGTCTTTCCAGCGAGCGGCCCAGATCCCAAGGAGTTTTATAAGGTAATCAAATATGCAAGAGATTCAACAAACTAATTTCAAGCACACACCTGGGGTCCTCTGATAATGTCGGCTGTGCCTATACAGCACAAGGATTAAAATTTCATAGAGTCATGATTTCATCAGTCGCTAAACTACAAAGGATTAATTAACAGCCAGGGAAGAGCTCATGGCTTGGAAATACAGTCTTAAGGAAAATATCTATCTCCGCTCTCCAGATGTCAGCACACAGATGAATAAAGAGCTTTTGATGAAAATACTTTCTTATTATTAGCAACTCCAAAATGTTGTGTTTTTGTGGCAAGAATTAAGGCTGCCCCACTCCGCCCTGCTGTTCCCCCCCGGCTCCGTGTGCCGCAGCAGGGCTGCTCCAGGCTGTGGGCTCCTGGGATGTGACCTGCAGGTGCACGACTGGGCGTTACACCCATATTTTGGGCATGAGCACAGATTCCTCCCTCAGTCAGGGGACAGGAAGAACCCCAAGCGATTCCCTCTGCAGCAGCACGTGCAGGGGCCCGGCCAGGGGTCTCCCCAGACTGGCTCACCTTGGCTCACCGACTTCCAAAGTGTTCCCTCGTCAAGTGGGCTTGGAAAGCCTGGAAAGAACACAAGGGGACCAACCTGCCAAAGCCACGGTGAGAGCTACTCAGAGTCTCCTCTTTAAGAATGTATTGCACATGCCACAACACCCATTTCCATTTCCCACCTTCCCCACCTCGGGATGAAGGCTGGCGACTGCCAAAATATCCTCTGACAACCTGCAGAGCCTGCATTTCTTTCTTGGAGTGTTTTGCAGGTGTAGGGCAAAGGGATAACACTTGCCTCCACGTAAGACCCTGCCAAGTGCCGGGTCTTATACCTCTTACACGCACGCAACCGTGGCATCAAAACCGCGTGGTGGCTGCAGCCTCCGTGGCGCGAGCGGAGCGTGGCAGCAGGTCCCCCCGCCTTCCCGGGGAAGATGAATTAGGGAGCTGTCAGCGAGGGACAGCCGCAGCAGTTGTGTTGCTGTAAAGGGGCAGTGGAAGTGTCTTTGATTAATGAAACCATAAGACTCAGCTGTTACACAGCCCTTCTTCGGCATAGAGAGATGCCCTCAGACAGGCTGAACACGCCGTGCTCTGCAAAGACTTCTCCTGGCCGCAGCCTGGTCTCCTCCTGCCCTCCACCAGCACAGCTGCTTTTGCCTGGGTCTGTACCACTTCCTCAGGAGTTCCCAGAGCTGACAAAGAACTAATTATTTCCAATTAGAAGCCGGAAGATGAACATCACGCACCTTGTCAAGTCAGTAAATTAACGTATCTGAACTGCGCTGGGCTTTGGTGAGAGCCCAGAGCACCCAGAGCGAGGAGATGGCAGCGACGGGAGGGACTCTGAGGCACTGCAGCCCAGGGATGACGAGTTGGGTGTGCCAAGCCCCGGTGTGGCCAGGCTTTCATCTGGCGTTGGCATCAGTAACCGTCATCCAGCCAAGGAGCATCGCTGCAGGGCTCCTGCCGAGGGTTCCGCACGGAGCCGAGCCGGTACGGGCGCTGCTGCCGGCAATGCAGGGCTGCCGGCCGGTGCGACGGCACCCGTGCAAGGCTGGTGTTTGGTTTGTGTGGGCTGGGATTGCTGGGCAGGAGCGGGAGATGGGCACCTGGCACAAACGGCACCCTAACGCTTCCAGGCACCAACTGCTCCCCCTGCGAACGCAAGAGTTAGAACCATATTCCAGCGCCAGCAGAACCAGAAGCGCCACACAGAGACGGGTGTTTCTCCCTGCCCTTTTCCCCTCTTGAAAATGCCAAGTGCTTTCCCGGGATGCTCTGATGACAGCAAGGACCAAGATCCTCAGGAACACGGGGACAGCCGTCCCGGAGAACAACAAGCATTTTCACGCAGGCTGTTTGTGCAAACTGCCTGGTTTTCCACCCAAGTTCTCAAGGTAGAGACACAAAATGCTTGTTATCAGCGTTTCGCCGGCGTGATTTACTACTGCTAAAACAAGGGTGGTGCATGCAGCGTGGGGGAGCACGGAGCACGGTCGGAGTGGTCAGTGTCTGTTGGGACGGCTGGGATGGAGCGGGGAGCCAGGCTTGGACCGAGGCCATTGCTGTGCACCCAACAGTGAAACCCTCCTACAGCAAACATATTTTTCGGGAAGGACAATGGAAGCAGAAGGTGTGAAAAAGAGCTCATGCAGCGTGAGTCCCGGTGGAACCACACGGCACCGCGCAGCACACGGGGCTGCCTGCATCACATTCGAGTTGGCTCCGCTCCCAAAACCACACAAACATCTGCGCAGAGGGGAGTGAGTGACCACGGGCTGAAACCACGCTGGAAACTTGTCATCTCAGGGAAGAACAACGCAGGCTGATGCCACGGCTGTGGGCAGCATCGCATCCCAGGGCCCCACACTTGCAGTTTTCTCCTTTATGTTTTGACTTTCTGCAACAATTTCAATGTTGGAGCATTAACAGGGAGAGCGCTGCCTTTAGCTCTGGCGTAATTAGTTTTGTTCAGCCTACAACATGTTTTGCTGAAGAATAAATAAATACCTTCTGGGTGAGCCAAGTCGCGAATGGGACGCCAACCCTGACGGCACGCTCTGCTCCCCCCGGCCCCGGCCAAAAGTACGCGTTGTCCCGAACCGACGAGCCTGGGCGTTGCTGTGCTGTCCTGGCGCTTCAGGACCTCCCCGAGGAGGTTTGCTCACGATTAATTCATTTCTGAGCAGCCTCACCCCCCCCTCCCCAATGTGCACAACAGGTTCCATGCAAATTTGGGAGCTTTTAAATTACACCGTTAATGAAAGTAAATAAAGGCAGTTAAAAGGCAATTTGCTCAATTGGTGTTAATATTTAAGCACAGCATGTATAAAAACAAGATCGCAGGATGCGGTTTTTCTGCGAGGAAACTTTTGGTCCCGACTTTCCCACGGAAAGGATCGAGTGTACGCGGCGAGCGCTGTGCGCAGGGTCAGGACTCGGAGCCCCTTGGCAGCAGGCGGTGAGGGTTCTTATTAAGGAGAAATCCCTCATTCCCCCTGCGTTACCAATCGCCCCGGTGAGCCCGGCAATTCCTCCTCTGCCAAGGGGGACAACTGCAGTCCCCCTAAATTCCCTGTGATGCCAGGATTGAAGGGCACTTCCTGGGCTCTATGGACCTTCACTGTGCTGAGAGGCATCAAAGCCTTTTAACACAGCGCGCTGGCTGGGGAGCGGGCAGGAGCTGTTGGCCAAAACCTTCTCCACTTGGTGGGTAACCACGGGAGGAGGAGGTTTACGTTAGCTGGGTTCCTTGCCACAGCTCACACGGGTGATCAGGGGGCTGCCCTCGGGCCACCCAGTGCACAAGAGGATGCACCTGTGCATGAGCTGCATCTCTGCATGCCCCGGAACCTCCTGGGCAACCTCAAGAGACAATGAGAGCCCTGCGCATCCCCTGCTTTCGCAGGACTCTCATCACCCACAGCACTTTGGCCACGGGCAGGTAGCGGAGCCGTCGGCAGTATTCCCAGCATCGCACATCCAGCGCATCCCCGGCTCTGCACGTTACTGCAACCACACGTAAAAGCAACACCCAGACCCGCTGGGAATGCGGTGGCTGCTGCGCAAGCAAACCAAGGAGAACATCATCAGCCAGCCCAAGGTACCACAGGATGCCCCAATGACAGCATCGCTGCTCCGCATGCTCCGAGTTCCCATTCCCAGGCAGGGATGTGGTGTTGTGCCCGGGGCTACCCTAAGAGCAACAAGTTCTTAAAGAAAAATGATAACAGTGACCTGACTCCACAACAAAGCAGGCAAAAAAAGCAATCTTCATTTCCCTTCATCAGCTAGGACACAGCCCAAGAAACGCCGCTGCTCCTCTGGTTTCTAAGGCGCGTTTGCGGCCAGCAGAACTGCAGCTAACGCTTGCCCCTCAGTTAAGCCCAACTCTTGGCAATGCCCCATTTGGCGGGTTATGATGCTCTCGCATAAATTCGCTTTCAAAACAGGAGCTGTTGGTGAATGAGACCTCGATTTCTAATGGTTGGAAATATTTTGTACACTCTGCTGCTCCCTCTGTACCCCTTTGTCAGGGTCGAGGTCTGCAGGCTAAAGCGGGTACCAAAAGACCATCTGTAGCTCCCGTCTTTACAGAGAAGTTTAAATAGGGGGATGAATGAGCACAGGAATTAATGAATGATAAAGCCGTATGGTCTCAGTCAGCCTCCTACGCCTGCATGTGGTATTCAAACCCTCCCAGCCTTCTGCCACAAAGAGAGGTTTCTAAGCTACAAAAAAAAAGAGGGGAGGGGGGGAAGGAAAGGAGCGGGGGGTGCGTGCGTGTAGGTTTTTAACAACAAACCCAGCGACTCGCCTCAAAGTTCCCACCAGGTTTTCCAGTTCCACTTTGCAGGAAAGGCCAGCATATATGCGGAGAGGAGGGAAAAATAGGGGGTTTACCCCAAACCGGCTGCAAACCCCACTTTGATGGCAAGCGAAGCCCAGCAGAGTCAGCTCCAGGCTCGTCATGCTGGGGCAGTGGTCCCAGTGAGGGCACCCCAGGGCAGGCAGGTTTCAGATGAGCCACCTGGAGCGATCACACCACCACCTGCTCGCCCAGCGTTTGCTGTGCCCCCTCAGCGCATCCATTTGGTACGGATTAAACACGCCTGGAAAAAAAATAAGAAATCTTGGAAGGCCCTACAGGTGCTTTAAGAGAGATGTTGTGATGAGGGTGCGCTCTGTGCCCAGAAACATCCATTACAAAACAGCTCCAAAGGGAAAAAAAAGAGAAACTCAAGGTGAGCATGGGTTGAGGAACCTCTACAGAAATGAAACCCGCTCACCAGAGCTGCAGGAAAGCAAAGTCCCATCCCTCCATGCTATCTCGCCGAGCAGACCCTGGCCGGCTTTTCCTAAGGATGGCTCCTGTCAGCCCTGAAACACCAGCAAGGTGAACCCAGGATCAAACACCCCAAATCTTTCCAGCTCCTAGTCAAGAACTCAGAGCTGACGGTGAGGGATCGTTTCCCTCCGAAGGAACCCGCCAGAGGCTACCGTAGAGGCAAACGAAGCACTGGAATGCTACTTTTATTTTAAGAGCTGTCATGTGTAAAGCACTAGCGTTTTTGAAATTGCATTCTCGAGTTAATTAAATGGACAATCTTTTATACATAAAAAGTGAAAGCAAGCAATTAAAAGCTAGGCAAAGAGAAAGTGCCTTTCCGGAGGTGGGCACTACCCTCTGTGCTCACCCCTCACAACCCGTGCATCTCGAAGGAGATGGGGAGGGCTTTTACACCGCATCCAAGTCTACTGATGGGATTCAGCATCACAAAACCCCACGCTGGGACGATGCGCTGAACCATCCCGTGGGTCCCTTTCCACCTCCTGATGTGCCCATGGAAACCATACGGGCTGAACACACACATTTCCTATATACAGGGATACTTCCTGGCTTGCGACAATGTGAAAACCCACAGCGGTTATCTCTGCTGCAGTAAAACACCGACCTTCAGTTTTAGGCAGGAGGTAAAGTTCACTATCGATCGGACCCACCGTAAGCTGTTTATAATTACTATTATCTCCGAGTTAATCTTGCGAGAGGTCAACAGTTTTACAAAAATCTTGCAAGCCGTGGCTTTTACCTCCCAACTTCATATCTGGGTCAAAAGGTCAATTACTCAGCTTGCTAACCTGAAATTCAACTAAAAAATGCCTGTTCCCACCCCAAAGCTCCACCAGCGCAGCAGGGACGCGGGCAGGCACCGACCCTTGGCACAGGCAGAGCGCCCAAACGTTTAGAGCATCCAAGCTCTAAAGGAGAAGAGGAGGAGAAGTCAAGGAGAAGAGTTTTCTCTGTAGCCACAGGGCCAGTCCTGGTCCATAAGCTGACCTGGGCTTTGCTGCTCACAGGGTGGGAGCTTCTGCTGCCGAGGGGCTGGGGCATCCCCTGCACCCTGGGGTGCTCGGCGTTGTGCTGGTGACTGCCTGGTCCCTGCACTACTGGCTTGCGTGGCACAATACTCTGAAGTCATCAACCTCCTCCCATAACGCATCATGTGTTTAGGCAGTCACCTCTTTCCCTCGGTGCATGAAATGAGTATTTAAACCTCCAGGCTCCACTCCCAAACCTGCTCCAGGGAAGTGACAAATGAAAGCGGAGCAGAAACCTGCAGAGGTGCCGGGAGAAGCCTTGAAGAAGGATGAAGGCGCGACCCGTTCTCTCATCCCACCAGTCTCTCCTTGCTCTGCATCATCAAACATCATTGCTTGCGTGCCCTTACGCCCCGCGATGGGATGCTGCCGCGCAAACCCTGCTTGGGGAGCACAAAGCAATGGGAGCCGTTGCGCCCTCTCCTGCGAGGGGCTGGGGGCTCGGAGGAGGCTGCGAAGCGCAGGGCACGCGGAGCATTGCTCAACTGCTCTGCAGGCAGGTGTCATAAACAAGCAGGCACATGGCAAACATATCGATTTCCCGGAGCTTATCGTGCAGCAACCGGTGCTCAGTTACCAGGCTACTTCAATATGTAATTTACTGCAAGGAGGGAGAGCGGGGCTGAGGGCGGCTGAAATATTTACCGTGGGATGGACGGGGAGGTTGAAGGTGCGCACCGCGCTGCAGGCGGGCAGGAGGGAGGCACGGCGGCTCCCGTCTCCAGCTGTCCTTAGCATTTCTCAACTATAGAAAAAAAAAGCCCCTTCGCCGCGGTGACGGAGTGTTTACACAGATGCTATTAATCTTCTTCTGCAACTGTTTACACTATGAAAATATAGTCTCAGCTACCCGGGCTCTCCGTCTCCTTAATTTAAATTCAGATGCTTAATTTCTGTCAAAACAGAGCCCACCCAAATTACCTCCATCCATTTCTTGTGCTCAACTTGCCTTGTCATCTGAGAGCCCGCCCGGCAGAGAGGGGACGAAGCCAGGTGGGAGCCTGGGAAAGAAGACTTTCCTCCTCCAATCCGCCCGGGACCAGCTGCGAGGACTGGACTCAGCCTGCTTTATATGTGCCCAGCCTGAGAGAACACTGCTCTGCACGCAGGTACCTCCCTTCGCCTGGCAAAGCCGTGGGGTGTTTGCCCCAATTCAGCCCCTCCTGGAGACACAACAGCATCCAAGCCATCGCCACTCGCACCGTGTCTGCCCTGACTGGAAACCAAGTCAGCATCCATCAGGTGATGGGAACATCCATTCTTGTACAGATTTCATTATCGAGACACCTTCCCAGCCCACGAGTGGAGTTTTGGAGGGGGAAAGGAGCCGCCCTCTCCCTCCCGGCACCCCCAGCCACATCCCACGTCTCAGGGAGTTTGGAAGACGGTCAAGGGGATCCCGGGATCTTCGGGAGGCTTGCGTTGTCAGAGCATAAAATTCAAAAAAAAAAGCCCCTCTTTATACAGTGCCTCTCAGTAGATCTTTTGGAATTTACAAGATAAATACTGGTAATTTGATTCTTATCTTCTTCAAATCCAATTCTAAGGCAATTCTGTGTAAAGGACACTAATTATAGCCAGCGGGGGGAAAGAAAAGGTAACCCATCAGTAAGAATACACGTGAAACATTTAAAGGGGTATGGGACACCGAAAAGTTAAACGGATTTCAGATCTGCTGTCACAAGAACAATAATTTGTTGGGTGAAAATGGTTTCCTGGTCCATTGCCGCTCCCCAGCACGTGCTGCTGGTGATCGGCTCTGAGCTGCGCTGGAATCAGCGGCCGCGTTTGCTCTCGGTTTGCCAGTGCTTTGGTTCCCAGCAGATCGTTCAGAGCTGCCCAGGCGCCGGAAAGCAAGGCTGGGAGACAGCAGCACCAGGAGAACCCAATCTTTATGCACAGCTGTGTTACTTTCACCCTTATTTCCCAATCTTCCATTATTTACTAATGAAGAGGCACAAGATTATAGGCATAGGGGAAGGTGATTGGCAATGTACGCTGAGTGAGGCAAAGCCATCCCTCCTTAGCCCGAACACAGCATGTTCTCCACACCAAAACACCAGCAATCCCAGCTCTGAAACGCTACTGGGGGGCCACAAGCCCCCCTGTGCGCTCCGACCACCCAACAGCCCCTGATTCCTGCTGAAGAGCATCCTGAGGAGGAGGAGGATGGTGGGGAGATCACACCGGCCACTGCTGCAAAACACGGCTGAACGTTACAGCACCTATAAAATAATAAAACCCCGACCTCGGGAGGCAGAGCCAGGATGTGGTGGAAGACGATGCAGGAAGAATCAAAAGGATCTGGCAATCCAAACAGGGTCTCGTTTAACGAGTGCTGTGGTGGGCTGTTGCTCTGCAAAGTCCGTTGGAAAAGCCCCGGACCCAGAGAAGGGCTTGGAACAAGAGAGGGGCTTAGAACCAGAGCAGGAGCAGCTGAGGCCACAGCATCTCAACCAGCAAGAGCTGAGCTGCTAGTGGGGCTGGTAGACCTCAACTAGCAAAGCCAGGAATTATTCATTCCAGGGGAGGGTGGAAAGATGTTGTTTCTGAACCGGTGGGAGGCTGACATTCAGATCCGTCATCACTGTCCCTCTGAAGACAATACGATTATTTCTTTGAGCAGCGTGACACTCGTGGCTAACTCACGTCTGACCCCGCCAGCGCAGGGCAAACGCCGCGCGAGAGGTGACCAGCGGTAATTGAAAATACAAGCACTGTGGAGCGAAGCAGAAGAGCTGCCTCAGCAGTGACCCTCGCCGCAACAGGTAAGAGCGATGGCATCCGGAGGCCAACCGGCATGTACGGTAAATCAGTGCTTTGCTGAGGCTGCACGTCGGGGACGGCCGCAGCGGGGGCACGCGGAGCAGTAGAGCCACACTCCCAGGAGGCACCGCTGATGGGCTCCCGAGCTTGAACTAAGGCCGGCACCGGGAACTAAGACACATCCCGTGTCGCAAACTCCACACAACGTCATGGCGAGAGGGGAAAAAGCCCCTTAGCCCGCTACAGCACTTTTGAAAATAGCCCCTTTTCCCCAACATCGCGTATGCAAACATTTCCTATCATCCCGCTTCCATGATTCAGCAATTCAAGCCCTAGTATTAAAAAGTATGGTAATCCGGCACATTTGTGCAGAAGAATGGCAAATTCACGCCTTCAAGGACTTATGAGAGCTGTGCTATTGAGAAAAGACATTTTCCCTTTCTTGTATTGAAAGAAAAATACAGTTATTTGAAAATGGCAAAAGAATCAGCTCATTAGTTAATAACAGTGACAAACCCCCTACCCCAGGAAAACCGAGCGCTGTAGACCCAAGCAAGAATTAAGCCAATGCCTGTAAAGAAGGAAAAAAACCCACATCCGATAGGCGCCCGGCCCCAAACTGTAAATTACCTGGGAGAGAGAAAGGAACACACCAAAGACCCTGTGGCAGCCCCTCGCCATAACCACTGCAGCCTGGCACGATGCCCCCACTGAGCAAACCCAGTGCCCTTTCAGCCCGGCCATGGTCCAACGTCACCGCTCAGCACCCACCCACCTGTGGGGTGGTCCCCCACTGGGGACTGGGGTCCCCAGCATCACGGGAGGGACCAAGGCTGAGCACCATGAGGGGACCTCGGGGGGATGTAGGGCTTTGTGGGGGCACCATGGGGGATGCAGGGCATCGCTGGCGCATCACGGGGGGATGCAGGGTGTCACGGGGGCTTTACAGGGGAGATGTGGGGCATGGTGGTGACCAGGGACATCATGGGGGGACCGGGACTCGTCTCGGCTGAACTAGGACCTGCCTCACTGCGTCCAGCCACTCTTTGTCTGTTCGCCCCTGCCCGGGCTCTTGTGCTGTCGGTAATGTAATTTCTCTCGCCCTTCGCTCACTTATGCAGAAAACGTGGTTTGCACGTGAGCCATCACAGCACAAAGGAGCCCGTACAAAGACACAACTCCCAATCAGGAAGAACTGAACCCCCCCAAAACACCGGCAGCAAGAGGAGGTGGTGCACTGGGGATGCAGGAGTGGGCAAAGCACCACGAGCATCTCTTCCCGCAGCAGCTCATGGCAAAGCAAACCCTGGTGCCGCACGACTCCGCACGGGAAATCCCGCTCACAGACACACGTGCCACCTTTTCAGTAAGGTGGAAACACGCTACCCTGCACCAAAGCCCAAAGACACTTGGTCCCAGAGAGCATGTTTGACACCAGGGACTGAAAATACCCATCCATGAGAGCACCAGGGATGCAAACCCCAACCCGCGGCACATCCACAAGGGAAGATGCAGTGCTGGTGACCGAAAGCCAGGCACGTCCAAGCCGGGAGACACCCAGCCCAGCCATACAAACACAACGCAACGTGGTTTGCTGTTCACGTTAGCAGGAAGAAAGTCCCCATCACTCACTCTAGGTCAGTGATCCTTATCAGCCCCCACCAACTGTATTTGCGGGTGGCACCAAACGCCCAAGCAAACAAAGCGGGGGCTGGGAGGGAGGAGAGGAAAGCGCACAGCATTTGCACCCTGGCCTTGGCCCGCCACGCCCGCGTGTTGTGGGATGGTGGGCAAACGGGCTCTGGCACACTGGTACCTGCGGTTGTGCATCACGGCGTTGTGCGTGATGGCGTTTGATGGCCCTCCCCAATACACATACTGCTAGTGGGAAGCTCGCCACGCACGGCCGCTTCGTTCACTTAGCAACAAAGGTGCTAATTAGGGAGCTTCTCCACCTCCAGCCGGAGGAGGATGCAGTGCAGCTGCCCGTCCTGGCAGCGGCCGAGCCTTTGGGGCTTGTCCAGCAGAGCAGACCACGCCATGCATCGCTTGGGCTATGGGATAAGGAGAAAGAAAGCATCCCAAGGGAGATTCTCATCTCTGCTCCTTCATGGGGCACCTTGGCTCAGCCCCCATCACCACGGTCTGCTCTTTTGCCATCTTCTGCATGGGCCCAGCTGGAAGAGTCCCTCTCGCAACAGTGAGGTCTGATGAGAGCTTTTCTCCTGCTCGCCCTCGCAGTGCCTCAGGCTCATGCAGAGCGACCACTCGCGTGCGTGCGTGGGTTGGCACATGACCCCACAGACCTCCTCGCTCTCCCTATCCACATGCTGGTCTCGGCACCCGCTCCGGGGCAGCCCAGAGCATCTCCCACCCTGCTAAATAATGCATCGGCCAGCCCTAATTAATGCGAGGGAAGGGTGATATACATTTCTGGGCTGCTTTCAGTTACGTTTGGTTAGATGCTGAAGGAAGAGCTGCCTCCAGTTAAAGGGTCAGATAAGCCAGAAATCAATACCAACGACTGCTTCTGCATCCCGAGATCCCGGTACCCTCCCCAGCTCCCAGGGGCAGGGCTGGGGGCAGCCCCGGTGCTGCCGACTCAGCACCTTGAGGGCTGGGAGCTGCTGGTGGCCCAGTTCCCACCAAAGCACCCATTTCCCCATGGTCCCTCCCCTACACGCAATCGTCTCCACAGCCCCCAGAAATGCAAAGTTCAAACGAAATGCTGCCCTTCAACCAGGGCAACAACGAACCGAACGGCTGGGGGGAAGGCATGGCAAAGCCAGAACCCCAAAGCGCTTCCCCCATCCCTCTCCAGCTTTTGATGGCCAGAGGAGACAGGGACTCAGCAAACAAAAATGACAACCTCCTTTTCACTTCTTTCCACGGGAAAAGTTTTCTTCCAAGCTAAAATATTTCCCCCAAAATATTCCTGCCGCAGGGAAGCTGGGTTTCTGTTGGTTTCATCGCAGACGGATGGTTCCCGTGCAAGGCAACCCGTGTACAAGGCAAGCAGAGGCTGTGCTCCAAGCATCCACCACCCAAGCGCCCCACGAGACGGAGCAGCCGCTGGAGCTCCATCACCTCCTGAAAGGCGAGGGCGGTGTGGGCAGAGCTTCGCACGCCCCAAGCGCCTCCAGCCACCGCTCTTGTTCGTAGAAGTGCCCTCCCTCCCACCCTCAGCGCTTGGGATATTTTCTACGAACATGGGGAAGGAAGAAAGAGAAGAGGAAATCACCGCGTTGCTGGTAAAAATAGCAGAACACCCCGCAGGGAGGCACAGAGGGTTTCGGTTCCGAGCGCTGCGGTGTTTCGCAGAAAGGGGCCCCAGCGTGCAAGTCAGTGGGCACCTGCCACGCTCCGACCACCCCACGTCCTGGGCTTGCCGTGTGCCCCCAGCAGAGAGGACCTGCCCTGGTGCCGGTGATGCATGGTGGCACCGTGGCCCACACCCTCCACCCACCGCAGCATCGTGCGAGGGGATGGTGTGCCCATGCCGGAGTGGGTAGAGAGGGACCAGTGAGGCGGCAAGAGTTGCACAATACTTGCGCTTTATCTCTCCCACGTAAAGGCAGTTTGTGTGTGTTGCGCAGCAGGCTGCGACCGCAGCCCGTGCACAGCCACAGATAAGATATCCGCCGCTCGCTGTGCCCCACTGCCGGCACCGAGCTCCCAGCGCCTGCCCCGGTTCGCACGATCTGGAAGCTGTTCGCTGGGGCTCTCTGCGCCGAGCATCCCGTCTGGTTTCCCCCTCAGGTAACCCTTTTCTGAACCAATTTGAGCACCTCTGTCCAAACCCTAGATACACCCAAGCAATTTGGATGCCTGAGCATCCCAAGCAAGTCCCAGCAAACCCTCAAGAAGCCAAAACCAGGCGATAAAATCTGGAAAGCGATGAGCCCCTACAGAAGACTGGTACTGCCACGTGAGCACGCTTCCAACCACGTGTGCACGCTTCCAAGAAGACTGTCTGGGTGTTGGTTGGATTTTATTTTACGTACAGTCTGTGCTGTGGTTAAATCGAATTTCTTAGAGTCGTAGCCTTCACGGGTTTGGTTTGTGCGCGCCAAGATTAGTACAACCTGTCCCTAAATACCATAATAAAAAACACGTAGTAAGCGCTTTGCCTTTATTTATGTCAGTGCTGGTTTCAAGGAGGATGAATCACACTTCCTCCTTAGCACTCCTTTCTAATGTGATTTACTATAAATAATGTGTAGAGAAAAGAATGCGGGAAGGTGACAAAGGGCAAAGTGCATGGAGCAGAGTGCTGTCCCCAAATTCAGGGACAAGAGCAGAAAAGCACTTTCAGCCGTCGCGATGGAGTAGCAAACAGCACGTGGTTGTAACCAGCGTAGTACATGGTATGTGAACGCAATGAATGAAAATTAAAGGAGAGGCAAGAGCGACGTATGTATATATATATGAACTGCATTATGCCCTTATACAATTCCCTAGGAGTCACTTAATAATCAACACAGGTTTCCAATAGGAAACCCCATTCCAGCCTTCCCCTTTCCAAACAGGCAAGGGGACACCCGCTGTGCCAGGATTGGCTCCATCAGCCAAGGGGGACCATGCCGGGAGGGCATTTCGGTGGGCAGAGGGCTTTCTGATGCTTTTCGGTAGGAAAACTGACTCGGAAAACGTGGTGTTGCAGTCGTTCCACATGGAAATAAGAGCCCACCACCCAACAGTGGGGATGAGGAACCCATTTCCCCACACACCCCATCTCCCATGGGGGATTTGCACTCTTTTCAACCCCAAGAGCGCACTGGTGACGGAAACGGCCTCGTGTTTGGGGTTGTGGGGCTTTTTGAGTTTCTCTTTGTTTTTCCGTTCCCTCAAGGTCTGCCTTCTTTATAGGTCACCAAGGCGAACGCAGGCGTCCTCCTCCCCGCCACACGCCAGATTTGTAGACACACAGAGGTGTATTTTTTCAACCGGAGGTCCACGGTGTGCAGGGTAAGAACCATGGCATCCTCACGCCGGCATCCTGCGCTCCCTGTCTCTCTGCCTTTGCGCCCGGGCGATGCCGGCGTGCAGCACGCCAGCCGCTCCTCGCACAGTGCTAAACAGAGCACGGGGTTATCAGCCTGGCTGATACACGCAGATAAACAGCCCATCTCCCGCGCTGACACCGGTAACAAAGCAGGGTGTTTAATGCCGATTTATGGCGGGCGACTCGAGCCAGGCTCAACATGCCTTACAGCGCTCGCGCCTACGTGGAGAAGTGTTTCCTCAGTTGCATATCGCCGACTTGTTTGCTAAACAACACGCCAATACAACAGCAACAAGATGACGAAAGGCCGACGGAAAACTAAACCCGCACAGCGGGGCGTGTATCCAACCATAATCTACTTAAAATCAGTTAAGAACACTACAGCGAAAACGATACGGGCGGCCCTGGCCCCTGGCCAGAGCGAGAGCCTGGGCCACAAAGGCTCGCTCCCACAACCCGAATTTTACAGCCGCGCTCTCTTCTGCAGCTGCAAAACGGCTGAGCTGGTGGATGCTCTTTGTCAAAAAGAGGAATCCACCTTTATTGGCACAACCATGCGGGTCCGGCAGTGCTTGATGCTCCAGCAAAGGCATCTGCTGCTCCCCACGTTGGCTGCAGGAGTTCTCTGAAATACTGTGAGGAGTGCAAACCCCCATTCTGAACCGGTCCTGAGCATTTCAGGCACGCTTCAGCCTGAAGATCACCCAGCAGTGCTTCCCAGGCCTTTGCAATGGAGCTGGTGTCTGGGAATATGAGTGGATGTCACAGCTATGTTAGAAGCTCATAAGCCGCTATCAAGAGGCATCTCAACCCATGCAGATTTGCCTTGTTTGCATTTACTCAAAATGATGGATAAACCTTTCTCTGTTGCTCGTACACGACTCTCTTCCATCTGAATTCGCCACCCTCCTTGTTTCACTGGCATCCATCGCACCCACTTTGCAGCCGCTGGTTTCTGCTGGAGCCGGAGAGCAGAGGGGACCTCTCGCAAGCCCAACGAGCCCTGCGAGGCGCGAAGGCGCTGCTATCCGCAGAGGCGTCTCGTTGCCACCCGCGGGCACCCGGCTCCCATCGTTCATTGGCTGTAGAGTGGGATGCAGACGCTATCGCATCCTGACGGCGCCTGTTGGCGATGGCAAAACACGGAGTGATGCCCAGCAAAGAGCTAAAGCGACCATAAAGTGTTGAGCTCCTAACACCGGGCCATGGAGGGGGAAACCTCGCAGGCAGAGTGACACAAGCCAGGACTGCCGGGTGAGGGGGAATGAATGGAATAGGCTAATTTACACAGGAAGTGAGCACTTACCAGACCCTTCATCCCAACACACAAAACCCTCTGCCATATCTGGAAGCAATTACACCCAGTTAACATGATCTGCCTGCCACTAAAATTAACTGCAAACAGAAATATTTTTCACTTTTGCAACAGGAGATGCCATGGCCCCGTGTTTGGCTGCCGGGAAATATTTAGTAATTACTCATTTAAAGCCTCTCTTGAAGCTGTCAAGGAGCAGGGGTGGGAGGAGTAAAAGAAAAATCTTGCTAATTGCGAGCAAAAAGGAAAATGCAGATCGTTTTACTCCATCCAAGGAAAACAGATTGACGCACCGGTGTAAGGAAAGAGCCAGCATCGTGCAGGAGCAGGGAAGGCTGCAGGGATGCTCCACCACAAAGAGCCTGGCTCTGCTCGGCACCATTTCCACGCACCACGAGGAAAAGAAGCTCTCAATAGCATCACCCCTGAAACATCCCAGGCTCTCCGAGGCTCCTCTGTGTAGCCGAAAAACAGTTTTTTAACCAACATTGCTGTACGAGTCAGAATGTGAACGGAAAAGGCTCCACACAAAGCTTATCCAACTGCTGCAAGTGACACCAATGCGACTGCTTTGGGGAAAAACTACCCAAGCATCCTCAGTTGGGCAGGTTTTCTGGATCAGGGCCCCAGGTGGTGCCAATCCACCTGCCCGGGGTCCCTGGGAAAGGAGCTGCACTGGGGAAAGCGGAGGCACCCTGGTCGGAGGGCACGGCAGCATCCCCATCTGCCCTCGGAAGCCCCTCCGCTGCCATCGGGAGGGAAGAGGCAGAAATTATAAGTGGGCAAGGGGAGAAGGGAATGGGAAAAAAAAAAATAAAAATGGTGTTTTCTGATGGGAATCTCAGAGTTTTGCTTTAAAACACATCTGCTGCACAACTAAAATGATGCAGAATAATTGACAGAATAACACAGGAGCCAAAGGGGGCTTTTCCCCCTCCGTGCTAGGAGCCGAGTATGGAAATGGTTAAGTCCCCCACTGAATAAATCAAAAGTTCAAGGCTGCAACACATCCCGCCGTATCCCCCCTCTGCCTATGACAAGAACCAGAGAGCCCCCGAAATCCCAAGCATCCTGAGCGGGGTCTCCGCCGGCGCTCACAGGTTACACGCTCGGGGTCAGCGCCGTGGACCTTAGCTGCAACATTCATTTCCTGAGCGGGGCACGTCCCCCTGCCCATAAAGCTAATAAGAGCTTCCTCGCTCGGCCGCCCCGTGCTGCCGGAGCCGCGCGGCAGCAGCCAGGCGGCCGGGAACACTGGTTTCCATTAGCCCCTTATGATGCCAGGTGCCGCTAATAAGGCCCATCAGCAAGAAACAAGAGCTGCCAGGTCGTCTTCGGACTCTGGAAGTAATCACAGGCAGGGTTTGGGGGGCTGCTGGCTTTTTTTCCCCCTCTTCCCTTCCCCCCTTGTTTTCTATTTTTCCTCCTTTTTTTTTTTCCAAGTTTCGATCGCTGCGGAACATAAATCGCCGAATGCTTAAAATAAAATAAAAAATAACTACTGTACCAGGCTACTGAAAATTAACACTAATAACATCTCACAAAGCACTTGGGATCCGATTTATCACGTTTATTGCTTTAATGGTATACTGCATCTGTTTCTCACTGTGACACATCGAGCAGTGCCAACGCGCCTAATGGCATTAGTAGTACAACGTTCCGCTAATCCAGGCGGAGACGGATGGAGGTGAGGCTGGCAGAGGGAGAGCCAAACGCTGGAATATTTCCCTATGCAGCTACTTAATGTTTGCTATGACTTTAATGTTACAGTTCCACACAGGCCAAGAGGCTACATATCATGGGGATTGCTGAGCACTGGAACCAGGACCAGGATTCCCTTGGGAATTTCCCTGAGCAGGAGCATTTCAGACCAGCATCAACACATCCCAGAGCCAGGGAGCAACAGTGCCTGGTTCTGCACCCTGGACCAAGGGAGCATCGATGCTTGCTCCCACCACACCGTAGCGCTGCCGGCAGCAGCCAGGTAGATCTGCCACTCTTCTGTGCTTCAGAAGGGGGAAAAGAGGGCAAAACTCCACAGTTTGAGGCATTGTGGCCAACTGGCAGCCAAGGTGGAAAAGCCAGCCTCTATATCCCTATCCTGAAAACGCTCCACCACGCACATGCCATTTAGGTGACAGCTCAGCCATAAAACCTCACAATGCCAAACTCGGACGTGAAAATGGGAAGGGAGGCTTTCCCTAAGGTGCATCCCCCTGCAACAGCGAGGACAGACCCCTTCCAGCCAAAACTGCTCCCCAGAGGAGCATCCACCCACCACCGGCCTCCACTGGCTGAAGGACACCATCGCCACAAAGCACTTTCGTTTTCCAGCCGAGCATCTCCGTCTCACCCAGCCACACGTGGCAAACGCTGCCATCACTACAGTGGGTGAACTCCCAGATAGCATCAGTCTTCGGATGCTTGGCCATGCCACTAATGAACCTCATTGAATCCCATCCCCACCTGCAGCCTTCTCTGTTGCTATGGACATGGAAAAGAGGAAACCACGTCTTTCGTAAAGTTTTAAGGTATTTAACTTCCCGATGACAACCCGCCTGGGCTCAGCCTGTGGCTCAGCACGGCACTCACTTTGCAGCTCAGGAGGCTTTTCTTCATGCAAAGAACCCCAAAAAGGGCCACTGAACTCTGGCTTTTTTGCCTGCAATTAGAAGCAGTGATCGATACCAACATTAGATTAAGTTTGAACTTTGCTGAACCTAGAAGGAAATCTTTTATAAAAAAAATTAAAGAGATGCCAACTCAATATACACTCAATTAGTCAAAATCATAAGCTCGGTAAAGAGGAAAAAAATGGATTGTGCAGCAGTCGGCAGGTTGGGGAACCCAAAAACTGCAGTCAGTGCCGTGGCTTGCAGCCACTCGGCCACCAAAGGTCACAGCTCAGCACCCTCAACTCATCGGCTTTGTGACAGGGCAGGGAGGACGCTGTCACGAGGCCGAGGGCAGCGTGGAGCCACGCTCCTGCGTGGGGCTGGGGCAGGCGACCAGCACTCGGGCACCCGCCGTCACCCCCGGCGCTCACCGCAGCCCGGCAAAAAGCCAGCCAAGCCTTCGCTCTCCCTTTTCCTGCCTGCGCCTCCCATACTAATGGGGAGAGGAACAACACTTAGAAGGCTCTAACGATAAACATGTATGTTTATACTTCTATAGGCGTGTGTGTGTGTGTAAACAAGCGTACCGGCCATATGCGTACACTTGCTCGTGCAATGTAAACAGGCACAGCACACGTTGGCTCACTGAGCTCCTTGCAGCATCAGCTCTGGGTGGGTTTGAGCGCTGTCTGTCACCTGCTGGGGTTTGGCACGTGAAAGCCGTTGTGCCAGGCAGCCAAGCACGGAGCAGGGCAGCCGAGCATCATGCCAGGGTAGCCGAGCATGGCGCAGTCCCGTTAGGTGCCCCTCCGTGGCAGCTGCCCCCAGATCCTTACTGGGAATGACTGCGCCCTGGGCACCTCCGTGCTCACTTCAGGGTCAGAAAGCAAAACCACAGCAGCAAATGCACAGCAGAAAGAGGTCAGTGAAAGCAGTCAGTCAACAAGCAACGCTGCAGTGCCCCCAGCACATCCTGCCCCTGCTGCCAGCCAGCTCAGGGAGGTGATGCCAGGACCTCAGCACAGACTGCAGATCCCCCCTGACCACCTCTCTACGAGGCACTGGAGCCAAGAGGAACCCGGTGCAGCTGCCACCACCACCAGAGCTGCTCCAGCAGAGTTACAGATCCCAGTCTAGCGTAGATGCTGTTTAACAGCTCCATGAATACAACAGGACCCCACAAATCCTCCCCAAATGGCAATTTTCACAATGTATTAGAAAGCAAGCACTATTAAAAAAACCACATGAGACCGTGTCTGCACACAAACTGCCTTGGATTTAGACTTTGGAGGGGGGTAAGTTCATTTGACTGTTGCCCAATGCCTTTCAACATGGACGGTCTCACAGATCAGTTTAAAAATGGCTCAAAGGATTTGGCTCGCGCTGCAAAGTTTGCCCGTGCCAGGTAATCTGTCTGAAAGCAGAAAGAGGCAAACGGAGTTTGGCACTGGCTTAAGCAACTGCCTTCAAGGCTTCGCTTGCAGGAGACGGTGCTCAGCTCCGCACTTCGGTCAGACACAAGAGCCCATCGGAGGACGACGCACACCCAGCCTCCCGATAAGGATCATGAATAATTAAGAAATAAGCTACGGCTGCAGCCGTGCTTGTCAAAATAATCCAAGCACTGCGAAATACGGGCTGTGGCACTGGACAGGCTGCGTTGCGCTTCCCCATCTCCCACTTGGGTGTGTGGGGAAGGACCCAACCTTACAGCCAGCCCTGCCTCGGGGCAGATCGCCAGCCAGGGGGGATCTGGCATTGCCCTCTCTTGTGGCACATCAGCCGCTGCTCTCAGGCTCGGAGTGGGAAAGGGAGATGCTCAAGACTGGCAGAACGGCACGTTAAAATTCTCTCTGAGCCTTCACTGCAGCTCTCCTCCAGTGACGTTCAGTCTGCATCACTGCACGGTCAGGCAAGAGCCGCACAGAGGCAGCTTCGGGCACGCTAACCAACACAAGCCCCGGCTCTCCCGCTCGTGGCAGAGGGGAATAAAGCAGAAAGCAGACAAACAGAACTGGGGACCCCTCCAAGCGCCAAGGGCTGCTCTTAGTAGGGTCCGTGCGGCAGCTCCGACTCTCTGGCCAGACTACTGCTCACAGACTCATGTGGGGCTGAGAACCCCAGAGCAGGGGCTGCCGCCCTGTGCTGGAAACGTTCACAGAGCTGCTGCTTTGGCACCCACCACCAGCTCCCGCGCACCCCGATCGCCCCAGGCAGCAGCCTCTGCAGGCAGCGAGCGCACCAGCTGCATCGCTCCCCCACCAGAGCACCGCCACGGTCCCTGGAGCATGTTACGTGCACCACGACTAATCAACCTGTTGATTCATTAAAATTCTGAGAAGGTGCACAGCCCAGAGAGGCTGCGAGCAGCTCCAGCACTGAGCCAGTGCTGCCTTCTCCAAGGCAGGAGGCTGCTGTCCTGCCACCGAGCTGCAGCCTGCGCGGTGCTTGCCAAAGCACGCCCAGCACCAAAGGGTTTGACCGGCGATGCCGATTTAGGCATGGTAATGAACAACACGACCCTGTTCCCCAGCCAGATTGGGGAATGAGCTCTGGTTCCTGCTCCCACAACTGGAAGGCGGTAAACAGGGAAGCACTGAACTCACGTGCCTATAGCAACCACTACACTCTCACCCCGCAGCAGCTCCCCAAGTCGCGGGGTCAGCGTGAACACAAACACCTCCCCCACCTCGAGCAGGGGAGCCCCAAAATAACAGCCACTGGAGCTTCAACCCTGACCTCATTCCTGCATGGATGGACCACAGCCCTGCGACAGCACGAGCCCTCCGCGCTCGCCCCAGCATTGCCCAGCCTGACCTACACACTACTTTGTGCCAAGTGCAGATATTCCATAAACCAAGAAGCTGAGCAGCATAAAACCACCAGGCTGGCAAGGCGCACAGATCCCAGATGTCACCGCTGCGGCCAGGCATGGCTCTCTCCCTTTTTTGCCCCGCACAGATGTGCCGGGTGCTGGCACAGGAGGCATCAGCTCTCGGCAAAGGGTGGGTGAGGGCTGCGTGGCCACACGGCATCACTTAACATGCGATCCCTAAACTCCAAGGTAGCAGCCGCGAAACATTTGGCCAGGGAAAGCGTCCGAGTTTATGCTAGCAGGGAACACCCACAGCCCCATCCCGGCTGTCCTCCTGAGCCAGCACTCGCTGGAAGGAACCTTCTGGCATGGCTACCAGCTCTGGAAAAGCTGCCACAGCTCCGAGCACGCCACTCCGTGTCCCTATTTCAGAGTACATGTCAGGAACTTTGCACCAGCACACACGACGCCTGTTGAGAAACCAAAATCCTCCAGCGAGCTCCCACCCGCCCGGCGCAGAAGGCAGCGGCGCATCCTCAGCACTCACCTGTGCTGCTCCAGGGTCTCGTTGTCCGGCAGCTCTGCCCCGCACACGCTGCACTGCTCGCCAAGGGCACGGCTCTCCGTCTTCATGCCGGCGGCCAGCTCGCCCAGCTTGCTGAACAGCTCCCGCTGGATGAAGCCCTGGGGCAGCAGCCCCCCATAGGCGCTGAAGTCCATGGAGACGGCCAGCGCTGGCTGCACGTGCAGGGCAGACGCCACGGCGGACGGCACGCCAAGCACCGGCTCAGTCTTGTGGTTGGGCAGCAGGGAGTAGATGCCCAAGGGCTTCTCGCCTTGGGTGGTGGCGACCGACGGCTCCGGCCCCAGTGGCAGCCCCTGGCCGGGCTCGGCCGGCGGCTCAGCACCCTCATCACGGGTGTAGTGCAGTTCACGGGCGCTGGTGATAACGCTGCCGCGGGTCGGGGTGCCGGGCCCTTCCTTGCCCTTCTCGTCAGGCTTCTCTCCACCGGAGGCACCAGGCTCGGCCGTCCGGGGGCTATCGCGGCTGGAGGCATCGTCCACCTGCATCGCTTCGGTTTTGACCTCAGGGAGGCCAGTGGGGCGGTGGGCGGCGGTGGGGCGCGAGTCCTCGGGCGTGCTGGGTGGCAGGGAAGCCTGCAGCAGCGACTGCCCGATGGTCATCAAGCTGTCCACCGCCGCCTTGGTGGGGCTCATGGCAGAGAGGGGGCCAAAAGAAGCGGAGGCAGAGGGGCTCTGCTCCGCCACGGATCCTGGCAGGCTCTGGCCGGCTGCGCTGGCGTAGCCGCTCTCCTCACCGGTGGGTTTGGAGATGAAGAGGCCCTTGATGTACCTAGACTTCCTTTCCTCCTCTTCCTCAGTGGCGGCGGTGCCTCCGTCGGCCATGGCGACCTCGGCGTCGTTGTCCTCGGAGGCCTGGATGGTCTCCAGGATCTTCAGGCACTGCTCCTCCAGGTACTCAATTTCCAGGATCTCGGCAGCGTAGAGCAGGTCATCCAAGTCTTCGACCTTGGCCTGCAGGGTGGCAGTGTACGCGTACTCCAGGATCTGCTGGAACGTCTTTGGCGAGAGGAAGTCCAGGGTGTAATGCTGGCTGTTGCGGTGGAAGAGGATCTCGAACATCTTGCTGGTGCAAGCCAGCACCGTCCGGTGCGCATGGAACTCCTGGCTGTCCACCATGATGACCACGTCGCACAGCGTCCCCGCCAGGCGCATCTGGTTGGCTTTGTGCAGCAGCCCGGTGGGGTGGCAGGGGTTCTGCAGCTGGATCATGCCCATCTTCGTCAAATCCATGGCGCTTCCCCAGGCTCACTCATCAGGGTGCCTCGCCGTCGCTCAAATCTGGGACCAGCTTTGTGTGCCGACTATCTGTGAAAACAAAAGGCGGAGAGGAGAGGGAGAGGAGCGGGGAGAGAGGGGAGGGAAGGGGGAAAGAAGGAGGAGAGGGACAGGGGAAAAAAGGAAGGGGGGAAAAAGAAGGAGGAGAGGGAAAGGGGAAAAAGGAGGAGGAGAGGGAAAGGGGAAAAAGGAGGAGGAGAGGGAAAGGGGAAAAAGGAGAAGAGGGGAAAAGGAGGAGAAGAGGGGAAAAGGAGGAGAAGAGGGGAAAAGGAGGAGAAGAGGGGAAAAGGAGGAGAAGAGGGGAAAAGGAGGAGAAGAGGGGAAAAGGAGGAGAAGAGGGGAAAAGGAGGAGAAGAAGAGGGGAAAAGGAGGAGAAGAGGGGAAAAGGAGGAGAAGAGGGGAAAAGGAGGAGAAGAGGGGAAAAGGAGGAGAAGAGGGGAAAAGGAGGAGAAGAGGGGAAAAGGAGGAGAAGAGGGGAAAAGGAGGAGAAGAGGGGAAAAGGAGGAGAAGAGGGGAAAAGGAGGAGAAGAGGGGAAAAGGAGGAGAAGAGGGGAAAAGGAGGAGAAGAGGGGAAAAGGAGGAGAAGGGGAAGGGAAAAGGAGGAGAAGGGGAGAAGGAGGAGGAGAGGGAAAGGAAAAAGGAGGAGGAGAGGGAAAGGGAAAAGGAGGACGAGGGGGAAAGGGAAAAGGAGGAGGAGGGGGAAAGGGAAAAGGAGGAGGAGGGGGAAAGGGAAAAGGAGGAGGAGGGGGAAAGGGAAAAGAAGGAGGAGGGGGAAAGGGAAAAGAAGGAGGAGAGGAAGGTTAGATCGCAGCACGACTCGCCGAAAAGTTTGTGCGCTGGGCTCGTCGGAGCCGCATCCGCATCCCGATCCCGGTCCCGGTCCCGGTCCCCGCCGCCCGGGGCAGGGGCGCAGCGCATCCCCCGCCGCCCGCTCCTTCCCGACCCCTCCGGGCTCCGCGCAGCCCCGCCAGGTGCACGGCGAGCGGGTCCCGGTGCCCCGGGGCGGGGGAAGGGGATGTGCCGGTGGGTCCCGGTCGAGGTGTGGGGGTAGTGCCGGTGCCCCGTGGCGGCCGCCCCTCCCGCACTCACGGCGGCCGGCGGCTGCTCCCGCAGTTCGCACTGCCCGCTCTCATCGCCGCCGCCGCCGCTCGCCGCGCCGCGCAGCAAATCACGGCGGCGCCGGCCCCCGGGCCGCCCCGCGCCCACGTCAGGGCGGGCTCCCCCCCCCCTCCCGCCCCGAACCCCCCCTCGCCGCCGCCACCGCCGCCGGAGAGAGGGCGCCCCCCCCCGGCCCCGCCCCGCACCGGGAGGAGAGGGGGAAACGGGGGGAGAGACGGGATGGGGGATGATGGGGAATAGGGGGGAGAGACGGGGGAACGGGATGGGGGGAAACGGGGAGGGGGGGAGACGGAGTGGGGGGAAACGGGATGGGGGGAGACGGGGAGAGAGGGGGGAGACGGGGAGAGAGGGGGGAAACGGGGTGGGGGATGATGGGGAATGGGGGAGAGATGGGGGAATGGGGAGAGAGGGGGAAACGGGGGAGACGGGGTGGGGGGAAACGGGGAGTGAGGGGATGAGACGGGATGGGGGATAATGGGGAATGGGGGGGAAACGGGGAGAGAGGGGGAGACGGGGAGAGACGGGATGGGGAATAAGGGGGGGGAGGCGGGGGGAGGAAACGGGGGGAGAGGGGGAGACGGCGTGGGGGGGGAACGGGATGGGGGGATGAGGAATAGGGGGGTAACGGGGAGAGAGGAGGGGAGACGGGAGGGGGAAACGGGATGGGGGGACGGGGAGTAGTGGGATGAGACGGGATGGGGATAATGGGGAATAAGGGGGGGAGGTGGGGGGAGGAAACGGGGAGAGAGGGGGAGACGGGGTGGGGGGGAACGGGATGGGGGGGGGACGGGGAGTAGGGGGGAGCCGGGGTGTGGGGGGGAACAGGGAGTAGGGGTGTGAGACGGGATGGGGGATGATGGGGAATGGGAGGGGGGAGTCGGGGGGGGGTAACCGGGAGAGAGTGGGGGAGACGGGGTGGGGGGAACGGGATGGGGAGGATGGGGAATAGGGGGGGGAGTGGGGGGGGTAAAGGGGAGAGAGGGGGGGAGACGGGGTGGGGGGAACGGGATGGGGAGGATGGGGAATAGGGGGGGAGTGGGGGGGGTAAAGGGGAGAGAGGGGGGGAGACGGGGTGGGGGGAACGGGATGGGGAGGATGGGGAATAGGGGGGGAGTGGGGGGGTAAAGGGGAGAGAGGGGGGAGACGGGGTGGGGGGGGAAACGGGATGGGGGGGTGGGGAATAGGGGGGAGTCAGGATGGGAGGGGAACGAACAGGGAGTAGGGGGGTGAGAGGAGGTGGGGGGGAAACGGAAGCGAGGGGGAGCCAGAATGGGGGGGGGGGGGGGCGGGGAAAAGGGGAGTAGGGGGATGAGACGGGCTGGGGGATGATGGGGAATGGGGGGGGGAGAGCCGGGATGGGGGGAAATAGGGAGGGAAGGGGAGCCAGGATGGGGGGGAGGAAGCGGGGAGTAAGGGGATGAGACAGGATGGGGGACTATGGGGAGTAGGGGAGAGCCGGGATGGGGGCGGAAACGAGGGGAGAGCCGGGATGGGGAATGATGGGGGTAGCCAGGATGGAGGGGGGGGGAGAACGGGGAATAGGGGGGAACCGGGATGGGGGGCAAAGGGGGGGAGAGACAGGGTGGGGGGAAACGGAGAGTAGAGGGAAGAGCCGAGATTGGGGACGGGGAGCAGAGAACGGGGATGGGGGGGGGTGGGGAGCAGGAGAGAACGAGGGGTAATCAGGAGTGTCGGGGGGAAATGGGGAGCAAGGGGGGAGCGGGGATGATGGGGATCCGGGCAGCGGAGAACGGAGAGGGGCATCGGGAGTAGTGGTGGAGAAACGGGGAGCAAGGGGGAAGCGTCAGAGAACAGGGGGCAGCGGGGTGGGGGCGAAGAACAGGGGAAAAAAGAGGGGGGCAGTGGGGAACAGGGAGGACTGGGGCAAGGCGAGGGGAGAAGTGATTGGGGAGACTGGGGAGAGCGGCAGAGAATGGGGGGCAGTGGGGCTGAGGTGGAGCGGGGAATGGGGGGGATGGAGTGGGGCTGGGAGGAGCTGAGCAGGGTGGATTTGGGGGGGAATGGGGAGGAGCGGGGCTGGGGGTGGCGAGGAACAAGGGAGAGTGGGGCTGAGGGTGATGGGGAACAGGGAGTAGCAGGAGGGAGCGAAGCTGGGGGTGCCGGGGGAGCAGGGAACGAGGAGGGGGTCAGAGCAGGGAACGGGGAGCCGTGGCTGTGCAGCACTACCAGCATCAAACATGGAAGAACCCACTGGGCACCAGCCGTCCTGCCTCGCCCACGCGAGACAAAGCGACCCCCAGGAGGACAACCGGCCCCGTGTTCCAAACATCCACACCCCAACAAACTCTGGGCTTTGAAATCCAGTCCTTCTCACCGGTGCTGGGAGGAGATGGGTGCCCAGGTTTTTGGGTAAAAATCAAGCAGAAAGCCAAGTTTTGGGTACGGGGATGGGTTTGGGGTAAGAGCCGCTCTGGGTGTGGTACAACGATGAGTTTGCATCGCCTTGAAAAGCTTATTTCGTCCAGATTAAACACCCACCCCATCCCAGCACCGCTCCTATGGGGACGCACGAGGATGGGTGATAGAGTTGAGTGGCAAAAATCAACCGCGGCAGCCTTGGAATGGGAAACATCAAACCTGTAACACCAAAACCACCAGGAAAAGGCAGCCTTGAGCCTCAAGATGTCCCACAGCAAAGGGGACAGGATGCTCCCTGAGCATCCTCAGCCAGGGATGTGCATGCACTGGGGCTCTTAAAGACCATTTTAACTTTGGGAGAAGGCACAGTGGCGGCACCGCAGACCTCTCCCTCCCCGGCACTGCCCGTGGCACAGCTCAGCCGGCGCGGGCCCGGCGTCATCAGCTAAAACAACAAATACGGACGGTATTAGTACAAAGATACCCTTGGGGTAAAGCAGCGCAAATGTAATCTAAGGAGAACGTTATGGGGAAGTGTGTTTATAATTATAATGGGATTTAATGTACTTCGGGACCAGATGATAGCAGTCATTTAACAAGAACAGCCTAATAACAGAGGCCTCACAACGAACGGCGGCGCTGCTCGGGTTATTAGACGCGTAGGATAACGCAGCGCTCACAGTCGTATACTTAAGGGTTAGGCATCAGCTACCCCTATTTTTTCGGGGGTTGTAACTCTGCTGTTTCAATCGGTGGAGCGCAAGAAGACGGCGCACAGGCAGCCAGCGTGCCTGCAGTATGGCTTTTTTAATTGCTTAAAACTGCTCCGGTTCCTCCCCCTCCTCGACTTTTCAATCTGAATGACTAAAAAGGGGGGGCGGGAATAGCAAGACAGTGTGGTTTCAGGTGTTTGTTTACCCTCCTCTAACTTTTAAAAGGCTTGATTTCAGGACTGAAATTTTGCAGACGGTTAGGGGTATGTTTTTAGTGAAGCTCACATGAAATTAAGCTGCGTGAGTCCCATTAGCAATAATGGAAATCCCACGGCTAAATTCCCAGGCAGCATCCTGAAAATTAACCCCCCAGTCCTTCCCGTCAACCGGTGCGTTGCGCTTTTGTTGCTCCTCTAATACATACAGTAAAAACTACCGAGTTGTTTAAGAGGTTGACTTCCCGCAGCCGCATTGCCCAAAGGTACCGTCTGACCTGCGACCCGAGCAGGGAAACCCTGCGTGCCCACATCGCTCCTGGATCCAGAGCACGCTACGGCATCTGTGCTGCAGACAGTGTCTTTGGAGACCTCCTTTCTGGGCACCAGAGGGTTTGAATATGAACGTTATCTTGCTTGTAGAGGCAAAGCAAGATGGAAGAGCTGGTTGGATGACTCCGGTGGGAGCATCTTTCCACAAGCTGCGTTTGTCAGCCAAACCCAAAGAGATCTCCCTTCACTTGGGGACTTTATCACTCACCCACCCTTGTTCCAACCAGGCAGCACCAAAAGAAACTCTGGAAACCCCAGGCCTCCCCAGGGCCTTATCTCGATCCCTCTGGCCGGCCCTTGCTGGCTCTGCCCATCCCTGAGCCCTGTTGCCCCCCAAACTCCACACGCCCGTGCGCACACGGAGCTGGGAGATCCCTTGCTGGCGAGAAAGCAAAGTGATCATAATATTCACGAAACAGGAAAAAGCCAAAAACTCTTGTCCGTGACCTGAAGCATCAACTCCCCTTCCCCCAGCAATGCCCCCCACGTGCCGTGTAAGGGAAACACTAAAGGAACGCAAACTCCTCCCTGCAGAGCCTCGGCCAAGGCACCGGTGACCTTGTTTATGTCAGGTACCTTGATTCGGAAAGGACAGGACTGATCTGGGTACACTCACAAGCTGAAGAGGGGAAGCAGAAGTAGCTGCTTGCCTCTGTGTCCCGGAGAAGGGAGCGAAGCCCATCTCCCAGGTCCAGCATCGGACCTGCAGGCATGCTATGAGCTCAGCAGTGGGGCTGAGAGCAGGTACAGTACCTGTGGCCCCCAGGTGATGCTCATCGACTTGCCAAAACGAAGCTCAGGAAGCCACTGCCATGGCCTTCAGGGTCGTTTCCCCACACCCCAGCAAAGGAGTTAATCACCCATCGCTCCCCGCCCAGCCCCTTCCATTTCCCTCCCATCTTTCCCCATCAGTTTCCAATTTATTTACTTTTCTGATCTTAATCCCCACCTTGTAGTGTAACGTGTTTATTAGAAAGGAACCAGCACGTTAAATGAAGCCAAGCTGGGCTCTCGTGTTAAATAGCAGTCACGCCCAAGTGCCTCTCCATGTGCCATTACTCCAAGTGATTGAGGCAATTTCTTCCTCCGCCACGAGTTTCAGTTGTAAATCTCTCAACCAGATACGGGGGCAATGATGTGCTGCCTGGTGCGATTATTATTAACCTCCAGCATCAAACCTGTGAGATGGCTATGGCCAAAGGACCAGGTGGAAGACAGGCATCCTTCCCGGGAAACCTAAGGATCCTTTCAGATCCACTTTCAGCCCCCCAGCCCTTCCTTTATTTGGGATGGGGAGAAGTGAACATTCACTTTCCGAACACAAACAGCATGTGAGCATCAGCAGTGCCACAGGAAGAAAAGCTCCACGAAGCACAGGTAAGGCAAGTTAATGGCCTGGAGGTGTTCCAGGGGATGAGGGCAGCTTCAGGATGCTGCTCCAGCATCCTACTGGGAACAGGGAGAGGAATTCATGGAATGGTTTGGAAAGGACCTCAAAGCCCATCCAGTTCCACCCCCTGCCATGGGCAGGGACACCTCCCACTGGATCAGGGGCTCCGAGCCCCATCCAACCTGGCCTGGAACCCCTCCAGGGATGGGGCAGCCACCACTGCTTGGAGAAGGAACACAAGAGAACAGAGAACTCTCCAAAATTACAGTGAGAAAGGAAATGCCTTGTTCAGGATGCTTAGCCCACAAAAAACCCCACCAAACATTGCAGGAAACAGCTGCAGCCAGAAGGTCCCCCCAGCACCACCCATCCCAGCAGGAATGAGAGTGAGGAGAAGCCCCCACAGCTGGCTCCTCTCTGTCACTCCCCAAACCTGTGCACAGGCAGCTGCTCCTCTCCCTTTTCCTTGAGTAAACGCCCTTTCCCATCCCCTCCACCCCAGCAGTGATGTCAGACTCATCCCCCAGCGAGAGATGCAGTGAAATGGCTCCTGCTTTTCCACTCTGCTGCGACCTGAATTTGGTTGCCCCCAGCCCAGCTCTGCCTGCTGGACCTCTCTGCTTGAGAGAACTGGCTGGCGCACACCCGAGCTATGGCAGAGCGAGGGGATGGGAACTTTCTTTCCCTCCCTGCAGCTCCTACGTTTTCCTAGGAACAGTTCTGTTTCGCTTTTGGTGCCTTTGGAGGGTTTTCCAGTCTTGCTGGTGCAGAGCTGAATTATGAAACACCCGAGCAAGCATTTTGTGCGAAATAAGCTCCGTTTTAGCTTAAATTAAAAATAAATAAATAAATAGAAATCCATGGATTTACAGAGTGACTTTTGGTATCACTCCAAGCTTTGGGAGAAGCTGACAGCATCCAAGCTCTGGTGCGCACGCTAGCGTTCCTTGGAGATGGGCTACAACACCGTGCTCTGCTTTCGCATGCGGCGGGCTGACAGCTTATGAAAAGATGATTAAACGTGTTAGACTTTACGTAAAAATACTCAAACCCGAAGTGCACAAAGCTGTTTGCAAGGGGGCGGGAGGCGAAGCGCGTCGGGCCCCTGGAAGGCTGCTCAGCGTGCAGCCACGGAGCGTTAAGCTTCCTGTGAAACCCATTGATTAGCACCAGGATCCGTCCGAGCCGTGCGGATATCGGACCCGAGCGCATTGTGGCGGCACGGGGGGAGTGGAAGAGTCGGGAACAGGCCCTTTATTGTGCCCCCGCTCGCCGCATAAAGGGAACCTGAGAGTCACTCCAAGGATGCAGCTGGGTCGGGGGCTGCGGCAGTGGGACGCAAGCACACAGCTTTGCGCTTTGCCACAAGTTATCCGCGTTGCAACCGATGCCAAAATAAATCTTTGTGGGAGCACGGCTGTAACCGAACCTGACAGAGCTGCAGAGGAGCTCTCGCGGTTTGGTTTGCTCCCATTCCAAGGTGAACGTGGACAGTCGAATAATTCAGATGGAGCTAACTCACATGGACCCTCGGGGGCGAGGATGCTGCATCCCCACACGCCTGCCTTTTCCCTGGAGCCTTCTGGCCCCTGCTCAACACGGCATGCGATCCGGCCAACGCTCCAGCGTGCAAAAAAAAGGCATGGCAGCAGCGATAACTGCGTCACCGCCTTGTGACACAACAGCCGGGTGTCACCGTGTACGGCTGCACGGCTCTGCCGGGCTCAACGGGGCTACCGCACGCGTGCGTCTGTGTGCGACTGGCAGCTCCTCACCCTGAAAAACCCTCCCTTTCCTCTGTTTATTTTTAAGCTGGGCTCCTTTAAGGGACATTGCACCCGAGCAACAAACGGCGGACACTAAAATCCCTACATTTCTGCTCGTAAGCGCCACTCTGAGTCACAACTTTGCTCATCGAGCAGTGGCTCACAGCAACGATGGAATCGGGGCTGTTCACCCAGTGAGCGGATCAGCATCCATCCCTCTGGCTCCAACGAGGGATGGGTCGCGATGCGCCAACGCTGCTGGAAGGAGCAATGCGCTGCTCGTGGCTTCCAGGAGCGCATCCCTCCATCCCTCCCCCTTTGTCCAGGTTATAGATCCCGCGCGCAGCCCCTAAGACAATGAGCCTAATTAGCAGCTTACAGCCCTGAGCCCGCTAAGGCTGGGAGGATGAGGGAGCTGTGACTCAGGAGGGCGCAGCCTGGCCAGCCTTCCCACATTCCTGCCCTAAATCCCCCACACAAAAGGGAATTTAGCCACAGTGACTCAGCGAAGGAGCACAAACTTTACAGCCGGGCTTTGAACCGCCGTGTTTATGTGCGTCCCCCTCCTCAGCAACACACTGCTGGGTTGGTAATTAAATAAAAAACGTCTCCTTCTAGCAAGCTGTGACCTAATCATGGGTACAGAACCTATTTTTAGCGATATCCTTTGTACGGACGCGAGAGAGCTTGAGACAGAGGCAGCAACTTTTGAAGTCCTAATAAGTGCGAGAGGGGTCTTTGTTTAAATTTACTGTGTAATTATATTTCCTCTTCTCCCCTTCTCTTAACCTAAAATATTTGACATCCTGCATGGGACAAGGAAAGAGATTTAAATGTCAGCCCTAACTATATGGTGCTGAGGTGGCCGCGCGACTGATTGGTAAAGTTCACCCTGGAAAAAACTCACTTTTAAATAGAGCAGAATCTACAGTAGGGCCTCAGCAAAGCCCATCTGGGGGCTCGCGCTGCCACCAAAGCAGGGCATGCGCTCACAAGGTTCATTTCTGATTTGCAGCCTGATCTCCCTCCATCTCCCAAACCTTCCTTTGGGTTTTGGTTCTCCTTTGGGTTGATTTGGTGCTGGGTGAGGTGGTGTCAGTGCAGCCAGACGCTGTCAATGCCGGCGGTCCCCCATGAGCAGGGGGACAGGATGGTACCCAGCAGCACCCTGCCAGGGGGAGCATCCTTCTCCAGAGCATCATACCCAAGTTTAGACACTAACAACAATTCCAGGCAAGTTAAATACCCATCGCATGCTTTTCTGAGCATGAGATTAGCATCTCATTAACATATTGCTTAAACCTCTTCCTGCCTTGAAACAGGACGGCTTTCAAGAGCCCCTGAATGACTCGGGAGCTTAAAAAAAACCTGAAAGTCACCCAGGGCCACAAGTGGCATCAGCTGCCTCGCTGCGAGCGGCCAGTGTTCATGCCCTGGTGCTACTCGAGTTCATTTACTGGAGGGAGCGAGCCAAATCCTGAATCCCGATCACCAAACAAACACCTTTACCCCTAATTTCAGCTTTCCTTTCTAGCAAGGGCAAAGCTCCATGTCCCATTTCCAGTTGCATGAGTCATCCGTTCCCCTTTACGACGGGAGATAGATATCTATCTGTGCGCCTGTGTGTGAACAGAAGATGCATTACCATTTTTGACAGCACAAACAAAAGCCCACACTTGCGGAAGCCTTTCACCCCCCTTCTCTCAGCGTATCTGTGCATTAAATATTCACACAAAATGCCTTCACAGCTGGGGAAACTTCTGCCAAAAGGGGCTTCTCCTTCCCTTTCTCGCACCAGGAAAAAAGAAATCCAGTGCCTGAATCACGCAGATCTCGTTTCTGAGATGATCTGGCTGCGTAATGAGGGTATTTTAGGCTCAGATTAAATTCCTGTCCAGCTCTTCCATCATTCCTGACACCCCACTAAACGGTACAACACCAGGACTTACGAGAGAGTCAGAATAAAGTCTGAGGCCAAACATCACAGTCTAGGTTCAAGGTTAGATATTAACTGATTTTATTTTCTTAATAATTGCCAGAAGATACAATAAACCCCCAGTATCTTATCTGGTCACAGATTCCTAAGTGACTGAAACCTCAGATAACATTTGTGCATCAAGCCTGCTTGCAAACCACCCTTTTCAGGGGAGATATTTATGAATCCCTCGTGAAGGTCGGAAGAAATCTGTGCATTCCAGCTCGGTCAATGGCCAGTAAAGCCACAGGCACAGGCTTTGCATCCTGGTTGTGTGACGGGACAGGGAGATGAGCCTAAAGGAGCGATGGTGCCCTTGGACCATGCAGCCTTCATGCTGGAGAGAGCTGGCACGGTCCACCTTCGGCTACGGCACATTCCCTGTGGGAACGGCTCGATCGGCCTCCCAAGAATGAAAGTAAACACTGCTGCAAAGCCGCTCCTGGATAAGACCTATCTGCCCAGAGCCAGAGGCTCGCACGTGTTTCTGCAGGCGGCTGGGGATGCAAACAGGGGGAGGCAGTGATGCCGCTCCCACCGGGGGCACAGCTGCTTCCCAAAGTGCCCCTGACTCCTCTCTAGGTATGAAGTCCCTTCTGAAAGCCAGCTCTGTGCTTCTCACCAGCGTGGCTCTCCTCCCCCACTTCTGCTACTCTAGGTACTTCATCTTTAGGCTGGGAAATAGCAACCCTACCACAAACAGACCAGAATTCCGTTTCTCCCCACCCTTCAAAAAAAAAAAGTTCTCCATTGAAAACCAAAAGAGTTCTCCATTCAACGCTTGGGGTCAGAGTGGTTGTATCACTGATCCAACTATGGAAACTGCTACAGCATCACTGCGGGTCCTTGGTGCTGTGCAAAGGGACCGACAGGTGGGGTGGGGAGCCTGCTCCTGCCTTCACCCAGCAAAACGGTTCTGGTGGGGCTCCAGCACTGGAGGCTTTCAAAGGGGCACATCTCGGAAACATTCCACCAAGGTTTCTGAAGGGGAAAAAAAATAACTCTCATGGCAAAAAAAACCCCCAAAAAACAACAAAAAACCTCAATTATCGCAAAGGAGTATGACATGGAATAAGAAAAATGCAAAAAGCCCAAGAGCAAATAGGAGTTCAGAGCCTCCAAGAGGCTGTCTCTGTGCTAAAGGCTCATCTTCCATCCCTTTGCCCTTCCTCTCACTGCTGCAGGATCCCCACCCTACAGCAAAGCACCTTCCCTGCTCCTTATAGACACTTCCCAAGGGCACGTGGGTGACACAGGGACATCACACAGCAGCACCCGGACCAGAGGTGCTGGATGGAAGTGGGATTTGCAGCCTCCAAAGAGGGGCAGCGAGGCCAGCAGAAAGAACATTAAAGTGACCATCTGAGGGCAGTGCTTAATCCCCGTGCCAGATCAGATGTCAAGGGCATGGTTTTGGAAACAGGATAGGGGAAAAGAAGGTTTAACTCTGAGGCTCATCAGCAAATGCCATATGACGGTGCTGAGCAATGGGAGCTGCTTACAGGTTTTTTTGGTGAGAAATGCCCGACTTCAAAAGTTTTCTTTGAGGTGGAAGCAGAGCAGATCTCAAGTGCTCACCATGCCCAGCACTGGGGCCTGATCTTTGGCCACACTCATCCTCCAATTGAGCACTTGATTCCCAGGTTGTGGCTCTGCATACGGCACTGCATGCCATCAGGTGCCATAAAAACCAAAGCTGATGGGCTCTGCCTAAAAATGCCTTTATTTCTGACACGAAGCAGCGCTGCATTAACCAGCAGGCGAAGTACTTCACCGGCACTGCTCAGGAGTTCAGCTGAGGTGACGAGAAATAATCCTCCCTGGCTTTAAAGCTTGGGAGTTTTGCCGTAACACCAGTCCCCATCACATCCTTCCCCTAGGGAGAGGGTTTCCAGCAGGACACGGGCAGCTCTGGAGAATGCACCAACCGATCGGCCGTGCAGACTGAGCCCAGTGCTGGGCTGAGTGCTCTGTGCTTCTCTACATTGAAGGTGGTTTTGAAGCCATCATCGCTATGGTGACTATCTGAGAGCATCCTGCCCTGCACGCTGGGCACTGAGCTGCTCTGGCCCCACCACAGGCTGCGCTTGGCAGGAAGGCACTGTGTCCCCAACCCAGCAGCAGCTACAGGGCTGCCTTGACCCACGCAACCATCCATGGGGGAATTATGAAGCTGTGCTGCTGCGGTGAGCTTTGTAAAGACAACCAGACCCTCCTTGCAGGATTCTGGTCACTGTATCTCAGCTAACACATGCATCGAAAGAGTTGCTCCTTGGGTTTGCATCTCCTTTAGGCTTCTATGATTCTGACCAGAAGTGCGATTGCAAACTATGCAATACGCACCTTGGGTCCGATAGGCTCCATGTCCTCACAGCAGCTGCTGCTTGGAGCATCCCCTCCTTCTGGGTGAGCAGCTGCAAGGCTGGGCCAGCAGGGAGTGCCGGATGCCGCTCCCAAGACATGCCGAGTAGGGTGCACTGCCTCTCTGCCTTTCCCTGGGTCTGCCAGCCCACCCTGGCAATGAGAAAGATGACGCCAGAAGTCACCTTGGAGCGGGCCAGGAGGGAACCCACCTTGTTTAGTCACAGAGTGAGCATCATCCAGGAAACTCAACAGCATTACCTGTGCCTCAAACCCATATTTTGACCACTTGCTGGAAATTTGGAGGCTGTCAAGGATACTGCAATAGGACCAGAGAGCCTGGTTTAATCCATGCTTTCATTACTACTCTGTTTTAAATCGCACCTTGTCAGCTTCTCCTTTTAAACGTGTGTATTCCAGGGCCATCCAGTCACAGAGCAGGAATGGAAAAGCACATTTTCCTTACATGTTAGCCACACGGTGCCTGAGATGAGGCAATTCACGTCTCTGTGACCTGAAGCGCTGTTCCTGTCTCTTGTAATCCTAATCCTGCTGAAAATAGGAACTAAGTGCACGCGCGTTCTGTGTAATGCCCGCAGCCTGGCCTGCGTGCAGTTATGATCTCCTCCAACAGCCACCAAACAAATGGACAACAGATTTTTCTCTTTTCAGGGTCGAAACACAGAACTTTACATTCCATGATCAGGGTTCCTATTTGCTCTTTTCACTGCACAACTTAGAATCATTGGGTTGGACGGGATCTTTACAACTCATCCAGCCCAACCCTCCTGCAGTGAGCAGGGACATTTTTAACTCCATGAGGTTGCTCAGAGCTCCATCCAACCTGATCCTGAATGTTTCCAGGGATGGGGCCTCCACCACCTCCCTCGGCAACTTCAGCCAGTGTTTCACCACAATCACTATAAACAATTTCTTCCTTATATCCAGTCTAAATCTCCCCTCCTTTCGTTTAAGGTTTCACCCCTTATAGTTCCTTCTGTAGTGCAGAAACACGTGTTGTGCACACATGCCGGCACTCAGAACGGCTCTGCAGGGACAAAGTTTGGACAGCAACGAAGAACAGCACTTGATCATTGATCCCACCAACCAAAAAGCCAGTGCCATCACAAAACAGAGAAATCAAGAGCTGTAAGACAAGGCACGCTTGTTGGAGGTGCTTCCTTCTCCATCAGCTCTTCCAACAAGGTCCACACTCAGAGGGAAGAGAAGGGGGAAGGAAAGGAGATGAGTGAGAGTGCTGCCTGCTGCAAATATTGACATAACCATTAAGGGCATGTATAAAACTCCCATTTGCGTGATGCGATCGTGATATTCTTTGAATACTTCTGTCTCGAGGAATTCTTTATTTTGCCATAGAAGAAAAATGTTTTCATATTCTCTCCTGCCGTTCAGACCTGCAACCCGGCTAGCCCTTTTGCCCTTGAGAGCCATAACATTATTTGTTAACATTTTTATGATGCCAAATGGTCTGTGCTAGAACGGGTGCCATTCTTTAGCTGGGAAACCATATGGCATGCCGAGTAATAAATAAGGTATTGTGATAGTTAATGAACCTAATTGCTAGCAAAGGCTTTAATACAGAGAATGTGCTGCTGAGAATTTAGCACCACATTAGAGATGCAGCAGAGCTCCTCTGACTTCTGAGGCTTAATTTAAGTTCTATATTGCAAACTCCAGAAAATAATTCCAAACCCTCCTGCTGGAAAAGCAACCTGCTGGTAGACTGTGATTATACTGAATTACTAAAATCGCAATCAATTTTATACACTCAGTTAACCCTTGCTAGGAAACTCGCCTCTCCGTGGTTTGAGGGGAAGCCACTCCGAAGAGGCACCGGAGCCACGTGAGTGGGAGCACCGTGGTCATCATCCTCACCACGACAAGTCCTCTCCCTGGGAGCAACCCCTTCTTCCTGCCTCCCTGCCTAACAGCCGAGCCGACTGTGGGCAAAGCGGGGAATAAAAGCCACGATTATGAACGGTCACCGCGACTCCGCTCCGTGACTAACTTCCTAACTGCTGTCCTTGCATCACGGCAACCAGACGTGGCAGCGAGTACAGATGCTGCCTCTGCCTCGCAGCACACGGGCTCCTGGGAAGCGCTCGCACGCATGGAGAGAGCAGTAGAAGCAAACTTAAAGATGAAGTTAAACTCGCTTTGACTCCCTCAGCCCTAGAGAGCTGAACAGCTCTCCTGGCCTAATGAAATCCCAAGCATTGCCATGGATTTTCAATTTTCAAATGTGAGCTCTTTCAGCCCAGCACAGCCTTAGGTGAGGCAGCCTGCAGAGATCCTGCCTGTGCCTCTCCGATAGGAGCAGCCACCGCTCCCATCTTTCACACGGCGGCTTTTTAAACCCACAAACGGCAATGCAGCACACCAAATATTCCCCGTTAGGCTGATGTATAGCACACCGCAATCCACAGGAAGATAAGGATGTAGCAGTTTGGGAAACGCTATTCTGGAAGACCTCCCCGTCACACGCACGGACCTGCTGTCCCACATGGAAGTGATGTCCCATGTTAGGGGTGACAGCTGTGCTGCCACATGCCTGTACCTACTCCAAAGACTGCTCTGAAACACTCACCAGCACTGGAGACCCTCCCTCACACTGTACATCATCCCCTTCAGCCACCTGTCTCATGTAGAAACAGGTCCCCTCTGGATGACAAGCCCTTTTTCAGATGCAGCCTTCCCCGAGAGGCCATCCACTGAGCCGGCTCGCAAGATCCAGCAAGTCCTTGGAGGAGAGCAGCGCTGCTCTTTCAGTCCCTCCAGAGGAGGAAAGGGGAGAAAAAAAAAAAAAGAAAAGAGGTTATTGGTTTCTTCCCTGCTCTGATTGTACTCGGCCATCCTGCAGTCACGTCTGTCTGCTGACAGCAGGCGCCTCGGCTCTGGAAGGCAGCAAGAGCCTGGCTCAAAGCACGAGGGAGGACAACAGGAAGGTTCCCCGGTGGGGCATGCTCTTCTCCATCCCTCCACACCAGCCTGCAGCTATGCCCTCAGCCACCTGGAACCCTCTCCAGCTCCGGGCAAGCAGCACGGATGGGGTGCGCATCCCAGCAATGCAGGAGGTGGCTGGGGTGAGCGCCCAATGGGGACATCGCATGGGGAAGCGCTGAGATAAAGAGCCGAGCAGGGCGGATTTAATACTGTACATAAATACACTTTACAATCTGGGGAAGGCTCGGCGCTAAGAGGAAACCATTGGAATATTTTATCGTGATGCAGATCGAGTGAAAAGACTGTGAATAAATAAAAGGGAAGATAATTATTTGATGGAGTTCTCTTAGGATATGCCACAGCGGGGAATACTTACAGAGAATACATATTACTGGAGAGACACAGCTATTCAAGCATCAAACTAACCTATAAATTGTCAGAGGAGAAAACTGGAGGAGAGGAATGGATGGGGTTTTGGGCACTGCTCTCATCAGTAACGCTGGGTTGTGCTTTCCACCTTCCCTGCCACAGTTCCCCCTGCCCGAGGAGTCACAGTCCCTGAAAAAGGGAAGGCTGCCTCTAATAAATGTCTTTCAGAAATTACAGCCGAGCCACTACAGTACGGAGATGGCGTCATTTATCTCCCCGCCATCTGCGCGGGCTCGCTGGGCTGGGCAGCTGCTGCCTGATCCCGGGAAGCCACATCTCCTGCACTTCTGCAGGGTGAGAACGTTCAGCAGCAGCACCCAAGGTGCCTCGTGAATGTTCCTCCCCTGAGTCCCTCCAGGCACCACACTCCCGTCTCCAACCGCAGCCTCCGAGACTGGCTTTCACCTCATCCCACGCACCCTTGTTCCAGAGAACCCTGGCATGGGAAGGGGTTTCCAGCTCTGGAGCCGGGCAGGTCCATCTTCTGCAGGGCATCTTCCAGCATCATCTCTTTTGTACTGAAAGTCAACTGCGGAGTCCCAAGCTCTTCTGCAACGGGGCACCCCCCTCGACCGCCCCTCCTGCCAGCTCCCAAGCCAAGGATCTCCAAGAAAGCCATTTGCAAAAGCTAAGGAAGCTGCTTGGCAGCATTACTTGGAGTGCTTTTCCCTGTTTGGAGGAGCGCAGCAGCGATTTCCCTGAAGTCAGAGTGCTTCCTAGAGGCAGTGCTGGAGAGAACCCAGCACTCCCTGCCTCCCGCCGGTTCACATCTCCCAGTCAATAATTCCGTATTAATCCAAGCGGCTTCACTCACCAATATCCTTAACTGCCAGCTGCAGCTGTAAATAACCCCCAAAATCTCATTTGTGCAATGCAAAACTTAGAGCTGTCACAATGCTTGTTCCACATTAATTTATCAGTTATCGAGCCATCGATCCGGATTGGCTCCAGAGCCGGGCAGGGAACCTGGCACACCGCATGGGTACAGGGCTGGCCGCTCCCTCTGTAGATGCCGGGGATAACCATAGGCAGGTACTCAATTAATAAAACAGCCGTTCTCCTTTCCATACTCCAAATTGCATCCTTACTGCAGCACAGGGACCCCAAGCTTGGCTTAAAGATGTTCATTGCTTTCCCTGGGCGATTTGAATGTTGGGGAGACACTAGAAATGCACCCAGGAATTTCCAAGCAATTTTAATGGATGCAGGAGTAACCCCATGGGTGCCCATTAACCTTTTCTCTCCCAGAGGAGTCATAAGTTGAAAATACAGTCCCTGTAGCATAGCTGCTATGGGAAAGTCCTCACTGGACGTCGCAAATGCTACATAGCTTTTCCAAAGGCTAACTCGGGAATCCTATAAAGACAGCACAGGAAATCGAAGCCGTGCCAATACAGAGTCTGTGGTTAGCGGCAGTTTGTTACATAGCTGCTTTAATCAAGTGCCACTCCTGGATTTTTTTCCCTTTTCCTGCTATTTTTGGCCCTGCTCCTTACAAAGCATCCCCTTCACCCACACCTTCCCTCCCCGTGGGGCACCAACCTCCTTCCTGGAGGCAGGGGGATACGAGAGGGGCCTGAGGGAAAGCTCCCTCCCTGCCAGGGCTGCTCCTGCCCCGAGCATGGTGCAAAGGCTGTGGCTGTGGTCTTTGTGGATGTAAATGGCTTTACGCCACTCCCAGACAGGGCTCTGAATGTCTCTCATCTCTCCGGGAGCGAAGGAAATCTTTGGTTCCTGTATGAAGAAGACGCAAGAGATGGCCCATGTTGCAATTGGGCAGGCTCCTGTAATTAGCAGAGGCGCTCGTTATTTTAAGTAAGGCTCAGCACCACTTCCAAGCCTGGAGGAAGAACAAAGTCAGCGGGGAAGGCAGGATACCTTTAAGGCTGGCTCAGGCAATAAAATCCAAGGCAGGCTGATGATGACAGGTCTCCCTCCGCCTGCCAGAAGGGAATTGCTCAGTCACCTGCACCCAGAATGGGACTGTCCTCGCTCCCGGCATTAATTTATTCCCTGTGAATTAGTGGAGCCCCAGAGACTCACCGATCCCACCTGTTCCCACCTCTCGCCTCCCCGCGCCCGGCTCTGACATTTGGAGCCTTGGCAGCAGGTACAGCACATGGGCCCATAAAGCATTCTCTAACGCGGTGCCTGCCAGTACCCACCCAGTCCCTCCCGCAACTGGGGAGCCGGAGGGAGCAGCGCACAGGGCTGTGAGCACGGACATGGATGGCCAGGGCATGTTTAAATGGCCAAGGCATGTTTAAATAGCTCTTATTTCTTCCAGGTAACACCCCATGCTGCTGAGCTGCAGAATCTCCCCTCCCGGTTTCATCCTTTCAGCAGAGGTCACGCTTACACAACTGTTACTCCATTTATTCCAAATGCGCAACACTACTTTAATTGCTGCTGTTCTGGACTATAAACAAATTGGCCTTAAAAGCATTTTCGCAGAACAAGACTTATTTTGTTAAAAGGGGACAGGAGGAGGGCGATTTTTAAAACTGCTATCACCGTAATGCGATAAAATTACCATGTAGCACGCAGGGGTCTGAAAGCTGCAATTAATATCCCACACCTTTCTGAATCCTTTGTGTCACGACAGTCCTGGAAAAACAGCAGCTGGGCTGGGTCTGCAGCAGGGACCTGTTTCCCCACTGCTCCCCTCGGACCATCGCCCGGATGCTGCGTTCCCAGACACACAAGTGGAACCAGCAATGACCAGAAACCCAACGTGCCCCCATTTCCACACCAGTTCTTGCCTTGCTGGTGGAAGGCAAGACGCTGGCAAGCGTGCTGCCTGCTTCCCTGGCTGGCTCCGGTTTTGGCTGTGTGAGACAAAGCCAGCCCCATCCAGGGATGCCCAGGACAGCACACCCCTGTGAGTTTCAGGGTGAAAGAGAACCCTTCTTTGTGCTCCCATCAAAATAAGAGCTATAGGGCAGTCAGACACCAGTGTCCACATCAGACCTGAACCCATAGGAAGCCCCAGTTCATCAGTTCTGCCTCTCTTTGTCTCTCCTTATCATGGGAACCGCAAACAGTCAGGTTCATTGCTAACTGAGGGAAAATAAAGAGGTTCTTAAAAATAACCTGTAAGCAATCCCCATTAAAGAGAGAAAACTTTCCACCGAAAGCAGCCTCCCAAGTAAGAGAGGCTGTGCAGAGACAGCTTGGATCCGCCGACTGGAGTTGGTTTGCACCCACAAGGACCCTCAGAGCACACACTGGAACGGACACTTCTCCCTCCACAGCTATCAGTCCCACAGCAGCTTTTTCTCCTGCCGTGTCCCTACTCTGCAGCAGAGGTTAATGCTGTCACTAGGAGCAAGCAATCCTCGGCTGGGCTGCCAGTGAGAGGGAAGTGAGACGTGAACACCCTTCAGAGCCCTCCACGGCTCCACCATCGTGTCCAGCAACGCCCAGAAAGCAGAGACTCCCCATGCTGCGAAGAAGCTGAGGATGGATCCCGATACACACAGTGAGGGGGAACATGGAAGCTACCCAGCAAGGGCATCTCACCTAAGAGCTTGGAGAAGGGCATTGAACAACTCATCCCACCATCCCGGGAAGCTGGAGAAGCGTTTGTCACCCAGCTCAGTGGGCTGAGGGAGCACGCGAACAGTGCCAAGAGCCACGAGCAAAGGTTTGGAGCACAGCCTGTTTCACGAGACACGGGGCAGAGCGCTTGAATCAAATGCCACGGGTGCCTTCACCCTCAGATACGCCTGTTTGCGGCTTTATTGCACAAGGTCCCGCACCAGCCCTGCTCGGGGGATCTGCAGGGGCAGCTGCAGCACTCACATTTCTGTTTGCTCCAAGGCTTTACCATCTCTGTGCCCAGAGCAATCCCAGCACGCAGACCCAGCTAAGACAGTGCTCACCAAACCTTCTGGAGGCATCTCCCATGTCTCCCAGAGCCACGGTGATTTGCTGGCTGCGGCTCAGACACCTCTGGCACCACGGCTCTTGTGCAGAGCTCTGGGTGAAGGAGAGACTGAGGGTTGGGAGGAATCACGCTGCAATTGCCAGGCAAAGTCCCATTAAAGAAACAGCTCAAAGGCATTGTGGTTCCTAGTCAAGTACTGTAGAGATGAAATCCTTATTTATGAGCAAGATATATCTGCAGAGGGAGCAATAAACTGCAAAGCAAAGTATGAAGGTTTGCAGCAAATGTTGTAAAGTTTTACACTCCTGAAAACTAGGAATAAAAGATATATCCATTTACAGCAAAGCGGATGGAAAGGGCTTCCATAGGACTGTAAAACTGCCTTGTAATGGCTAATTGCTACTTTCTTGTTGCAGCAGAGAGAAATGCAAACCAGAAAGAGAACTGTTTAAATCTCCATCAAAGAGCAAGAGAAAAGAAAGGAGAGTGAGGGGGGAAAAAAAGAGACGGGCGCAGGGGAACGGGAACCTTTTGTTCGGGATTCTCTGCACCACGCGGAGGAAGAGGCGGCTTTTGTTCCCTGTGCTGTGCTGCCCCGGCTGCTCCTGCTTCCCACCATGGGCAGGAGCCTCACCGGGGAACAGGAGCCACGGGTGAGACCTGGGGCAAGACCCCAGCCGCATGCTCGTTTATTAATTACATATAATTTAACTGAGATCGCATCGATACACACACAACAGACAAAAATCAGCTGAGTGCCTGCACTTGCTCCTGCCCCACCAGGGAGGAAGAGGCCAGAAGCAAAACCACAGCAGCTATTCCTCCAGGCCCAGTTGGAAACTGGAAGGGGAATGCTTTGGACCAACGAAAACACAAGAAACCATTGGAAACGTTTTCTGCAACAACCAAACCAACCAGCCACCACGCTGACGACTGCCTGCATGCCAGCGGACTCCCTTTGGCAACCACCACTCTGTCTCTCCAGCCCTGCTGCCCACAGGCACCCCAAAGCTTCCACCCAGAAAAGCCCAACAAAGCATGTGAGAAAGCTGTGGAGTTTGCAGAAGGCCCCACAGCTGTTGCATTTCAGCACTTTATCCTTTAAAAGCACAATCGCCTCCACCTTTCTCAAATACCCAGCATTTTCAACAAAAGAACCATTACTCCCTGCTCCACAAAGTATTCGAGAACTGAAATATTGGCTTTTTGGGTGCTTTCTCTACACAGATTCCTGCAAATCTGGGAGGGGGCGGGAGGGGATAGCTCAGTCCAGTAAAAAACACATAAAACAGAAAAAAAGGTTGCTTCTGTTCCCACCGCCCTGCCCTGGACACCCCGGCTCAGCTCTGTGCCACACAATAGTGTCTGGGCACCTCGCTTACCTCTCTCCCATGGATGGGTGGGAAGGAACTTCCTGGACAGGCTGGAGGGCTCCGGCACTGCTGGCTGCAGAGCCCAGGACCAGCCTGGGACTGGTGAGGCTTAAGCCCAGGGAGAACGTGGAGCTAATCCTGCACTCGAGGCACAAACCAGCTGCCAGGCAGCAGCACCAGCCACACTCACAGGAGATGCTGAGTAGAGCCCAAACCACAAACACCCTGAGCTGCTGCCGGGGGTAAAAAGCCTTCCTTCCCCACTGCCCTTTATAACTTCCCAGCTGCTGCCACCTGCCCGGGTGATGGGATGAGGCACAGTCCTGTCCCATCAGCAAGGGCTCTGCACCTGCCCTCCAAGCAGCTTTCTGCAGGGTCTTCTTCTTTTAGTATTGTTTTTCCTCCCTGTAATGGCAGATTTTGTGCATTATCCAGGGAAGCAGGCAGAGCGATACGTTCTGCAGTGTAAATATCACAATGCTGTTTATATCAATCAGAGAAGCACTTAGGTAGAGATGACAATGGAGCCCGCAGAGCCCTAATCACACACTTTGACTGAACGGAAAGTACGGGGGGAAAATGGAAATCAGATGTCTAGAGCTGCGATTTCAATAGAGACGGAAAGACGGGGAGGCAGAGCTGTTTGGGGGCTGCTTCCAGCTCGGGAGCTGCAGAGAAAGGCTCCGCATCCGAGTTTCAGGAGTAGCGAGTGCTGGGCTGGCAGCGTGGGTGATGAAGGGCTTGCTATCCCCAAGAGGCTCCACTGCTCCCACTCATGAATGCCCTGAGGCGATCTGGTTGCTGACAACTCACACTTTTATCCACAAATCACGTAATTCCATGAGCAAAAACAAGCTCTACAGACTGAGACGCAAGAGCTGTGCTGGCAAAGAGCACCAGAAATGAGCCAAAGCCACCAAGCCGCAGGGCTATGCAGCGTTATGTACCTCAGTCCAGTAAATAAATTCAGACCCTGGCAAGGGCACATGTGTTTAGGCTCGGCTTTGGGGCTCAAGGCTGTGCTCTGAGCCCTGTGGTGAATTTGGTGATGCTCAATGCAGAGCTGAGCCTGGCCAGGTCATGGGTGATGGCTCTGATGCTATCGGGTGCTCTCTTTGGGCACCCTGTTGGCTCCAGGTCCGTCGGGAGGCAGGTGAGGAGGAGCCCTACAGAGCCACCAGCCCTGCTCAGCAGGAAGGGAAAAGCAAATGAGCCAAGGACTCTTCAGGAAAAATGCAGATATACCATGAGCAGAGAGAGCTGGGGCTGTCACAGTGGCGTTCCTACCCATTCCTTGGGGGCCCAGACCGAAGCATCACTGGATTTTAGTTCTCAGCATCAGCTTTGCTGCTGGCAGCTTCCCTTGCAGCCTGGCACAAGTGACAGGGAGGGGAGACTGCGTGGCTGCTTCTTGGTGTGGCACACAGCACCTCCACTGGTTCCTTCAGCTCCAAGGATTTAATGAGGGCAAATTCACCTCTTCTCCACCTCCTGTTCCTCTTGGAGTGCTGAGATGCCCCTGGGTCCGCTTGCTGTGGCGGGAGAAGCTCGTGTAGGGCTGGTGGCTTTAGAGACCATTGTAACCCAGGGTCCCAGTGCCAAAGGAGCAGGGAGCACTTGATGTTTCTTTGCTCTCAGAAGAAAACATCTTTAACGTGTTCATCTTTAAAGCTGACATCCTTTTCAAACGGAAGCAGCTGCTTTCACATCAGTGGGTCCGGCCACGCATGCGGTACGATGAGCAGGGTTTGGGAAGCAAAGTCAGCTTGGGATCTGAAACAGCGCTTATTAGTTTGAGGATGATACGTCGGCTCGTCCGCCTGTCCCTCCCAGTGACAGACCTTTAAAAAACCAAAAGCCAATTGTACAGATTTGAAGTCAATAATGAGCCTAAAACTGTTTGATCATTTCATCTCCTGCTAGGAGAGCAGGAAGAGGAAGGGATGGTGTGGGGACAGCCAGAAACGTGGGGCTCTGCTGCCTCTTCGTGGTGGGGAAGGTGAAAGAAGCCACCAGCGCCACAGCCACCGCGTCCCCACTGCGTCGCCCGCTGCTCACCATCCCTGGGACATCGGGTACGGGGCTGAGGGGCCGTGGGATGGGAAGAGACCCTGTTGAGCATGAGGTGGGCAGGGCAGAGGGGCTAGGGAGCCCAATCCTGGACACTGAGGCTGGGGATTTTCTGTTTTTCAGGGTGAGGAGATGAAATTGCCATTTTCCAAAGGAAACCTGAAAAACATAAAAGCAATAAAAATCAATGAAGGAGAAGGGGAATATTGGCAGGCATTTTTCATGGGCTGGATGTGGTTCCTCCTTCCCACAGGAGGGGCTTTGTCAGTCCCCTGACAGGGCTTCTAGTGGCCCTAAAACTTCCTTGCCACATGATATTATCAAACACACTGGCTTCAATCTGCTGTTAAGCAGTGCAGGAGTCGGACTCACTGACACTGCTTACATAGCTGTAGGGCTGTGACAGCTGGCGACAGCAACTTGCATGGTACAGCTTTACTCCTGTCCGTTACTTTAAAGCCAGGGACAAGTAATGTAATCCCAGAGATTGCCATTAATTACTGTCATTGGTGCAGGTATTGTAGAGCTCAGGTGCTGCTGGGGGGGCTCCACAGTGAGTTAAAACAAAAGTAAAGCTCAGGACAGAAAGAGCGAGCGAGAAAAAGCCCCCCCTCATGAACAGGCGTGTGTCCAGCTGGCACCAAACCAAAGCGGAGGAGGAAGGAGAGAAATTAAAACCGAAAGTACACTGAGGTCCAGCAGAAAGAGCAAGCAGCAGACATTGTGTTTCGCAGGATGGCTGGTCCAGCAGTCTTCACGGGCACAGATGTCTACCAGCGCACTTTCAACCCTCAAGAGTATTTGAAAGAATTCTACAACTTGAGCGACAGCAACAACCAGCCCAACACGTTCCTGATAAACAACCTGAAGAGCCTGCACAAAATGTTCTCCTTGGGTGAGTATTCCCGAGGTGTGGAATAGTGTTGCATGGTGCTGTTCGCATGGATGCCCTTGGGCTTTGCCCCGACACAGCACCAGCAATGTGCTGTATTGCACGCATGCGTACATGTATATAAATGGGTGTTTCTATATCTGTGCACACAGGAGTGCCAGCTGGAGTTGTTCCCCAGTTTCTGGAGACAGCAGCATAGCCAGGCGGGGCGGGTGCCTCTGCTCCAGGAGCAGGCGTTGCTCCTGTCCACCGGCAGGGCTGGGGGCTCTGACCCACTGTAGGAGCTGCCCTGGGGGTTGCGTTTCTGAGTTACGGGAGGCACGGCCCAATGGGGCACTGGGACGTTCCCAAACTCACTGGGCTGCTCTTCCCTGCACTCTGCACCAGATGGGCTGAAGGGTGACACCCTGATAGACATCGGCTGCGGCCCCACCATCTATCAGCTTCTGTCCGCCTGTGAGAATTTCCAGGAGATCTTTGCCTCGGATTACACCGATCAGAACCGCCGCGAGCTAGAGAAGTGGCTGAGGAAGGAACCTGGAGCCTTTGACTGGAGCCCAGTGGTGCAGTACGTATGTGAGCTGGAAGGAAACAGGTGAGGCTGGCTTCTTACCCCCCCCCCCCCAACAATGGCATACATGGAGTCGCAGGCACAGATGCTACATAACATCATAATGAGCTTTTATCTATTTGCTTCTCTATTTACTTGGTAGGGAGGCGTGGGCTGCGAAAGAAGAGAGACTGAGAAAGAAGGTAAAGCAGGTTCTGAAGTGCGATGTGACTAAAGCCAACCCCGTGGCCCTGCCTCCTGTTGACTGCATTGTCTCCACCCTCTGCCTGGAGGCCGCCTGCAAGGACCTGGCCACCTTCCGCAGTGCCGTGAGAAACATCGGTGCCCTCGTGAAGCCAGGAGGGCACCTGGTGTTGCTCACCGTCCTCCAGGAAACCTTCTATGCCTTCAACAATCAGGTTTTCTCATGCCTCCGTCTGGAGAAAAACATGGTGGAGGAAGCGGTGGAGGCTGCTGGCTTTGACGTGAGGCTCAGTGAGATGCAGCCATGCCCACCTGGCGATCCCCGTGCAGATTGTGAAAATGTGTTGAGCCTTGTGGCACGCAAGCGTGCCTCCATATAGAAGGTGGGCGTTGGGGAGGAAAACAGTGCCTGGTTTATAAGAGCCCCACTGATGTCACCCACAGCCCCTCTCCCCATTATATGAACGCAAATAAACTCGTCAGTGTCCTAACGGTGTGTGTGTGTGTGACTGGGGATTTATGCAGTACATACAGACCAGCACTTGAAGCACCGCTGCACACAGCGGCCCAGGCTCAGGGTAACCCTTCTGGCTCACCCAGCCCAGAAACATGAATTGCACCCAAGCCCCTTCCCTGCCATCCCTACAAGTAAGAGCAGAGCTTCTGAGCAGCTTCCTTCTTTCATCCACCATGCACTTTAGTGAGACCAAAATCCATTCCTATGGGGAAAAAAGTCTGGCTGCAAAGGCAGCGAGATTGGGCAAAGTCAGACCTGTTCCTGGTTTCTGAACAAATCCTGCATGTTCTGTTTGAAAAGCTGGTGAGAAGAGGGATGCTGGCAACAGGAACGGTCCGCCTTGCACTCAGATAGCCCCCAGCACCCCCAGAACCAAGGGCAACCATTGATCTTCCCAGAAAACCTGTAAAAACTGTTTGAGAAAATGCTGTGGCCACAGCAATACGTACCTGCCAGGCACCGGCACACATGGGAACTGGGCAGGAAGGGCTGGCAGAAGGAAGGAACGGTCTCTCCACAGCAATGTCCTCTGCTCCCAGCACCGCTGGCTGCGCTAGGTTCTCCTCCCACGATTACAGACAGCCAGACCTACAACATGCCAGAGATGCATTTCAGAGATACTCAAGCTTAGACACTAATAAAAATTAACATTAGTGCATTCAACGTGTTGTAATTCTCTTTTTAGATTAAGAGAGTGGGATTTAATGCTAAAGCTCCTCCTCCCCTCCCTCTTTTGAGGTAGTTTTGGTTCAAGAGTGAAAAGAAATATGGGAAGAGGAAATTTTCAGTCTGGATATACACAGGTAGAGCCTTGACACAAATCTTATTGGTTCTGACGGAGCCAGTAGATGCAGTGTGGGTTATTGGTGCTGCAGCAAGCCTCAGGAAAGCCTCACTGCCCGGCTCTGAGAAATGCTCCAGCAACTGCAGAAAACCAGAGGCTGCTTTGAGGCAGCTCAGGACCGCTGGTGCTGGCTAGTTAGTGGGAATATAATGCCTCTGTTTCCATAAAGAGCTTGGCGCCTGCCAGTGCGGTGCAGTAAAGGCAGGAATTCAGCAGCTGCCGACATGTTCTCTGGAAATAACATGCCCAGGTCTTGTAGTGTTGGCGTCTTTAATCGCTGTTTAACTGTTCGAACATCAGCATCGCTGGGGAGTTTTATGGTCTGTTTAAAAAGCACAATGATTTCCTTCACAGAGAAGTTTGTAGCTACAATTACCCTTCTGTTGTAACCTGCCAGGAGTCACTGAGCACTTTTCCCAGTGAAGAGGCCAGGCGGCATTCCGCCTGCTGCTCCCGACAGGAATTGTGATGGCACCTGAGGCAGCCAGGCTGGGCGCAGCTCACGCCCATGCTGGGAAGGTGCCGACCGGGCAGCAAGCAGCTCAACTCTTCTCTCACCTGTACAAGCTTTGCTGACAGCAGGACACAGCCCACACAATGCAGAGGTGTCAAAAGAGACGGCGGCCTGGCTTCCCGGCCCCCACCTCTTCTCCTCCTCTGGCACGGCTGATGCACCTCAGACTCACCCTATGCCTGAACACAAAGCCAAAGACGTGAAGCAAACTCACTTGTTCAGTGCAACCACAGTATTCCCGTCGGGTCCTCTCCTGCTGCATGCAGCTCTTGGTTGGCCTAAAGACGTTTGATGGCTGCAGGAACAGCACTCAGGGATAAGAGAGTGCTGGGCATCAGCTGTGTGACTCGTCCTTCCTGGGGAGAAAGGGCCGTGACTGGCAATGGCTGTGTCCGACTGGCACTGGGGATGGAGGCAGCACAGTAGAAATGTGGCAGGGGAACAGCTGAGCGGCCGCAGGACTCCTGCATCCCACAGAAGAGCTGAGCCAGAGCCTTGAGCTGGGAGATGAGGGCATCCATGGCTTAAAAGTACCAACCTAGAAGGCAGGCGAAGAAAGAGGGGGTGAGACACGGGCACAGGTGGTGGTGACTTGAGGAGGACGAGCTGCTCGTTCTACCTTCGGAGAGGAACTCGCTGACATTTCTGCAATATTTAAGAGTGCATATATATTAAGAGTCAAAATCAGCAGCTAAAGAATGCATTTTGCCTCCCAAAGAGAATAAATTTTCTGGGTTTGCTTCTTTGAAGAGCAAAAAGGGCATAAAATACTAACCAAAATAGGGAAACATCTCCAATGAATTTATAAGAGCATGCCTGTGAAAATCCTGAACTGTCTTCCTGTTTTCCTGTTGCACATTTTGTCAGGTCTGGGCTGTGTGAGTGGCACCCAAGCCCCTCGCCACTGCTGGCATGTCCCGGCTGTGGTGGGACACAGCCCAGCACTACCCATGGCCGCAGTACTCGCTGCAGGCACCCAGTGCAGCAGGAGCGATCCAGCAACGGCACAACCAGCGTGTGCTCCCAGACAAGCCTGGGGGGCCCAGGAAGGGAAGAAAACAGAGGGAAGTAAATGAGGCTCCAGGGAAATTAAGGCAAAGTGGAAGGCCTGGCAAAGCGAGGTAATAATTTCCTTTCTGAATGAGTGACTGTTTAGAATTTAACCAGGCGAACACGATTAAATGAAATGAATATAAATTCTAGGTGCGGTAATAAGTAATGAAGTGAAGAAAATGAACAGCACCTAATTAACAGGAAAATAGGATATGCTGTAACGCGTGGGGATCTAATGAAAAATGAAGGCCCAACTTCCCCTATTGAAAAGTTTTCCAGATGGAAAACACTGCTGTTTGACATCCGGTGCCTTTGGAAGTATCCCGGGATGGCAGGTGCTGAGATGCACCCCACTTGGGGAAAGGACAGAGCTGTTGGCAAAATCCTTGGAGATGTAAAGCCCAGCAGCCTGACAAACCCCATGCCAGGAGCCCCTCCTGAGGGAGGAGCAGAGTATCATAGAATCACAGAATCGTTTGGTTTGAAAAGACCTTTGGAATCATTGAGTCCAACTGTATCTGTCCACTACTAAACCATCCCTGAGCACCTCATCTGCCCATCTTTTAAATCCCTCCAGGGATGGGGACTCCACCATTGCCCTGGGCAGCCTCTGCCAGTGGCTGAGAACCTTTTCTGTACAGAAATTTTTCCTGATATCCAATCTAACCCTCCCCTGAAGCAACTTGGGGCCATTTCTGCTCCTCCTGACACTTGTTACTTGGGACAAGAACCCAGAACCCATCTCACCACAACCTGCTTTCTGGGAGCTGCAGAGCGATGAGGTCTCCCCTCAGCTTCCTCTTCTGCAGGCTAAGCAGGCCCAGGGCCCTCAGCTGATTCCAAAACCCTCGGGCTCCAGCCCCTTAATGTCCTTCTTGCAGAGAAGCTGGGGAGGGGCTCTGGATGAGGGAGAGCAGGGATAGGATGAGGGGGAGCGGTTTTGAGCTGAAAGAGGGGAGATTGAAATGAGATCTTAGAAAGAAATGTTTTGCTGTGAGGGTGGGGAGGCCCTGGCCCAGGGTGCCCAGAGCAGTGGTGGCTGCCCCATCCCTGGAGGGGTTCCAGGCCAGGTTGGATGGGGCTTGGAGCCCCTGAGCCAGTGGGAGGTGTCCCTGTCCAGGGCAGGGGGTGGGACTGGATGGGTTTGAAGTCTCTTCCAGCCCAAACCACCCCATGATTCCGAGCCTGTCTAGCCCCATCCCGGCTCGCACTGGCGGCCCGGGGTCAGCACGCCTCGAGGACGGCGACAGAAGAGCGACGAGAGACCCCGGGTCAGCGCCAAGCCCCAACATGGCGGCCGCCGCCTCCGCCCACACCGGAAGGGGCGGGGCGCGCACGTGACGACAGCACGCACGCGGCGGCGGCTGGGAGCGCGGGTGCCCGCCGGCGGCCATGGGCGCGGCGGCGGCAGAGGCGGATCGCACTCTCTTCGTGGGCAACCTGGACCCCAGGGTGACCGAGGAGCTCATCTTCGAGCTCTTCCACCAGGTACCGGCCGGCAACCGCCGCCGCCCCGCGCGGCCGCCCTTTGTGTGGGGCAAAGGAGGGCAGCGGAGGCCGCGGCGGATGGGCTACGGCGGCCGCCGGCGGCCAAACTTCCTTAGCGGTTGCCGCTACGCCAAACGGTTCCGTTTAATCCGGTTCGTGTCTTGGGTTGCAGGCAGGTCCGGTGATCAAGGTGAAGATCCCTAAGGACAGAGACGGGAGGCCCAAGCAGTTCGCGTTTGTCAACTTCAAGCACGAAGAGTCCGTCCCTTATGGGCTGAGTCTGCTCAACGGGATCAAACTGTATGGGCGGCCCATCAAAATCCAATTCCGAGCAGGTACCCGCTAAAAGGATCCAGCTAGGGAGAGAGTAAACCCACTACCAGCTCCGTGCAGAGGTGGACAGATTGGTGTCCAGTGGGGTAGATCACTCATGCTTCTCCTCAAAGGGCACTCGCCTCGTAGGGACACTGTCATCGACCACCCATGTGCTTTTCTCCTTCTGCTTCACCTGTCAATCAGCAGCAGTGTAATTCCAGAGCACAGCCTGTTTTGGTGGGATTGTTTCTGATGACTTGGCTCTACTCTTGGAAGTTGCTCTAAATTAATCACTCGAGCAGTAAAAATTGCTCTGGCATCCATTAAACTGGCCAGAACATCACTGCCTGATGGTATCCTTCCCACCTGGTATAAAGTTGCAATGTCTTGTTTGGGAGATGGAATTGTGTGTTTTTGCCAGTTACCGGTGATCGTTGAGAGATAATTCATCCGGTGGATACCGTTAGCGCTTTGCAGGTTCATGTTGTATTCAGGCTTCTCTCACTGGTGTTGGTCGGTCGTGTGACAGGATTGTTTCTCTCCAGGGAGCAGTCACGCCTCTCAGGATGGCAATCCAGCTTGTTCCCCTCATGGAGCCGCTGGCAGCACCCCTTCTGGCACACCGCATCCGGCATCCAGCTGTGGCAGGTATGAGTCCCCTCAGCACGGAATTCCAAGTAGAACACAATGTTCGCATGGTTCGCTGCTTTTCTGACTCTCTTTCCAAGCGCAGTTTGGCCTTTCTTCCCTATGGAGCAAGACCTCGAACACCCTTGGTGCCTGAAATTATATGCAAATGGGATAGCATCATGTTTTCATACAAATACAGAAAAGATGAGAGGAGGGCGCTGCCAAGACCTCATCTGCGCTGGTTTCTGAGCTGGGCAGTGAGTTCAGGCTGACACTGGGGTGGCTCTTTGGTCTCTAAAGTGACGTGGCTGTGAATGCTGCTTGGACTGCAACCTTCTCCCTTTTCAGACTAAAACTCATTGTGTTTTCTCCTGCAGATATGACAGGATTCCTGACAGCACGGTAGCAGCGGGATTCTCAGCGCAGCGGTCCCAGCAGTCAGCGGATGGACTTCCAAGACAAGCGGCGGTATGCTGTTGCCCTCTGATGATGTTTGTGGCAGCGTTGTCTCTAGTTTTGAGTCCTTCTTTCCTGTAACGACTGTTAGAGGCTGGGGGAATGTGCTTTTGTGGCATTGAAGTGACAACTCTGGAAGGTTTACGGCTGTCGGTGCTGGGGGTTGATACCTGGGAGAGCTGTAGGGGTTCAGATGTAGGTGAAGCAGTCGCTAATAGGCAGCCTGTGAGCTTAGTTGAGTTTAGTCACAATTCCAGACTTAAAGCTTTCATTCTCCAGCACAGCAAAGACAGGGAAAGGGTCTGGAACGGGTCCAGAGGAGGCCATGGAGGTGGTCTGAGGGCTGGAGCAACTCCTGTACATGGACAGGCTGAGAAAGTTGAGGTTGTTCAGCCTGGAGAAGAGAAGGCTGCAGGAGACCTTAGAGCAGCTTCCAGTGCTGAAAGGGGCTCCAGGAAAGCTGGGATGGGGCTCTTGATCGAGGAGTGCAGGGACAGGACGAGGTGGAAAGGTTTTAAAGCAGTGGCTGTGCCTGTGGCGGGGGGATGGAACTGCATGGGCTTTGAGGTCCCTTCCAACCCAAAAATCCATTCCTTGACTTCCTGTGTATTTACAGCGTTATTAAGGTGCGATTCAGAGCCTGGCAAAGGCCTTTGCTGTCCTACAGCCCTGCTGGGTGCCAGCGCTCCACTGGGAAGCAAGTGCTCCGAATGCCCTGACCCTTTTCCCCTTCTCTTTGCAGATGCACGGTGCTGCACGGCAGCAGCCGCCGTTTGGGGGAAAGTACGAGCCGTCTGCCTTCGCCCTTCCCGGCACCTACCAGCACGCTCCCCACGCCTTCCACCCCTCGGTGGCCTCCCAGCCTCCGCGGCGCCCGGAGCTGCCGTCGTTGCGCAAAGGCCGGCTCAACACCCACCCTTACCATTTTACCCGCGAGCAGCGCTTCGGAGAACGGGGCTCCGAATTCTGCCGGGGCGTGAGGGAGGAGTACGGCTTCGAGGAGAGGGGCCACGACGCTGAGCACCGCTACCGGGCAGGCAGGGAGGAGCCCATCTATGATGAGAGGCACCGAGACGGGTGGAGCCACGACTACCGGAGGGAGAGCTACAGGGAGGTCAAGTGGCACCCATCGAGGCATTAGCGCCTGGTCAGCGGGACTGAAGGAACTTGGCTGCAAAAGAACCTCAAATCTGTTTCTTAGCTACACCGTGTTTAAAACCCTCACCCATCAACGCCCCATTTCCGCGTTTGTAAAGCTGCCAGCAGCGCAGCTCTCCAAAACTCAATTTTAGATGCGTTTGGTCCGCACCTCGGGGCCTTTCGCAGGGAAGACCTCGTTTCGGAGGCAGCATCGGAGCGTAGCGGCCATTGTGTTTTTGTAGCAGGGTGGATGGGTCCGAGTCCTTTTTAACAGCGCCCATGTTTTTTGGCACTTTTAAAATTACGGGCAGCGTTTTTGATACAGGATCTTTGGGTATTCCTTATCTTGGAGCAGAGCATTAAAAGCCTCCCTGGAAACGAACCCGCGGGCAAACCCTACTCATTGCGGCCTTGGGAAAGACACTGGCGCTGTGTGAGCAATGAGGGAACTGTGGCCCTCTGCGACTACAACTCCCAGCAGCCCCCGCGACCATAGGTAAGCGCTGCTGCACGCCCGCCGACTGCAACTCCCAGCATCCTCCGCGGCTATAACGACATCCAGAGCCCTCCGGGACTACAGTTCCCAGTATGCCCTGCGTCACTCGCGCCTACAACTCCCATCGCCTCGCCGCGTGGGGGATGCTGGGAGCTGTAGTGCCGCGGCAGCGCTTTGCGGCCTGGCGGCGATGCTGGGCGGCAGCCGCGCTGGGCTGGGCCGCCTGCGGGGCTGCGGCGGGCGGCTGTGGCGGGGCCGGCGGCGGGTGGCGGCCATGGCGGGCGGCGGGATGGGGCAGCGCATGGTCTGGGTGGACCTAGAGGTGCGGGCCGGGCCGGGGAGGCAGGGCGGGAGGGGCGCGGCGGCGGGGTCCGCGCTGACGGGGCCGCTCTGTGGCAGATGACGGGCCTGGACGTGGAGAAGGACCAGATCCTGGAGATGGCGTGTCTCATCACCGACTGCGACCTCAACGTGCTGGCTGAGGTCAGCGCCCGCGGCACCGGCTCCTGCCCTGCCCTCCCCGCTCCTCGGGTTCTGCCCGGCCCGGGGTGCACCCCGTGTCCCTTCGGGCCCTGTCCTGCCTTCCTGTCCCGCTTCCTTGGGTCCTGCCCAGCCCGGCCCTGTCTGCCTGTCCCCTCGGCCCCTGCCTGCCCCGTCCTGCCCTGCCGTCCCCCTGAGCCTCGGCCCTGCCCGCCCATCCGTCCCCTCGGGCGCTGCCCGCTCGGCCCTGCCCGGTCCCGCCCTAACGTCCCTTCTGCCGCTGCCTGCCCAGCCCGGCCCTGTCCGCCTGTCCCCTTTGCCCCTGCCTGCACAGGGCACTGCCTACTCAGGCCCTCCCGACGGGACGTTACTGCTTCCCAGGGAAGCTGGAAGGAATCACCGATGGGCACCAGTCCCCCTGCTTAGAGCAGCTCCTGCTCCACCATGGATGCCTCTGGCCTGCTCAGGACTGTGGGGACACGTGGGACCTTTCCCATCCCCACTGCCGCCCTGTGCCCTCCACACAGCACCTTTGCAACCCTAACGTTTGTGGCGTGTGGCAGTGCTGCCGCTGAAGGCTGCAGCTGTGCTTGGTATTGAGCTTGTTTTCATTACCTTTGTGTTTTCCTTTTCCTGACAGGGTCCTAACCTGATTATCAATCAGCCGGACGAGCTGCTGGATAGCATGTCCGAGTGGTGCAAGGAGCATCATGGCAAGGTAACTTCTGTAGAGCAGTTGCGCTGCACATTTTCTTTCTGCAACAAGGATAACATATAAATCAGAAATATTAGTGGCAGCACAGCCCTCTAAAAAGGGACTACTTCTGTGCTGAGCAGTTTGGAGTCAAACAGAGGAGATAAAGAGTGAGAGACAGTGAGGATCTTCCTTAGTTTGTGCTGAGGAGCTGGTGTGTAACATTTTGCCCAAGGTCTCGCCAGTCACCTGTGGCACAGCTGTGAATTGCGTTTGTGTATCTTTAGCCTCCATCCCATGTCTCTGCTGCAGGATTGCCCTGGAGCAGCCAGCGCTTTGTATCCTGGCTTTTCTGATCTTTGAGTAGCTGCTGGAGAGCCAAAAGCATCAGCAAAGCCCGGCAGCTGCTGAGTGCTCCTGGAGACGGCTGGAGCAAGAGCTTGCAGGCCTGGGAACAGGATCCGTGGCTCAGTCATGTGCTGCAGGGTCCCATTTACGAAAGCAGAGGCTCAGCGGGAGAAGTTGGGCGTGGGTGCCTGGTCTGCTGGCTGAGCTGTTGGCCATGGGCTCCTCTGGGCTGGGTGGACTCCTCTGACGGCTCCTCCTGCTGAAGCCTGGTCCCTTTCACATAAAATAATTCCAAGCATAGTTCCAATGGAGAAGGAGGGGACATGGCCTGAAGTCCCAACTTGGAACAGGCACAAGATCAGTGTAGAATAGTTTAGAGCTGACAAAATGCAAATAGATTGCTGCAAGTTCAGATATTAGGAGAATTAATCAGTCCAATTTAATGTGAACACTGTGTTGTTATTGCCTGTGCCCTGCAGTGCCTCAAGCCCCATGTGCTTTTTCTCTCCCAAAGCTTAACTTTCACAGCAAGAGATTATTTCCAGTTCTTTCAGCCAGCAATGAAATCGTCCTCCTTGCCAGCAGCAAGAAAGCGAATGTATTTTCCAATCCCTGATTATGAATTGAAATTCAAGTTAGTTTTCAATTAAGGGCTGAAGTTTTAAGACACCCATAACCCCTCCTCTTTTCCCCCTGTCGGCATCTCACTTTCCCCGGGAAGGATTAGCAAGAGTTCGGAAAATGAATATTAATTTACCGTGATAGGTGCTTTTCCCCCATCTCCAGTTGAGGGCTCAAACTCGGCTTTAGTTTGTGAGCAAGTTGAAGATGGTAGCGTACGTTATCGCTGCTCTTGAGGAGCTACTTATTTTTAATTGACTAAGAAAAGAGAAGCAATTAGAATATGGATGCAAATGCAGCCACATAATGAATTTTTTAACCACCACCTGGATCTGTCAAGTAATTTTTGTGGCACAATCGTGGAAATATATAGCGTAGCCAGATGGAAATAAATCACTGAGAACACTTGGAGCTGGTTTGACATTTAACTGTTGGGAATAAAGAAGGAAGGGTGGAACTTTTCTGATTTGTAGGGATCTTGTTAAAGATTCAGCCAGGATTCTGATTGTTTCTCTTTGTGCTGGGGAGGCGGATGCCTCTCGGTAAGCAGGGAGAAATAGAGTGCTCTGCTTGACTGCGTGCATCCTGATGTGTAACGGAGGCTTGTCCAGTGCTTTGGTAATGAAGAAGAACCCCTGGAAAGAACCAGGAGGAAAACAAAAGCCGCGGGCAAGCTAGCACTGTTTGCGCTGTTGTCTGATCGCTTTGCCTTGCATTGATTTTTCCCTTGCTGGCCTGTGCCCTGCACATCAGCTGCGCCCGCTTGTGGGGACACTGGAAGTAATGAGGCAGGGGCTGCCCCTGTGGAGAGAACGAAAGGGCTCTGTCGGTGCTTCTGGGCACACCGGGGAGCAAACGGTCTGTGCAGCGCTGGCCTTGGCATTCTTTAGGTGTCTTTTGTGAGAGTGTGTTTCTGATCGATGCTGATGGCTCTTTTTTTTGCAGTCTGGCCTTACGAAGGCTGTGAAGGAGAGTAAAATCTCACTGCAGCAAGCGGAGTATGAGTTCCTGTCCTTTGTGCGGCAACAGACACCCCCGGGGCTCTGTCCTCTCGCAGGTAAAGTGTCTCCTTCCCTAATAAACAGTGTCGCCCCTTGTGCTGAAGCGCTGGATGGTGCATGTGGTGGGGGTGCTTTAGTTCTCTCTGCTGAGATCTGGCACGCAAATCGAAACCCGTTTTGTCAGGAGAGGCTCAGCATTGGCGTTGCCTGTCCTGCGGATTCCTTGATGTAAAACTGCGCATCACTGCGTGAAGCTTCGGTTCTGTTGGGTGTTACCATTTCCGTGTGCAGTTCTAACGGGGGTGGGTGGGTTATCACCTGGCTGACAGCAGCCTGTGACTGTAAATCTGAACAGGAAACCCAGCGGTGACTTTTCCACAGTGTGGGAAAGGAATGAGACACCAAATATGAACTGTCCAAGTGTCCTGCTGCTGGGAACCACCGTCAGGAGGTTTACATGCAGTCTTGGGATCTGTGCAGAGTGAAATTAATACAGGTGCCTTTTTTCACTTGGCAGAAAACCCAGTGCTTGCAGAAGACTTTGATAGTTATCTGTGTAGCAGAAATTGTAGGAGTAGCTGAAGAATTAATAGAGGGATTATGTATTTAAACCGCATGTGATCCTGAAATGAAAATCTGACAAACCTTTACAATCATATTTACTAGAAAATGGGATAAAGGAGCTGCTCACGAGCAGCTTTTCATACCCTATGATCTTTCCCCAGTTCGCTTAGCCTGCTTCTCGTTCAGACGCCACTCCTGGTAGCTTTGTAATGATGTCTTTGAAGAGACATCTGGGTTTGTGTCTTTGCAGGTAACTCTGTTCACGCAGATAAGAAGTTCCTTGACAAATACATGCCTCAGTTCATGAGGCACCTCCATTACCGGATCATCGACGTCAGCACTGTCAAAGAACTTTGCAGGTAAATGTTCCTCCCGCTAAACAGTGAAAGATCATTTGGGGATACCTGGGAAGTGGCATCAACCTGCACTCTATAAACCAAGGCCCGAGACTGCTGGGAGAGGGCTGCCTGCAGCCACCATCATCTTCTGCTCTGTTCGGGCGGAGGCCCAACAGGAGCTGTGAAGGACTCCATGTGTGGCTGTGCTGGAGTTCACAGTGCAGTGACCGGTAGGGCTGTGGCCTCTCCGGATGCCAGTGAAACTGAAGTCCTTTCCCCAGTTGTAAGAAACAGGCAGCAGCCACCGGATGTGTGTGAGAATCCCAGTTTCCTGTTTTCCCCTTACAGACGCTGGTATCCGGAAGAATACGAGTTTGCACCGAAGAAGGCGGCTTCTCACAGGTCAGGTTTCTACTTTTGCCTGTGTGTTGGAGTGCCTGCGGGGTTTTTATAGTCCCAAGTACCAAGCGGCACCTACATCTGTCCTAAACGACAGTGAAAAGTAGTCACTGAGCTTTCCCTCTGCTCTGGCGTGGCTGTGTGGGCAGGAGGGGAGGCTCAGGTACAGAACCAGAAGGGGTGACCGTTGTAGGAGTCTCAATCCACGTACCCGAGCTTAGTGAGGGTTGATTTCCTTCCTGAGAGATATGCAAGCTGTGCGTGTCTGAGTTTGATTCCTTACAGCCGCGAGTTTTTCAGAAGCGTTAGAATCCAGATGTGGCTGAAGGTGTGTGCAGTCATTTTGAAACCCTTCTTAATTCTCTTCCAGAGCGCTCGATGACATCAGGGAAAGCATCAAAGAGCTCCAGTTCTACAGAGACAGCATCTTCAAGAGGAAAACGGATGAGAAGAAAAGGAAACTAATAGAGAATGGAGAGAGTGATAAAGCTGCCAGTTGATTCCTTGTCCTGCCACGCCATCCTGTGGCACGTCCTGGATGCGTCTCCTGTTCTTTTCTGTTTGCCAGTCTCTCCTGAAGCCACACCCTTCAGTTTCCTTGTTTCTTAACAGCTGTTAGAACACAGATGGAAGCTCGAGTTTCTGCTTCTTTTCTGTCTCAAGCCGCTGCAGCGTCTTTGCACGTAGCAGATAAAGCGCTGTTCAATACTCCTCTTCATCCAGTTTTAGACACCGTCTTTCACTACACAATAAAACCAGTTCTGTTGAGAGGTTGTACAGCCTGTCCGTGTAATTGAATCGTTCCGGGTCTGCATCCCAGCACTGGGATTCACCTCAACGCAGCAGCTTCCAAGAAGGCACTGCGGAGCTTTTAGAATGTAGACTTCTCGTTAAAGCAAATCTTGGTGGGGCAGGGTCTGAAGCACTGAGCAGATCTCAGGGTGCTGGCACAACACGATGCACGGGGAGCCTGTGCACCCTTCACCTGGTTGCAGGGTAAGAGCAGAGAACAAACAGATCAAACCAACCCCAAACGGTCCTGATTCCCGCAGGGGAAGGTCCACGTGATGTTGTCAGCGCTCTCCCTTTGCTGCTGGAGTTTTGCCTCTTGACTACTGCTCCAGTCTGACCTCCTCAGATGTCCCAGAGAGAAGAGCTACCACTCTAAAAAGCGAAGGATCAAAAAGAGCACATGGGGTGTACATCTCCCTAGTTCATTTTTATTATGGGTATCAATAACAATGAACCGCCAAGGCTTCTCAGTTGTTATTATTTGAATGCCTGCTCTTCTAACCATGGGAGCAACTGGTTCTAGAGAGAGGCCGTCACAATCACTAATGGTGCAAATAAACGACTCCTTCAAATGTCTCTCTCCTTTGTCACTAATTCCTGTTTAAGCAGGCAACTTAAACGTGGTTTTTGTACGTGCTGTGCGCTGGTACCCGCAGGCGGGCTGGAACCCCAGCTGGCAGGGCTGTCCCAAGCAGCAGCTCCTCTCTGCTCTGCCTTTCAGCCTGGCAGCCTCTGGCTCTCCTCACCCCGAGATGCTGCGAGGGACCTTTTGCCACAGAGATGCCCAAGGTGCACCCCCTAAGGTCCCGCTGGGACCCCGGGCAGTGCCGGATTGGACCTGAGGCCGTGCAGTTCAGGACCGCCTGGCAGATGGAGCTGCTTAGACCCAGACCACGGCCATGTGCGGCAGAACCCGCTTGATCTTTGATTTCCATTTTGTTCGCTTTCCACACTTCCTTTGACTTCTCCTCTCTGACCCATTTCTCCTTTTCATATTTTATTCCTTTTTAAGAGGCTTTTATTTTTCTCAAAACATTTTTTTTAAGGAAAACACACCATCTGTGTTTATACATTTTTAAATATTGTTTGTTCTTGCTTCTGAAGTAACTGTGCTGTATGAAGGATTTTTTTATCTCATTTTCCTATATTATGCAATAGCTTTCCTGTTTTTATGCGCTGGCATCGTTTGAGGTTCTGATTTAGTACAAATTTGTCACGCATCTTGGCAAAGCGCAGATAAAACCCACCAAAGGAAGCTCTTTCCCACACAAGTTGTGCAGAAGCCGGGGAGGGGGAAAAGATGTGGGAAGGATGCGGATACCCCCAGCTCTGCACCCTTCCCTTGCCCAGGGGTATTGGCACAAGTTTATTGCCGTGTGAGCGGCTCTGAAAGCTCCATCAATATCACACTGATGCTTGCAGGGGTTTTGAACAGTAAAATAACATTTGGCGCTTGCAGCCTCATTATTTATTTAATCAAAAAGTTTTATGAAGAATTACCAATGGATTGCAACGGCCTCGCTCGGAAATGACCAACAAATGAGGTACAACCAGACTTTGCTAGAGGAAAGCCTTCCAGGCTGTCCTGCCCTGCGCATCCATCCCAGCATCTGTGTTAATGTTCGATTATTCTGGCGTAAGAAAAAGTGTGAGATGAGTTTGGATAAGACCACACGTGGTCTCGGCCCTCCTGCTCAGTCGTGCTGTACGCAGAGGATGAAGCCCAGAGAAGCTTCGCAGAGAAGCTTGATCAAACCGACCTTCCTCCTTTTCATCTCCGCTCTCCTCTCTTCAAAAGGCAAATGGGATGCAAACAACATCACGCGCTGTGCATCCCTTTGCTTTCTGCCAAGGTACCCGGGTTGCAGAGACCGATAAGGACTTCAAATCCGGAACAGTCCGTCTTGTCTCCTTGCCTGGAGACGTGAAAAGCAGAACTGGGACCTCGCTCAGCAACGCGGTACTGAGGCCGTGGGCTCTGCGTCCTGCCAGAACTCTGCTGCCACCTCGGCATTCCAGCCCTTCTGCAGCCGCTGGGTACGGCGATGTCAAACTCATGGTATTTTTGGACATGGTAGTTAAAAAAAAAAAAATAATCACTGGAAGGCAAATATAGAGTGTGTTGGGTTTTTCAATTTAATTTAATAAATTATCTTGGCTCCAGTAATTATTTATTTGAAATAGGAATTTGCTGAGAGGCCTCTAGTCCTTTAATACTAAATTAATAATGTGACCACGGATTACTGGTACAGTTCTAAAGCAAGTTAAAAAAAACACATCACTCATTCCGACCAGGTTTGGAAGCCACTCTTGCCCTGAATGTGCAATTGCTCCGGTTGGGAACACCCACCCTTGGCAGCACTGAAAGACACGGCAGAAGCATTATCCAAGCAAAGAAAAGGACCCTGGTGCCCCCAAAGCAGCGGCAGGACCCCAGGCGCTCCTCGCCATGGACAAACTGCAGGCAGCCCCTCGTGCCGTGCTGTTCCCAGCACCCTCAGCCCCGGTGGAGGAGGGTGTTTACCCCTACATAACCCATTTTGTTTGGAAATATTTTCTGCTTCCTTCTTCCAGTGCTAAGTCAACATTTTTCCCCACGCTCTATCGAGCTCTAATTATTTATATCTGCCAAAAAAAAAACCCTCCCCACAAACTAGAACAGTTGTCGACTCGCTTCCGATCCTCCAGGAGGTTTCCAGCACAGCTCGGAGCTGCAGTGATCCCACTTAAAAATCCCACACGGCACCGTCACCCGTCTCACCAAATCAGCACACGCTGGGATGGGCTGTGCCCAGAGCGGTGGTGGCTGCCCCATCCCTGGAGGGGTTCCAGGCCAGGTTGGATGGGGCTCGGAGCCCCTGATCCAGTGGGAGGTGTCCCTGCCCATGGCAGGAGGTGGAACTGGATGGGCTTTGAGGTCCCTTCCAACCCAAACCATTCCCTGATTCCATGATTTCCCTCCCTGGCTTTCTCCATAACGAAACAGAGCAGTGACAGAGGCTCTGTCAGCCGAGTTCAGCAGGCTGACAGCCAGACAAGGTCTTTCCTTGCCTCCTGGCTGCTCTCCAGCCCTTTCCATGCCTCCTGGCTGCTCTCCAGCTCCTTCCGTGCAGCTTCTCCACTCAGGGAAGCTGCAGGAGCAGCCCTTGCAGCGCGTCCCTGGGCAGCGGCAGCCTGGGTGCACCCCACGAGGATGCCATCCCCCCCTCTGCAAGGCATGTGCAAAGCTCAGAGCCTCACGTCGCCTTTCAGAGCTGTTGCAGCTGCGAAAGGACGCAGATCGCTCTCAGCTGAGTGGCCAAAGACCTCACACCAAGGGAGAACCCCAGGAGCCCTGATCCGATGGAGAAAGTGGAAACATTTCACTCTGACTACAAGTTCCAACCAGCACTTGTGCGATTCCCCCCCCCCAATTCCCCTTGCTCGACATGCCCTTAGGCTCCCAATCCATCTCTCCAACTCTTTTATTTGCTTCTGTGCTTGGAACAAATATTTTATGCATGTTTATACAACTCTTTTTTTTATGATCCAGGCTGCCACTGGGTTTCCAGAGTCAATGAAATACGGTGAGGTGCTCATGTACCAGAATGAAGCCATTTAATGCAAAGCTAAATCCCCCTCTCCTTGGACAGAAAGCTGCATAAAGACAGTTAACAGTGCATTAAAACCCATTTACTGCACAAGGCAAGTTTGTTTTTTGTTGGCTCTTAACAACAAGCTTCCCTGCAGCTCCAGGCTCCACCAGGCTGGAGGCTTTTCCATGTGGAAGCTCCTTTGCCAACATGCGTTGGTCGAGCTTCCCACAACGGCAGAGAGAGCATGGAGTTATCCATCCACCCACACGGAACCAGCTTTTCTCTGTCCTCTCCGTTCATCCTTCCACGCTGCACAGCTTGGGTGCGAACCACGGGAATCAGGGAAACGCCAGCTCGTGTTACGCTGAAGCAAAGGAAGAGGGACTAGAACCCTGAATCCCTCATTTTGCTTGGCTTTGGAGTGGCCCACTCTAATCCTACTTTTCCCAGAGAAATCCCTGTGGCCTTTCCCCCCTCTTCTCCCGAGCCCCTACCTCATCCACAGCTCTCCAAAAGGGCTTCTGCACATCTACAACCCCCAACACAGGCAGACACAAAACTTCGGAAGGCAGGTGAGGAAACGGCAACCCCCTAATCTGAACCCCCACAGTCCATTTAGGCTGCGTGGCTGCTTCGATTCAGCAGGAATGCTGCAGGGATGAGGGGATAGCAGGGATGCTGTGGGGATGCAGGGGATGGTGGGGATGTAGGGGATAGCAGGGATGCTGTGGGGATGCAGGGGACAGTGGGGATGCTGCAGGGATGCAGGAGATAGCAGGGATGCTGCTGGGATGCAGGGGATAGCAGGGATGCTGTGGGGATGCAGGGGACAGCGGGGATGCTCCAGGGATGCAGGGGACAGCAGGGATGCTCCAGGGATGCAGGGGGTGATGGGAATGCTGTGGGGATGTGGAGGATGGTGGGGATGCAGAGGATGGTGGGGATGCTGCAGGGGTGAGGGGGGGTGGCAGGGATGCTGCGTGGATGCAGGGGATGGTGGGGATTCTGCGGGGCCGTGGGGTGCAGACGTACACATTCAAGGTTGGCTACAGGCAGCCCGGAATAGAAAACCTTCAGACTTATCTTCTTTTTTCTCCTCCTGCTGCTGTTGATGATACCCTTTTACTGGAATAACTCACTGATGCTGACAGATAAGCTTTTAGGGTAGTGAAATCTCCATGACACTTTAAGTGCCCTAAATGACAAAACAAGGACGTGCAAAATTATCCTGTGCACACTCGATAAAACACAACTTGTCAGAAATTTGTGTGCCGCTTCAGCCGCCCGGATTGGCGAGGACGGAAAACCCTCACCCTTCCCAGGGTGGTGGAGGAGAGAGCGGAATAGCCTGGGCAGAGGGAAAAGAAAGGCAAAGTGCAAAACGTGGGCTGTGGTGCGGAAGAGCATCCCAAGCGGTGGCGACGGAGGCTCCTGCTGGCGTAAGGGACCCTGCGCTCACGGCAGGCCAGGCTGCCTCTCCTCACCAGCTCCGGAGTGATGGATGAGAACCAAATGGCCGTAAATTGCTGGGTGCTGGAGCAATGTTTTATGGGCTGTGCCGGAGGAGCCGTGGGCTTAGGGCTACGTATGGGGCACCGACTGCCAGTCAAGTGCCAAGTGGCACGGGGACGGAGAGGTGGCAGCGCAAGATCCGCTCCCAGCACCAGCAGTGGAGAAAGGGGATAAATCTGCATCATCAGCCAGACGTGATAACGAGCAAACTATTAGCTACAGCTCCTAATTATCCCCAAGCACTCTGCGGAGGGAAGGTTACAGTAAAGGGCCATGAGAGTGAAGAAATATTCACAAGAAAACCCCTTGCTGTCCTAGGACAAAGCTTGCGTGGCTCACTGTGGAAATCTCCTTTCCCAGGAAGCCTGGAGAGAGCTACATGGCCTCCTCAGCCTCCCAGACCTTTCCTCCCATCCCTCTGGGATGAAGGATGCTCTCCTGCACTGCCCGGTACCCCTGCAGTGACATAAATGCTGGTGATGGTGGCTCAACCAGCTGGTGCGTGGTGGGAAGGTGAAGGGAAGGCGAAGGGAAGGCAAAGGGAAGGCAAAGGGAAGGCTCTCTCTGTCAGAACCCAGGCTGGGACGGGGACCCAGGGACCCCCACCCCGTCTGCACGGCGGGGGAGATGTGAGACCCGAGAGAGCGGCTGAGAGCCCCCGCCCCTCTCTATCGCCACTTCACTGCTTAAAGAGGGGTTGTGCCCCACCTGAGGTGCAATTGCAATGCGATGGAAAGTGATGCTTTTGAACAGCAGATCCCGATCTCAGCTCGCACTCAAAAGGATAAAATTAAAGCTATTCTGCTCATTTCATAGAGAGTTTGGCTTGCATTTTATCACAGCAGTTGGATTTATTTGATTGATAAAGCGATGCCGCTGGAAAAAAACCTCAAGGAGCCATGTAAAACCTCTAGTCCTTTTCCTTAAAAAAACACAGTAAGATTTTGTTTACCCATTGCAGAGGTTCTCTCCAAAGATCCTGGGCTGAGGGCATGAATCTCTGCTGCTTCTGAGCACCCTGGGGGCTGCGGTGCCCCCACCCGAGGGACGTAGTCCCTTCTTGGAGGTTGGCAACAGCGCATCTTGGGATAAAACCTCACCCAGCACTTCTAACAGCATCCCATGCTGAGGCGGTGTTCGACACGGATAAGACTCTCCTCTAAAGCCAATGTTTGCAGAGCGAACAGACAGACCAGTAGATAAAGGCGAGGGAACAACAAAAGGGATTGTCTGCACCAACCAGGCTGCGAGAAGTACCTGCATCCTACATCTGCTTTAATCTCATGGAATGTTTTACTGAGTTAAAAAGAAAACCTTTCCTCCCTGTAACCTTGAAATAAGCGTGCAGCCTGTGGGACGGCGCAACCGGAGGAGCTGCCCTGCAATCTCTGCCTTCCCTGACCACTGTTCTCCTCCTGCCCTCTGCCAACTCCATGCGCAGCGTGGAATAACATAGAATAAGCGTGTGCTCCCGCCCCAGGCAGAGCAGACCAGAGGGAGGATCGCGCTCTCCAAACTTTGCAGAAAGGAAATGAAGCGCAGAGAGATGAGTGACCTGCTTAAAGTCACCTGGGGAATTTGTGGCGGAGCCAAGAACCTAGCAGAGATCTCCAGAGTCCTCATCTGATTCTTCCACTGCAAGATATTCCTTCTTTTTTCCCCTCTAGAAAGCCAAGATAAAAATAAACCTCTGTTGTGTTTCCCTGTGGCTGCAACGTGACTTCAGCGCAGCCGCCCGCGAGCTGCCTGGACCGCGGCACCGCCGGGATGCTGCTATTTCTCTGCTGTGCTCCCCCGCTCCGCGTGTGTTAGGGGATGTGTGCGTACCTGTAGGCTTGTGTGTGTGTCCATTAGTTAGGTTACACGGCATTTTCCTCTCCATAATTAAAGTGGAATCTCTTCATAGGCCCCTTTGAAGCGAACCTCTGTCGGTTCAGCGGAACTTTTCATTGCCAGCCAGCGCTCTGCGGTGCCCGTTCACATTGTTCCCTTCAGTCGGAATAAAACTCCTTCTGACAATGATGGGGAAAAAAGGTTTTCGGTTCCCAGCACTGTCACAGAAGCAAAGCCTGCCCGCGCTGGGATGTGAGGGAGCTGCCTGCCAGCCTCCTGGCAGCTCGGGGGAGAAGAATCGCATGATGAAGGCTTTGATTGCTGGGTTTAATCCGTGCCGTGCAAGCCAGACAGGAGCTCCCTTTGGGGATGGCTCGTGGCGAGTCGCAACTTCGTGCTGACATTGTTTGTTGGGGAAACAATGGGCTGTGATTGCTGTGGGCCCAATTAAGCGCTCTCTGAAGTGCACGGGGAGGTGTGCGCTCCATGCGTGGCGGCTCCTAGGGCTGAGAACTCCTCGCACACAAATCCCTTCCAGGAGCTCTGGACCGGCCAAGCTGTGCCCGTGCTCCTTGCAGAGGGGTTCCCAGACACCGGCTCATTTGCCAGGTGGGTCCCAAGCCCTTTTTTTTGAGGGGAAACATCTGCATTGATACCCATGGCAGGCCCAGATGGTGGAAGACTCCCTGGCTTCGCCTGCTGTTGACTCCAGCCATTCACATCCACTCATCCCCGAGTTCTCCAACCTGTCGCATCCTTCTGCTGCCTCTCATCTTCTCGCTCACACCTGGGGCAGGAGCTGCCTTTTTCCCCAGGGAGATGCCCAGGCTGCAAGATTCCTCCTGCATCCCTACCTGCAAACACCCCTGCGTTCTCTCCACACCAGTCTGGGTACTCCAATTGCTACTGAACACAGCCCCAGCCCCACTGAAGCCGCTCTCCGCAGGCGCCGTCGGCATCGCTGCTGTTGCTGCAGTTGGTCTTGTGGTGTCTCCCAAATACACAGAGCTGCACAGCGGAGAGTGGAGGGAGAGGGAAGGAAAGCATCTCTTTTTAGGGAGCACGGAAAGGAAGTCGGGATGGGAACACCACTCAGAGCCCACAGCTTTCCCTTGGGGTGTTTTAAGAAGGCACAGAGAGTGAGGTGGTCAAAGGGAGGTACTAGAGGTACATATTATCTTTCCAGGTATAACGCCATTGTTTCCAAACAGAATGAGAATTTCCTGCAGGAATGATGTTTTATTCCTTGTTGGCAAAAGAAAGAAGCCCTGGCTGCATCCTGATGCCGTGTAGGTGTCTGCTCGTGCCTGGGACCGTGGCACACGGCAGCGGAGAAAGCGAGAATCTCTCTGCTTTGATTCCTGAGTGGTCCACACCAGATGTTTGGTGCTTTCCTTTCTGCCTTCTTCCCCAGCCCCTCCAGCCCACATCCAAGACTGGATGATAGATTCAGTCTGTGAGACCCTGCAGAGGATTGTCTGCCCAGGCACTGGTGGTACCACAGGGAACCCCGGCACTACTGCTCCTCTCTGCTCCTGCCATCCCAAAGCCACCACCACGCTCGCAGTGAGAGGACACCTCCAGCATTCCCAGCCTTCCCTAGAAGCGTGGCATTGACAGCATCCAACGGGAATTTAAACACCTGGATAAGATGCCCAGGTGGAAGGTACCTGCTGAGAAGCCAAAGCTTCAGCTCTGCAGCCACAACCTCTGAGGAAACGCGCTTCACATCTAAACCTATTTGCACCTCAGACTCACAAGAACCCACCCAGTCAAACACCTCATGCGGCTTTTGAAAGGTCCGAGTACGTATTTAATCATCAATAATATGAGTAGACAAACCAGGACTCATCAAACCACCTCTCGGAACAAACGGTTATCAGTGGAAAAGCTGAGGGGAACGTATTTCCCTCACGAATGGCTTCACAGTCCATGGGTTTGATAGCGGCACAGAGGAGGAAGGATGCTGCCCTGCCCTGCCTGGCTGCACCAACGTCCCACATGGCCCCGTTACCCATCGGCAAAGTGGGGCTGACACGGGGCTCAACCCGCTTGAGGTTCCCTGCACAATGATGCAAACACAGCTGAGATTTTTCCCTCTCAACGTGGTCTCCTCCACTCATCTCGCCACGGCGATGGCAGAGTTGGAGCCGGCAGAGGAGCTTGCAGATAAGTTCAGACAAGGTTTTTCTAGAAAAACACCTCTCTCTAATGGACCCGCTTTAATTTCAGGCAGCGAAAATACAAACAATATGTTTTGGGACAATTATTTCGCTTTCCAGAGGGACAGAGTCTCTTGGCCCGGGGTCTTCGTCATGTCCTTTGCTGTGTGCTCTAATTGCCCCGCGATGCTCTACCTGGAGAGAGCCTTAATACATAATTATATACCATTAGCCGGGAGAATAACATGACAACTGCTTGGGATAATCACGCCGAGCACAATTTCTGCCAGTCTCCTGGATACCACAGGCACATAAGTACTGGTCTCATTTCGTACGAGAGGGTATTTTGGAAGAATTATTTAAAGCCGGTAATAAAACCTGCAGAAACACAGTCCTAGTTTCATGGAGCTCAGGTGAAAATCAAAGGGAAAATTCACTGCAAAGGCCAATCAACTGTTAGGATTTAACATGTCTTGTTTATTTATTTATTTTTTTTTTAAAAGCCTAATTAAGAGCAGAGTTAACTTAGCACAGAAGAAAGCAGCCTTCAGCACAGCTCTGCGCCTGGAGGCGGCGAGGATATCTGGTGTTGATTTAGAGACTTCAAGAAGCTGCGCTGCCGTCCCTAGGTAAACCCTGCTCGTGTTTTATGACCCTGCCGCTAAGAATTTGTCCCATATTTCTTGCCTGAATTTGTCCAACTCCCATTTCTAACCACTAGGTATGATTGTGCCTTTTCCTCTCTCTGCCGTCGGCAGACTCCTTCTCCTCTGGGGGCTGTGGAGAAGGCGAGCTCTACCTTAGCCGACCCTCGCCACATACCCTGCCCATTTCCTTTCCTTTTCCAAGTCATTTTTCAGCACAGAGACTCGGATAAGCCCAGACTTGTTTTTCTCTGCCTTCAGGAAACTGTCCTTACAATTCCACGGGGCAAACCCCACTTAATCAAGGGAAGGAACAAGCCAAGATCTCTCTTATAAAGCCATTGCCCTGCCTGAAAACATCTTTCTTGAGCCAAGCACCACAGCAGGTCCTGCTCTGAGCCCTCTCCTTCATCCTCCTGACATCACAACCAGGTTTTAATCTATCGTGACAGCAAGACCAGTGTCTCGCACGGTGCCACAAGCCATGTAGAGACTGCAGGAAGGACAGTCTTCTGCTTAGCATGTGTAGGACACTGCCGATGTTGTAGGACCTCATGGTCCTCGCTGGGCGATACACCTTCATTCTGGTGCTTCCCCACAACACGCGTCTCTGCAAGGATAACAGCGGGCTGCCAACATCCTCTGCGTACCGAGTGCTTTTAACGCCCCAGCCTGCCCCACGTCTGCTCATGGACTTCCCCCCTCCGTCACACTCCTCCAGCTCTTTCCCTTCAAAGTATTTTTCACCTTGAAGGATGGTACTGTCAACCCGCCCCTGGTGGATAAAGAAAAGCAAACAGAACCCTTCGGAGGTGCTCCCAGTCCCAAGGACAAGGCTGGCTGCTGCCAAGGTCAGAAGCATGAAGATATTCATCTTCATTCCTCCCCATCACCGTCCAGCCTTAGCCTGCGAGGACCCAGCCGCTCCCGGGCTGCGCGTTTTTAAAGGATGAGGGAGCACAGGGTGGTTCGAGAGGAGATTGCTCTGTAAGACAATGGCTGAGCTGATAATGCCAGCTAAAGTCGGGCCACTGGGGACCTCTTACATTTTAAGATCCAATCAACTTTAAAATATTACTGTCTCAGGCAGGCAGTGAGTCTTGGAATAGAAAACAAGCGATCCTGTTTTATTTACAGGGGGAAAAGAAAGAGTGTAAGAGTGTTCTCCTTGTCCTCACCCACATGGTGAAATATTCATGGTGTTTGTGTGTGTTGCTGTGTTAACATCACATTTCCAGAGTTCAATCTATAAAATCTCTGGTCAAAACACTTATTGCTACGCTGCCGGCTGTGCGGAGGAGGCGGGTGGCGGAGCTGCAGAGGGCAGGGACAACAAGGACCTGAAGAAATGCCTTGGGGAGAGGTTGCAACCGGTGATCTGCATCTTATTCCCTCTCTGCTCCAAGTGAATCCTTCCCTGTTCTCCATCATCTTTCTGGTGGCCAGATGTCGCTGCTCCGGCATGGCTTGTCCGGCATCAGTGGAGCCGAGGAGGAGAGCGGCTGCAGAGACCGCGCTCTTGGCTCACCGACTCTACTTGCAGACCCCAAAGTCTTCAGGAGCATCTGACTTTTTTCACCCCTTGTAATTACCATTCTGCAATGACAGCCCTCTCAATTATGAATTTTTGTGAGGTTCAAGCCTCTTTTGCAGAAATTTGGCTTTGGGAATAACCACAGAACAGCAGCCCCACTCCCTTTACCCGATCGCACCGTGCTGAGCTCCCTCATCTGGTCCCTGTCTCTTGCGATGCCATTTTCCAACACGAGAGGCTCTTCGCAAGGACTCTGTGTGCTGTTACCATCTCAGAAGCGATTATATGGCACATCATTATTTTGCCGTAGCTGGTAGCCACAGTGGGAAGGCAGCGGCGGCGACTGCATTATATATTTTATCATAAAAACAAAAGCAACCGCTACAACAGATTCTTAATAAAATTGTGTCTTTCTCTCGCCGGTGCCGAGCACGAGTTAAACACTGAGCAATTTGTAGTGCCTGCACACGCTATCACGCGAACGTCCCCAAAGTGCCCCATGAAAAAGTCAATAACATCAATAAAATCAACAACAAATAAAAGGCAGCTTGGCTCAGCGACAGGCTCTGTGTGAGGGGAAACATCCCAGCTGGCATTTAAACGGGGTTGGCTCGTGAAGCATCCCCTGCGCTCTCCTCCCCGGGAAGATTGCAGCGATGAAAACCAACAGGAGAGGGCATGCAGAGTGGCATCAGTCCATGCCCATGCTCTGAACTGACACAAACATTCAGATTGTAAGTAAAGTGCTGCCTCTCGAGGCTGTCCTCCTGGGACACGAAGCATCCCTGACACCTCTAAAGGCATCGAGCCAGCCCAGGCACCTCTGGAAACCATTGCAATATGAGCACCAGGAGAAGGGTGTCCTTGCGAGCGACTGCTTTTTGCTGGGCTTTAAAGAACGTCCCCTAAAACTCTCATTTGCCTCTGCACTGCCCAACGCTGCCCCTCTCTTCCCGCCTGCTGGGACCTGAGTGCTCTAAGTTACGCTGCTTCTTTTATGATGCACCCATTCATCCATCCCTGGGATTCAAATTCATCCTCCTTTATGAAGAATTAACTTGTTGGAGCTGATTTATGAAGACTGGCAGGCACCTGTGCGGAAGCAGTGCTCTAATACGTTCATCATAAAGTCCTGTAGTTATTCCTAAAAGAGCTCATGTTAATGCCTCGCATTAAAATTCATATTTTATTTCTACATAACTAAACGTCTCTCTGCAATCTTTAAGATGTGCCCTTCAGAACCGGGATGCTTTATTTATTTATTTATTTTTCGAGCAGGGATGGAAGCCAGAAGGGTGGCGGATTCCCACAAACAAGGGGTGGCATCGGCGCAGGGTGGCAGGTCGTGCGTTTGCCGTGCGTGACGCGCTCCGGGTCTGACTGACAGCCAGGGCTCGTCAAACAACAGCCTCATCAAACGTGACTCACTTTTGTTAGCGCAGGGAACGGAACCATTTTCCTTAAGGATATAACCTTTCCTAATTCTGCTTTTACTAACAGGAGCGAGATCGCACTGGAAAAAAAAATGGAGCTTTTAGCTTTGCATTGTTCCGAAAGACTATTCCATTCGCAAGGGGTGAGCGGAGAGTGAGCTGCGGGCGCAGAGGAGCATCTCCGAGGGAGCCTTTCATGGGAACCAGCTCGCAGGCGAAGCGATGGGCATGAAAGCAGAGCGGCAGGGGGGTAAAGCCCTGAATAGTTTGGTGGGAATATTTTCTCTTCTTTCAATCCAGGCATATTTCATTCCCTAAAGTCCCCGGTAGAAACGAACCTGCTGGAACCCATTGAGTTTGGCACAAATTCAGGGCAGAACTTAATTGGCCTGTGTTCACGTGAGCTGGCCCAGCCCAGCAGCCCCCTCCTGCCCCGTTTTCCTGCTGCGTTTCCCTTGCAATCCCAAGCGCGTGCCTGATGCGCAGCCAGGCTGAGCCCAGAAAGCTGCTCCGTCCCCTCCGTGGAGTGGAGCAGCTTGGACACCCCAAGGGAGATTTCCCACAGCCCAACAAGACTAAAGCGGGAGCAGCCACAAAATATAAAGCAAAAAGCGGAGGGCGCCGGGGGTAGGAAAGGGGCCGAGGGGCTCTGCCACAGCGTGTGGAGCCCCCAGCGTCGCCAGCACCTCCTGGGCGCTCCCTCCACAGCCCACGCCGTTCGGAGCTGGCCCCGCAGGGAAGCATAGATGGAAACAAAGCGCTGTGAGCTAACGAGCGATCCTAGCATTCCGCTGCTGATCATAATTGACCACTTAAAGCCTGAGCCGTGGTACTAATTTTATAGGACTGTAATCAATTGTATTTCTCACTCTGAGATGCAGGCAAAGAAAGAAAAGGAGTGGGAAAGTTAATCGGATTTTTTCTTTTTGCCCACCACTGCGGCAAAAAAACCCTCATTTCTTGTTATTATTCACGTTAGGAGCAGGCGGCTTTGGTGGAACATTTGAACACGGATAACCCCTACTCCAAAGAAGGTCCATCTCCATCCAGAGATGCTCCCTGTGGCACGGCCATCGTGTGGCTTTTTGCTTTCTATGATGGATGTGGGGTTTGCAGGAGGAGAAGCCAGGATGGCTTTGGGCAGGAGAGCGCTGCCGGTGATGGCCATCACCCAGGCCAGCCGGGGAGCGGATGTCTTAATCCTGCTCCCGCCTCTGGCTCCGATCCAAGCCAGTCAAAGGAACTCTTCCCCTCGGCTGCCCTGGGCTTTCAGCCAGGCGGGTAGCAGTGCATTGAGCTCCTAGGATGCGAGACAGAAAGACAGATGGAAAGCCTGAGCAGAGCTACCACATCACTCCCATGCCAGTGCACAAGAGAGCTTGGCTGCAAAAAAAGACACAAATAAAGCCCTTAACAGGGCTGCCCCCACCCAGGAAGCACTCAAGAGCTACCCTTGGAAATCCAGCATTGCTCAGCACCGTGAGCCCTCTCCGAGCATCCTTTGACACTCTTCTGCCTCCTCCCGTTGCCCAGCTCAGCACCGTGGGGCAGGACAAGCTGCCCACGGGACGCTGGTGCTGCGGAGCGCGGGATCGCTCGTCTTTATTTATTTGTTTTCTCAGGGCGGTACAGAAAATGACAGCTAATAAACTACCTGCCGGCGACCTCCCTTCCCCGTGTCCTTTGAAGCTGAGCTCACCGCTGGCTTTGAACCCCCTGTTTATTATGTGCTGCAAAGCTCACGCGCTTCTCGGCTGACATAAATTATAGAGCATTAGGAGAGAGAAAAGGAGGAAGATAATACAAAATGCCCTCCCAACTAACTTTGCTAATTAAACCACCTCTGAAGCCTTCCCAAACATCCCTGTGTTATGACAACCTGAATAGCACATTCCAGTGAAACTATTAAATTTATATTGTGCTGATAAAATTCAAATGAGACCATTATGAGTCTGTAGCAGTGGCTGAGCCACTGCCTCGCACCGAGCCCGAGCAAGGCTTTATTCACAGCCCAGGGATGGACTTCTCCTGCCTCTCCCATCAATTCATGTGAAAGCACTAACAAAGGACACTCTAACTAGTTTTTTTTTTTCCAATTATTGAGACTTTTAATTGCTTCAAGTAAATATCTGAATGGTCTGGCTTTTCAGAGAGTGGCTTACGGGAATGTCTCCTGGCAAGGACGCCCCATCAACTTTCCCTTACCCTTATGACAAAGGGAGTGATCCCTTAGGATGCCCTAAAGGAAGAGGGATCTCTCCAAGCTGAGGTCTTTGCTCCTCCCACCGAGACACCTACAGCACAAAGCTTACACACGCCCCTTGGATTTTCTCACTAGTGTAGAGTGGATGGCAAAGAATCTTCTGGCTGTGCCATATACAGCGCATAAAACAGGAATTGACTGTCATGACCAGAATACCATTTGTTGTGGAGGCTCACGCAATTAAATTATGAAACGCCACAAGGATTAGGTGGACTCCACAAGAGCCACTTTTTAAATGGAGCGTCCTTTTCTTGTCTTTAGCTAAAATAACCTTTTAGAACCTGGGAGCAGCATCCTCCCCCTCAGCCCTCCTCCTGAACATTGATTTTTGCGATACACCTCATTTTTCCGGTGCCAGAAATGAGACAGACTTTATATTTCTGTGAAGATGGAGAGAAAAGAGACAGCAAAGGTAGAGATGTCTGTGTGTGCATGAGGTCAAACCCGTCCAGCTTTTAAGAGTCCTTAAAAGAGGTTTCAAGCTGTAGCATCTTAGGCAGCTCACATCCAAGACACTAATAGCTGAAAAGAAAGGCTTCACGGTCACCTTCTAAACACCAAAGGAGAACAGGGAAGCCCCTGTGCAAGGAGGATGCTGTCCAAAGAGACCTGTGGTAGGACGATGAGTGAGATGTTATTCCCCAAGGAGGAGAGGAGTTCAAAGCAGAGAGGTGAAGCCACCCTGAAGAAAGGACCCAGCCAACCTCAGCATCTCCTCCACCACAGAGCAAACCTGGAACCTCCTGAGTATTCCTGGACGATAACTGATGCTGTAAATCTATAGCTCCTACTGTTTTTCAGGAAGAGAAATCACTTTTCACCAGTTTCTTGTGGTCTCTGGGTGGATGTTTGGGTCAACTCCCCCTCCAGCTTGCAGGAAGAAGATGCTTTTGTGCCGGCAAAACCACAGCGTGACACCTGCTATTAGTTCTGCTGTTCTTTCTGCAGAGCGGATTCCACCTCCGAAAGGTGAAGAGGATCATTAGACACATCAACACCATGGCATGAAAGAGAGGAGCCGAGTGTGCCGGTGCCCACCCACCACTGGGAAAAGTTTCTCCCTTCTCCATCTCTGTCGCCTGGCAGTCACTAAGGGGAACCGAGCTGGTGAAGAGCCCTTTGATCATCGTCCCTCCTCTGCTCAGGGGTGATTGCTATGCTTGTCACAGCCAAGGGTGCACCGGGGAGGACACAGACCCCAGATCACTGAATAAGTGCGATTTACACAGCACCGGACCGAGAGGATGTTTCACAGCATCCCTCCAAAGAGCTGCCACCCCAGACAAGGAGAGCCTCGCCAAGCAGAATACGACCCATCCTCCTTGCCCCTCCGAGTGACCTATTCCCCTAAACACCAGATAAGCACCGTACAGCATATTTATATTTGTCCCAGGGGAAGAAGCCCCGGAGCGCAGCTCTCCCTGCTAAACGCTGCTTTCAGATCGTCCCCCTGAGATAAATGGTGCCACACAGATTAATTCCTATCTGAGCACAACGCTGCACATTCATCTTATCCCCCGAGATACATCATCTGCGGAGCAGAAAGTCCCAGGTAAGCCAGCGGCAGACTCCTCGCACCGCTCCCCCAGGACAGACGGACCCACAAAGGGTTTTTCCCTGCCGCCTTTACTACAAAACCACCCTGCAGAGGCCAGTTGAAAAGGTCCAGGCGCTTAGGGATGGAGCTGGCGCAGTGCGATGGGCTTTGTCCCTTCACGCTGGGTAAGATCTGTGAGCGAAGCGGCTGCGGTAGCAAATGCTGCGCTGCAAATAGTTCGAATCACCTTGGGAGGGAAAGAGCCCTTGCTCCTCCTGCCAAAGCTCGGCTCCGCAAAGCCTGCTGCGTGATTTGTGGGCGATTATATCTTACCGATGGGTGGTCATCGTTGGCCACCGTGAGACTAATTAGCTCACAAGCCCCTTTTTGTCTGGCTGCTTTTTTTAAGTTCATTATTCCCTCTAAGCGAACGGCAGCTCTAAACAACTCACATTCCTTAAATAAAGCAGGGCGAGAGTTTTCACTCAAGGCAGAAACGAAGACAACTTTTTACGAGGCTCAGAGACGCTTGGACAACCCCCCGTACTCAGTGTGAACACACGTGGGTGTGCTCAAACCTGGGTGCGTTTACAGCGGCCTCTCTGCCAGCAGGGAGAGCGCCCAAAGGTGACGAGCGATGCTATAAAGAAGAAACTCCAAAAAATACAGCAATTTGTGCCTCCAGGTCTGAATCTTGTAAAATTTATCATACATTCAGGGCTTGCTAGGGGACAACATTCACGTACAACTGCTCTATCTACAAGCAGGAGCTGTTGGGAAAGGCATCAGATGGAGCTCTGGATTATTTATCCTTTGTATTCTGATGGTACCAAGGGGTCCTGGGCACTGAACAGCCCCTCTGCGCAAGCGAGAAGGCGCATTTCCCCCAACCCATATCAGCTGGAAAAAAATAAAATATTATAGATATATTAGCACAGTATGACAGCTCACCCTAAAAAGTTATAGATAACTATAAAGCGATGTAATTCCAGACCCAAATGATGGATTTCACGGCCCAGTTTCTGTTCTTAAGCCATCGCCCCCCCTTCGTGCAGCTCCTTTTGGGCAGCAGGGGGAGGTTTTGGGAGGAAAACAAGCGCTTTCCCTTCAGATCTCCCTGGGAAACCTTCACAGGGCTGCAATTGTTCATGAGCGGCATCGACGATGCACAAGTACAAACCGCGACATTTCTGAATATCAAACGGGGAGCGGAAGGGAGTTGCTGAGATCAGGCTCCGCTCTGATCTAACTTGCATCTCTCCAGTTTAAATCTTAATTGAAATGCTACTTGAAAGCCTCCTGCTCTCTTCTGAACACGGGGAGGGGAGATAAACCCAGAATGCCAAAGTGAACGGAAACAAACCCAGGGTGCTCTTTGTTCGGAAAATATCATTTTTTCTGAGAATAGGAATGCACATTCCCGCTCCCACTGCTGGCAGAAGTATGGATGTGGTCCTTCTCGCGAGGGGGACAGGAGGGGCAGGAAAACTGCTGGCCACACAAAGCACGAGCACCATCGGCTCCGGACGCGGCAGCTGGGAAGCAGCGCTGCCATCCCTTCTCCAACTGCTCAGCCTCTCAGGTTTGGGAAGAGGGAGGGGAGGCAGAGGAGAAGGGAGACTGCACTGTGTGCAAAGCTGGGATGCGAACCCAGCTTGGTGCGACGTCACATCCCAATATCCCGATCCACGAACACGAGGAATCGGGCTGAGCATCCCAGCGGTCCTGCGGTGGGTTCCCTGCTCCCGTACTCGATGCAGCGTTTCAGCCTGCTCCCTCTAGGCCTTCTAAAAAGAGTTTGAACAAAGGAAACCAAACACAGAGCGTTTCAAGGATCCGCGAGCCTCTTGCAAATGTAAACACGGAGCACATGTATGTTTAATAAGGAGTAATCCCGTATCACGCCCCTCAGCCTCACAGCAAACAGAGGCAGCAGCTCGCCAAGCTTCTCCGAACGCTGCTCGCTCCCCTCCAATCCATCACGCAGTTCATTTCAAGAGAGCAGAAGATTGAAGATCAGTATCGATCATGGGGAGGATGAAGCTTCCAGGCTTCATTTTCCACTTGCATCTGGGGATGACGGGGTGTGTGTTCGTACCGAGGCGGGAGGCACAGGCAGCCCCGGTCTCACCCCTCAAAGCACTTCCACAGCTCAGAGACACCCACCCATCCCTGGGATCAGCCGCCCATGCGCCTGCACTGCGCCCCAAGCTCTTCCTCCAGCTTTCTGCAAGCCCTACTGCTCAGCCAGGCAGCTATTTTACACGGAGAGAGGGGGAAATAAACCCAAACTGTCCAGAAACCGATTAGCTGGTAATTACATTTTGCAACATCTGCTACTTGCTACCATTTGTTTTATTATTTCTATTTCAAAAATTGGAATACACTGAATTTTTGCTGTTTGGAACCACTGAACTGCCTTGAAAAAAATGGGATGAGCTCTTGCTTGATGGCAGAGGCAGAGCGTGTGTGGCAGGAGAGATGGCCGGTAGGGACTGTGTCGGGATGGCTCTGCGGCAACGCCAGCCCAGCTGCTGGCTCGGGGGTTGTTCGGTTATTTTGGGCGCAGCAAACTGTTTGCTCATTTAGGAACAACAGAGCTGAAAACCAAACGAGGTGTTAAAAGGAGGGAACTAAAAAGTAGGGCTTTCATCTGACGATGCGGCGCGGCTGGGAGAAAAGCTCTCTTCTCAGGGGGGTAATAATTACTGGCTTCACTTTGAGAAGTCCGGTTGGTTGGATCTTCACAGCCTTTCAGAGCTCCCCTCCCTGCTTCCTCACATTTCAACTTCAAAACGAGAGAGAAGTCAGGAATAGCAGCATTTTGTTGATCAAAACCCTGTGCTAAACACTGGCTCAGAGGAAGGAACGAGGCAGGAGAGCTTCATTCTCGCCAGAGGAACGCGTTGTCTCCTCCATCGCCGCCGCGGGCACCGGCGGGCAGCTCCCCTGCCCACACAGCTATATTTTATAAGCAAAGGAGCTGCATGCACAGCTCCGTCCGTCTGCACAGGCAGAGAAAGCCAGATTATCTTGCTCTGGGCACAGGCATTTAGAAGAAAATGGTTTTCTTTCATCTGTCCAAGTAAATCTCTTCCCAACACTTGTGAGCCTGATTGCTGCCAATTTCCGCTGCAGAAATGCAGCCATTTGGAGGGGAAGGCATTAGGAACTAAAAGATACTCATAACATTTCAAATGAAGCACTTTCTTCCTTCCCCCGCCCCATCCCTCCTCAGGCTGTGTCTCTTTCAGCTTTTCCCTATCTCTTCTTTGAGAAAAATAGATATTCCTGCACTAGAGCTCCATCCTTTGCAGTCCTCTGCCGGGACGCGGAGGTGTTTCTGTTTAGGATGAGCCCTCTTTGCAGTGGACTTATATTTGCATGATCTGTATCTATATAATCTATATCTATGTTTACATAATCGATGCAAATATCTATATCTCTACTGATATCACAGTGGATTAAAACATCTCCCCTCAGTACTACTCGGAGCAGCAGTCTTTCAGAGCATGTCCGGGTGCCAGGTTACAACCATTTCCCACTCATCCTTATGCGCCGGAATATTGCCACACATATGTTATGAAAAATTACCCACTGCTTGGAGAGCTCGGCGATATAATAAGCTCCACATCAACATTAATGAACCCCTGTCTCTCCTGCGAGAGAGGGCTAATGTAATAACAGCGTTATATTCGGCAAACAAATGCTCGAGACAATTTTTTTAAGCACCAGACAGTAAACAGGACCTAAAATATCCTCATGAATTACAAGAGTCTAAAATCCTCTACTGAGAAATTAATTTAATAGCAGTAAATACTGGAGCAATTTCCCCCATGTGAAATGCCACCGCAATGTTCAGTTAAAAAGCTTCATTTAAACGGCACGTGGGCGCCTGCATAAGGATGGATATATATTTCATCCCATAATGGGATTTTGGCTGCACGGGAGAGGAAAAAAAAACCTTTGTCCCTCCTGTGCTGGTGCCGGGGTGAGGGATGCGGCGGCAGGAGTAGTGGAGAGAAGAGGAAAGAGAGAGAAAGAAAAGGGAGAGAAAGCCGCGTGGGAATCGGAAGAAGGAACGAAGGTAAAAAGTAGGGAACAAAACACGGGTTTAGGGAGTTTCTTAAACTTTCACCTCCTGGCCACAAACTGGACATCGCAGCTCACCCCCAGTGTCCATCTGGCCGCAGCAGAAGGGGAATGTTTTGCTAGGGATGGTCATTCCCATTGGATTTGGGGATAAGGTCTCACACCCTGCAGTGGCTTCGCCTCCAAGCCGGGACATCCGCCACCATCTCCCATCGGCGCCTGCACTCTCCGGCCGGGAGGAGCCCTGGGAGAGGATAGAGGAGCCAGCGTTGGCCTTCAGGGATGAAACGGGCTTTGAAAAGAATTACGTTAATCAGAGGAACCTTCTCCCAGCATCTGTTCGGCTGCTATTCCGGGCAAAATTAATAGGTCTGAGGAAAGATCCGATCGTAATGACAATCTGGTCTGCGCAGCGGGGGATTTTATAAAGGAGTTGAACTGTGGCTCATTGAAAACACTTCAAGTAATTAGTTACAGGGCTACTCGCTTTCTTCCCTTTCTAATAGTAATAATGGTTATTAATGTTTACAAATTACGGTGGCTCGCTGGAAATGGAAGGATTGCTGGAGCAGTTACCCAGGGAAAGCGGTGCTCTGAAATCCAGCATCCACGCTCCCTCGGAGATGTTTGCTCCCCTCCAACCTGGCTCAAGCAGCCACTGGAAACAGTGGAAAGCCTCTCCCATCAAGGCTGTGGGCACACCAAGACCGAGCGCTTGCAGACAGAGCCTAAAAAGGGGGTATCGGCACCAAGCAGCGGTGCAGCCGGCGCCTTGCAGGCAGGGAGAGAGGAGAGAATCGCTCCATTGATAAATATGTAGGAGAAGCTCAAATCAACCTGAACTTTAGGAAAGAAGAAAGGTAATTAAAATATAAATAGACATGTTTGTTTCAGAGATTTATGGCAAGCGCTCGACTCAGCCTGAAGATTAATCAAGGAATGATAATTATGTCTTCGCACAAAAAATATTATTGAAACACTTCCACACTCCAAAGAGTGGAGGAGGAGGAGGAGGCAGCCAGCGTTGCCAAACCCCGATGGAGGCCGAAGGGTTGTAAGAAGCTGCCATGCAGGGGCCAATGGGTTTGCTCAGCTCCCTGGGTTTCCCAGCACCTTCCCACATTTTTCCTGGTGATGCTTTATTTCTCCCTGAAACCGCATGCTTTCCTTCTCAGGTCCTGCTGGCGCTACGCAACATACAGAGAAAATGGGGAACAGCCGGAGTCACATCCTCTTCCTTCACTCACCATCCCCACGTCCCCATCCCAGACAATGAGGGGTGAAACTGGTCTGGACTTATTTTTACTGGGAACCCGGCATGGAAAAACAGCAGGGGAGTGACCAGGAGGCTGCGCTGCCAACCAGCACCTCGCATTCCAGGGATAAAACCCTCACAGCTTCTTCCAGAAGGAAAACCTGCACATTCCCATGCTTGAATTGGTCCAGGAATGCACAAAGACTTTCTTTCCATTTCTTTTTAATTAACCTCTTTCTGTTCCCAAGAGAAAAAAAAAAAACCCTTTTATCCTTGTGCATTTGACACCATTTCAATTTCATCATTTGCTGAAAATAGCCTGGACGCATCCCAGCGAAGGAAATATCGCAGCCAGAACCGAGGGGACTGCCCAGTGTCAAAGCAGCTCATCACTCCCCATTACAAACCCATTTCCCATCACTTAAGACGCGGCCGAGGGAAATGTCTGGGCTGAGCCGGGACACGGGAGGTTCAGCTCAAGAACAGCACTTGCATTTGCAGACTGCTCATTTTTGCCACATTTCTGCCGCGCGGGACTGCGGCGATGTGTGTTTATGGTACAATGCATGTATTTAAAGTCATTTCCCTGCCCCGTGAGGACAGTCTGAAGCTCCAGACTGCAGCCTGGGGAGGATTTGAACCCAAACACAGATGATTGTGGTTGAGGAGCGGAGCTGGGATTCTCGCTGCTGATGTACAATTCAGCATCACCATAAATGACGACGGCTGTGGAGTGCTTTGCCGTGGCTGTACCGTGCAGAGCTGGGCCAGCTCTCCAGCACTTTTGTCTCTGTTGTAAGCCCATCCAGGTGGATGAAGCGCTTAGGGACACGGTTTAAGGGAGTGTTAGGAATGGTTGGACTCCATGATCCAGTGGGTCCTTTCCAACCTGGTGATTCTATGATCCCTCCCGCTCTGTATGGGGTTCTGGGGGCAAAGATTACAAAGTACAAACCGCTCTCCATCCCTGCAACCTTCATCCCAGCCAGGAACTCTTTACCGGCACCATCAGCCACCGGCATCGTGCTTGTGATCCATCCCGACGAGCAATGGGCTGGAGGAGACCATGCAAGGCGATTTCCCTTCCATGCCACATCACTTGCAGAGCTCCGAGGATGGCAGGATTCCTCGCGGCAACCCAGCAGCCCAGAGACCTCACTGGGACTGCCGGAACACCAGATAATAAATAACCAAGAGCAGCTGGGCACCTTGGCCATTCATTACAAAATAAAACGCTATACCCTGAGGTGGGTGTGCCATCCGAACAACATCTCTTTTCACCTTTGCACGTACAGGCTATCCTTCCCAAATATCTAATCCATCTCCCAGCATCTCCCCTCCTGGCTGCGTAATTCAGAGTCCAAGAGCTTTCTCAGCATTTTTGGACCCAGGTTAAGGCAAGGCAGTAGCAACGATGTTAACAAGGGGGCTGGGTGGAGGTCAGGTAAGCAGAGCGGCTGGCGTGTTGCCATGGAGTTTGTCAAATTAGACACCGAACAAGGGAAGCAGTTAAACGAGCTGACCCCGGTGAAACCTACTGCGCCGGCCCGGAGCAGGGACACGCTGGGAAACCTCTAATGTGCTGGAATTTCCTTGTTTCCCTGTCCCGTTCCCACCCCACCTCACACCTCCAAAGCTATTTCTGGATGTGCAAGGCATTATCCTGGCAAGGAGTTGTTTTCTCCACTCTGCTCCTTTTCTTGCAGCTCCTGCAGACTCTCCAAGGACGTTTCAAGGCATAATTACAGTGTTAAATGTTATTGCCAGAGCTCGTCTGACCGGCTCATCATCCTGGGGGTGCTGTGCAGCGAAGCTTCTCCATAACCCCATTATAACTCTGGACTCTCAGGACAGAGGAGAGGAGGTTGGGAGGTGGATGTAGCACCATCAGCCTCATGTTCCTCCCTAGAAAAGGATCAAGCAGCCAGGCCAGCGCGAGAGATTGATTCGTGGGGAACTGTGCATACGCCTGTGTGTCAAACCATGTGTGATGAGCGCAAAGATTAGTTTGACATGTCTTTGCACTCAAGGTCAAGTTGTACTTAGTGGCTGCTGACTCAGGCGGTTGGGACGCTGTGGAGCTCTGCTCCCGGGCTCCCAGAAGGGTGGGATGCTGGCTCAGCACACCTTTTATTTCACCCAGCGATCGAAGAAATGGAGTTTCCCTCCCTGCCACTTCCAGCCGTGTAACATCACCCCAACCACATCCCGTCAGCCGGGCGCCCCGGCAGCACGGTGTCCCTGCTTCCACCCACGCACCCCTCTTCACCAGCTCATTTGTGCTTGCCCCCCCATCATTTATTCACGCAGTAGCGTTTATTCAGAGTTGGGGAGGTTTTCTGTACGGAGCCCTATGGAATAAGACATCAGAGAGCTGTTTGCCAACTGGAAACATAAAAGGGTGAAGTACTGGAGGCAAACATCTTTACAGCCTCAAAGTCGCTCCCTGTCAGCAGTTCCCTACACCGAAGCTGTCTCGCTGCCCCAGGCTGTGCACGGGAGACACTTGTCCCATGGGTGCCTCATTTTCCGGCGGGTCCAAGGCCCTGAGGGTGTTCTCCATCACCAGGCAGAGCACGTTCTTTGCTCATCGCATGTGCCAGCCAGGAGATGGGTCTCTGCTCTTCACATTATTTACTTTTTATAGACAAAGCTCTGACCCTGGACTCCTTTTTAAAGCTTATCCATCATGCACTTCTCTCCTCTTCTGCTCATCGTCAAGCTGAGAGGAGGATGCTGAGTGCGGAGGGAGGCAGGATTTATTCTCCAGCCTCAGTGCCGGCAGAGAGGAATCACCCCCACCCTTCCTGGCAGTGGGATGGCTGAACCAGTCTGGAAACATCACGTCCTGCAGAGCCTGTTTGACATTCACTGAGCCAGACCAACGTGAGAACACACACAGGCACCCCTCTCTGCAAAATTCAGGAGGCGAGCAAACAGAAAGCAAGAAACTGTGGAAATTTTTGTACGGGAATCAAACAGAACATGCTGTGATCTTGTACCGAGCTGAGCCAGAGAGCCTTGAGTACAGAACATCGACTGCTTTATTTAGTGCATCTGGAGAGAGAACAGGTAAAATAACAGAGTTCAGGGATGAGGCCACGGTTCCCGTGGCTCTGCAGAGCTGAGATTATCGATGCAAGAGGTCAGAGTGATTTTCATGAATCAGACTAGCGCTGCTCAGCTGGAAAGAGAGGACTGAGAATGTTTTTTTCTCCCTCTTTCTTTAAATGACTCTCCATCTCTGAGAGAACCCACGTGCTTTTAGCCACCACGCTGCACCTCAGCAGCCGAGTGGGAAACCAGAGGCATCCCAGCCTCTGGCACAGCTGGGCCAGGCTGACCCCTGCCTCCAAACCCTCCCCTTTAGTGCTCCCCTAAAAGGGGGAACAGTGCTGCTCCCCCTCCTGCCCTGCTGCCTCTGCGGCGCTGGTGACAGTCCACACTGGAGCATCACTGAACACAAACACACGCACATACATAGTGTCCAGGTGATGACCAGCCTCCACACCGAAGGCAGAGGGAAGGCAGTTCCCTTCCATCTGGATCCTCACGCTGGGACACAAGCACATGGGATGGCAAGGGAAGACGTGCAGCCGCTGGTCCTGCTGCCAGCAGCACTTTAACCTTCTGACCTAATCCGGCATCACCTTCCCTTCATTCATCTCCCAAACCTCAGAGCCGCTACGTCTTTGCAAGAAAAGGGACAGAAACGCTCCAAGCTCCCGAGGCAGATCTCTGCTTCGTTTGGTTTCTACTTCTCTGCGTGCAAGGATTTTGGAAAACAAAGTCAGATATCAAATCCCCTAAATTATATGAAGAGTAAAAAGGCCTCGGTGCGTGCCAGGCAGGCTTTTGGGGAGCAAAGGGAAGAGCCAGCCAAAAAGCTACTGCTGAGCATGTTAAAGAATGGCATTATCAAGTGGAACAGACAAGACATGTATATAATGCATAAGCAGTGTTTGTTGCTTCTCCAAACAACTCATAGATCACCAGGACACGAACTCCTAGGAAGAACAAAAAAGAAGAGAGAGAGAGGAATGCACAATAGCATCAGAAAAGACGGGTCTGCTGTCGAGCCACGGGGAAAGCCTTATGGAAACCTGGGATCCGGATGGGGCTTGGTGATGCCTGTGGACCTGGAGGGCAACCAAAGGGACCCTGCATACAGGAACCCAAGAAGAGAAGCCTGAGCTCTCTCCCACCCACCAGTGCGGTCGTCCCCAACACCAGCGTGTTTTAATTTTTGATGCCAGCAGCAGCAACGCTGACCTCAGAGAGCAAACGGGGCCCGAGGGTTCGGCATGAATCTGCCGAAAGAGTGACCTTCAGCCGCTAAAGAAGGGGTGTCTTTAAAAACTCATAAGTGCAAGGAAGGTTCATTTGCTTTCTCATTTAGCATATTAAAAAGGGTATTATTGCTACCAACAAGAAAGCTAAATGAGCCCCCGGTTGCAGCTTCGCATAACGCTTTAGATTAAAGGTGCAGGGTAATGATCAACACGCAGTGGGTAAACCATTTATTGTTTGTAAACAAGGCGAGACATATTTTCTCTCTTGATAAGTGATGGAAGGTCCATAATGAAGCTGTGCAGTGACAAAGGAACCATACAAAGGAGTATAAAGTTTTGGGGAACACATGCAGGTCTGGTGGGCTGTGGCGGCTCTGATTGAGGTCCCCTCCCTCCGCATTCCAGCTGTTCCAGAGAAGCCTGTACACCCCAGTTGCAACGCACACCCCATCAACCTGTCACCTTTCAGCAGAAAGGGTCATCTTTCCTCCTTACAAATTTCCAAAGCCCTCTTCGCTGGAAAGCCCAATTGCACGATGTTCATCTCTCACCCCTAAAGAGCTTTGTCAGCCCTACTACGGCAGCGACAGCTCCCGACTCCGGCTCCTGCGTTTTGGAGAGCAAAACAGCTCAGGGCAAAAACCCGCAAGCCAACTTCAAACCATGAACCTTCCTCCTGGACTGCTTTGTGACAGAGAAAGAGAGAGGAGATGGAAAAGGTCTTGGTGATGCAACCTAGCAGGGAAATGAGCCTGTTATTATTTGTGGGTGTCGACGACTGCTCGCAGACCTCTTGGGCTTTTGAAGACCCTCTGATGAGAGGTGACAGAGTGGGAGAAGTGAGATCCCCTCAAAGGTGGCTCTCCGTGACTCATGCTGCTCTGAAACACGCTGGCACATCTTGCTCCTCTCCCTGCTCAAACGCAAGGACACCGTGGGGCGCAGAGCCTTGGAAAGCTCCTGCCATGGAGAAATCAGTCAGTTTAATTACCCCTTGCACTGTATTTATCTCCATAAAAGGTCCCTTCTCCTTTGTCACTGACTGGCAGGGTTAGCAAAGAGAAGCAAGAATGATCTATATGTTTGTTTATTTATTTCAACAGCACGGCCTCTGCTGCGAAAGAGGAGCCTCTGCCCCTGAGCTTTTCCCTGAGCTAACAAACTCACAACCACCACGCAATGGGTACCAACGAGGGCTCCACACACTGAAACACATCCTTTTGGCTGCATAGTTTGGGGGGGTTTTTTTTTTGCATTTTTTCGAAGTAAGAACCAATTGCCTCCACCAGTCAGCCCGCAGCCCCCCGCAACAGCCCATGGTGGGTGCAGGAGGGGGTTCTGGTGAATGCCACAATGGAGGGGCTGCATAATAACAGAGAAACCGAGCCAAGAGTGATGCAAGGAGCGAGGATGCCTTCTCCTGCCACTATGGGAGCTCCGGGCCCTCCTCAGTTCTTGCAAGGGAGTGAGGATGCTCCCCTGCTGCACGACGGGGCAAAGGCAACCGCAGATGTGGTTGTGGTCCTTCTCACGGAGAAGAAGCAGCAATTGGCCTGGGAACAGGAGCTCAGGCAGGAGGGAAGGACAGGGGGGCAGCGGATCCGGCAGCCGACACCAGGGCAAGCACTCACCGTGCTTCACAGGAAAGAAAGGGAGCAGAGAGGAGCTATGTGAAGATAAACTGCATGAGGAAAGGCAGAGGGAGGGCAGGGAGGGCAGCGTGGTTCTTTTCCCATCCCTGGAGCACCGCTGTCTGCAGCAGCCCCTGCAGCCCAGCAGCACTTTCTGCTGTGACAGGGTGTTTTCTGTGATTGACCCCTACTCCAAGAGTCAGCCCACACGGCCGAGAGTGTCATTGGTATCAGCTGGGCAGCTGCCCAGCACCTGGAAACCCAGCTGCCCACATCCATCCAGCATGAAGGGCAGTACCACCAGCAGGAGCTGTGGGTAAGGGCAGCTGGCACAGCAGCGGATGCCGGCTACGATGCTGCATCCCTGGAAGAGCCCAGGATGTGCAGAGGCCCATGCACAACCCACACCACCTCCCGGGGACCCGGGGCACAGGACAGTGCTGCCCTGTCTGACAGGCATTGGGAGCAGTGCCTATTTCTTTAAAGCTTATTCATGATGTTAATATGGTTTTGATCATTTGATAACACCACAAAAGCAGAAAATCTCAAAATAAGTCTTTGGAACTGTTGGAACGGGTCCAGAGGAGGCTACAAAGATGATCAGAGGGTTCGAGCACCTTCCCTACAAGGACAAGTTGAGAGAGTTGGGCTTGTTCAGCCTGGAGAAGAGGAGGCTCAGAGGAGATCTTATAGTGACCTTCCAGTACCAGAAAGGGCCTACAGGAAAGCGGGAGAGGGGCTGTTCATAAAGGCTTGTGGGGATAGGACCAGAGCGAATGGGTATAAACTGGAGAGGGGCAGATTTAGACTGGACATTAGGAAGAATTTCTCCACCATGAGAGTGGTGAGACACTGGCCCAGGTTGCCCAGGGAAGCTGTGGCTGCCCCATCCCTGGAGGTGTTCAAGGCCAGGTTGGATGGGCCTTGGGCAGCCTGAGCCAGTGGGATGTCCCTGCCCATAGCAGCGGGGTTGGAACTGGATCATCTTTAAGGTCCCCTTCCAACCCAAACTATTCTATGACTCTATGCATGAGGGACCCCTCGCCCAGCAGGATGCTCAGCTCCAGACACCTGCTGCCCACCACAGCCCCCTCTGCGCTGGGAATTGTGAGGGATGTTGGAAATGGCCACCATACATGTGCAGGGACAATTCCAGCCTTGCTTTCCAGGTTTCGGCTGTTGCCAGAAGCTGCCCGGGCCAGGCTGGGTCTGGAGCAAGGAGCAAGCTGCCTGCAGACAGCCCGGGGCTGCTTCTGTGCACCTCACAGCCTCTCTGCCAGCTCCTTGCCAGAGCACTGTGGGGCAAGAAGGAGGAGAAGGAATTGCTTGCTTTATTCATCACAGGATTTTGATGCATTTGAACCACTTAGGAGCACAGGTTCCATGGGAGAGAGACCTTGCTTCCAAACACTGAAGAGTTGTTTGTGTGCAAAACCATCTCCAAACAAACGCCTGGAGCACCTCCCTGCCCAGACAATGTTTATAAGCAACTCTAAACCTGCAGGATTCCCCAGCCAACGGATCGATGCCTCTCCCCTCACAGCTAAAGCAAAACGCAGCTACTCCGTAGGGCAAACGGCTTTATAAACATTTGGGGGTAAATGCACCTTCTTAGCTTTGGTTCCGACGATGTTCTCAGCACCGACGATGCCTTCGGTGGGCACAGAGAGCGTTATATAAAGCATGGAGACACACAAACTGGAACAACATCCCTGTGACCAACTTTCACAACACTGCAGGATTTCCATGCACATCCCGAGAGAGCAAAACCCATCCCAGCTCTACATCCAGCAGCTTCTCTACCTTATTTTCATCACAGCCACTCTGGACCTTCTAAGCAAGGTCAACAACAGAGAGTACCGGGGCCTGTGCGCACATGGACTGAAGGCATACGTCAAATAACCAAGAAAATAACATTTCTGCTGCAGAAATAGAGAAATAAAGGCCAAGAGACTCACCCGAGGTCCCAGGTGAAGGCTCTGAAGAGCACCACGTTGCACCCAGCTCTGGAGAGGGGCTTTTCTCCCCACCACCAGCACATAAATAACTTCACCTGCCTCCAGGTAAGGCAGCCTCATTACTCACCTCGTTAGCCATGCCTCGTTAGGGGGCCCTGCCCCTTCTCTCCCCATACTCGGGGAGTAACACAACTTCTGCCTCCCCTGTCCCGCTCTCCTCTCTCCGTGGGTGATGCTTCTCTGTCTCACGCTGCTCCATCTGCTTTGTCTGTAAAACAGAAGCTGTGCTCTGCAAAAAGACCCGCTTTTGTGATTATTTAATTCCGCTGTTATTAATACCCGATCTGATTCCATTTGTTCCATTTTACAGCTTGTCTCCCACAATTGCCTGCCTTTAGAAACAGTTTTATCTGGGCAAGTGAGGCAGATTATAAACACATATTGCATTGCACCTTGTATTTTAAACAAATTTCAGACTTTCCTGATTAGGTGCCTTCCACCTGAGAACCTCGTTCAGTCAGATAATTCCCACCTCAATTTTTTATCCTCCCTCTTTGTTCTCTCCCCTCCTTGGAAAGCTGCAGTCGTGCAGGGGAACGTCAGCAGACAAAACCCTTGAAAATACCTCTCCAAAAGAAATCTAATTGGCTTTTTAATCAGGTTCAGAAATTTGCCAGCAAAGTTTCCACGGCCAAACAGAGCCATTTATTGCTGCTTATCATCCCGGCTGGATGCTCATCCCTGGGGTAATGCAACAGGGACAGTGGAGTGAGTGTGTGCTCAAAGAGATGGAGGGAGAAATCTTTTGATACATTATTTATTTGATGCAGTCTGCTCTGATAAGATCGGGATGCAGAGGACAAAGTGGCAACCTTACCCATTGCGGTCGCTGATGTTATGAAACACCAAGTGTACAAACAGTTTCATTTCACTTATTCAGCTTGGTAGGTTCTCTTTTATTTATTTATACCTAGAAACGTGCACCCACAGGTGTGTGATAACATTCCTGTTAGGGAAGGAGCTCGGGGCAGTTGTTTCCTTGTGGATGAAGAGGATTTGATTGCATTTGTGACTCAACGATCCTCTTTCCAGTGACAGATATGGGAAAGTGTTGCTCGCTGAAGCTGTTAGAGGGTTCGTTTAATGGTGTGGTTAATAAGTGTCCACCACAAAGGCCTTAGAGCTGTTCCACGCATCATCTTTTGAGCTGAAGCGGAGAGAAGTCAAGCACATACCGGGATAGGTAATATACCCGGTTTGCAGCTAAAGCATTAGGCTGAAGTTTATGAGATCCGGAGCGATGCTGGCTGGTGTCACTCTGCACACCAGAAATATCCTTTTCCCCTCCTTTTTCCAAACAGCCCGGTGTAATTAGACTGCAGGGGGGCTTTGCTCGAGGGGCTGCCCTGTCCCGGCTGGCTCCCTGTGCGCTGCCGGTGGCTGCCTGCTCAGCCCGGGCATTGCCCTGGCTCATGGTTCTTCTTAATCAAGTAGATTCCCCAGCTGAGCCCAGCTCAGACTCCGAAGTTTCTGCATAAAAGTTTCCATCTCGTGCTTTTCCTTCTCAGAACGATGCCTCCTGTGGGAAGTGTAAATACCGAAAGATGACAACATGTGCATTAGTGCTCGTTAGGATGTCATCATTATATCCTGCAAAGTGTCTGCTGAAGGGATCCCTGAAGGACACTTAGAGATGGAGCAGCTGCTCCGGATTTGTTCCAGCTCACATCTTGAGGAAAATGACATTGAGATAAATACGGCGTTGCCAGCGTCTTCAGAGCAGAAAGGGGGAGAAGAGAGGAGGCGATTACCCTTGGGCACAGGTTTGATATGGGACATCAGCGAGCTCCCAGCCTGCTGCCTCTGCACTGATCGCACCGTGCAGGGCTTGCAGAGCTGCTGACGGGGCCGAGGGGCAGAGCAGGGCAATGGGGAGATGGGTGCCCAGCTGCTCTCCAGCCAGCTCTGACGCTGGCAGCGATTCATCTGCAGTGCGAGGAGGTTAGCATGGATTCTTTGGGGAAAAAAATCCAAGCCAACACCCAAACGGCTAGAAGATAACACATAGGTGATGAAAACCCCTGGGTGTATTTGAAGCCAGATTGTCATCAGGCGCAAAGCAGAACAATCTTACTCATTACTTCAGTGGATGGAGCAGATATTTACAACGCAAACTTTAAAGCCACCAGGATGGTGCCATTTTCTAACCTGCCTTTCTCTGTATGATGCAACGAGAGAGAGGAATTCAGGAGGAGTCACGCGTCTGCACGACAAGCTCCCCCTCCTGTTTGCATTGCGAGAGAAAGCCTTGAAATCAAAACGCAAACAGTGCCAAGGGCTCTCGCTGCAGAAGAGAGAAAGGTTAAGGACTGTGATTGACCATGAGAAGATGCAGAGTCTTACATTACCTGGAGACCTTGCACGCTTTCTCTGTGTTATTACTCAGCAAATAAAGAAAAGAGGCATTGTCTTCTGTTTTCCCATCTCCTAAGAGCTCCTATCATATCACGTAGCAAAGCCACAAAGCGGAGTTTCTCCATTCGACACTAACGAGCAGATCATTTGCGCGGCGCGGTGTTGCCGCAGCTGGTGGAGGGAGGGCAGCCCCTCTTGTGCAGGCAGCAAAGACTCAGTCCCACCACCAGGCAACATCAAGACACCCAGAGAGCCGGGGACGGAGATCAAACCACATGAGATGCATCTTCATGCAGTAACCATTAGGAACCACAGCCTGTTCTCTGCCGGCACTGAAATGATGCTCCAGCTATTAAAGGGGTTGCATATGTGCTGCAGAAATGAGAAACAGAGTGCCAGGGTCCCCGGCAGCAGATGATTCTACTCTCTTATTTATTTTATAGCAAAAGTTAATGCTGATCCTGAATATGTGGTGCCTTCCAGTTGGTTGAATTGCCTCTCCAGCCTCTGGATTTGTTTTGTCATCCATAGAAAGAGAATACCGTGTTCTTTGACACTTCTTCAGAATTGCCGTGTGGAGGTTTTGGATTAAGGAGCCAACACGTGTGCTTTTGGGACATTTGTTTCTCAAAACAGCGTTTTGAGTTTTGTTTTGAGAACTTCCATTTCCTATTGCCCCCTCCCATTGGAAAGCCATCGGTTCAGTGCAGAGGACCCGTATCCCACGTTTGCAGATGTAGAGGGAAGGGTGACGAGGGTTGCCGGGAGCTGGGGCGGGGACTGTGCCAAGCAACTGCTGCAACGATGGATTTGCTGTGAAATCGCGTCGCCCTGGGGGAAATGAATGGTCAGAGCCAGCTGAAAATTTTTCAGAAAACCATAAAATTTCCATTTGATCCAAACACAAACATTCACAAGCAGATCGGTTCAGACTCTACTTTGGAGAAGCAAAAGAGCGAAAAGTGATACCCGTTGCTGGTGCTGGCACTGGATGCTCTTAGCCTGGGACACTTGGCTGCTACCACAACAGAGATGGTTGCAAACCTCTGCTTCCCATGAGGTGCACCGGAGTGGTACTTGTGTCCAGGACGAAGGGCTAGGTGCTTGCCCTGCCGGTAGCGGTGTCTCATCCATCCCTGAGGCAAGCTGGAAGCTCTAAAGAGCTTGGTCTAGATTATAGACTGCTCTCTCCAAAACTGGGCTGTGGGATCCCTCTTCAATGCTCAATGAGCTAATTCCACAAGGAAAATGTTTTATATATAGGTAAGTATGTGTATTAGGTATGATACACACATACCTTTATTCTTATTCACATGTAGACACACATACAGTGACACCTCATCCAACAAAGACTGATTTGTTATACTCAGTGCCAGCATTTCCTTACAAATGAATGGCATCTCATGAGGGTGTTTAGAGAAATTCAGCGTGAGGGGGTAAGAAGGGCTCCTGCCTTTAGCACAGACAGATTTAGGATGGACAGACATCAGAAGCAATGCCCCTGTGCTGAAATGTGTCTTCATTCCGACCTGGAAAATAGAGGCTCCAAAATTCACTGTAAGAAAATTTCCCCTTCCATGAAGCGCTTGCCAGTGATGCAAACACTAAGCTTCTCGGCTGACATTCACCATTTAACAAATATCAAGTGAAAAATCTATTTTGGAATGAAATATTGCCCTGCCACAATCCAGCAGCGGTGAAACATTTCAATACTGCTGCAACACTTCTTCTTCCTCTCTTATTTTGTGTTTTATGTGAAACCATCAAAGAAACAGAGGAATGCAGCGAGGCCTGAGGTTCCATTGTCTCAGTTTCCCAGGGGAGCCAGCACGAGCTGCTCTGGAGATGGACAGGAAAGCCCTGTGAGAGGCAGAGCTGATGCTGCCAGGGGCAGGAGAGCTGGTGCAGGGGTACCCGCAGCCTTACTGGAAGGTGAAGGATGCAGCTCCAGGCAAAGCTCTCTGGCTGGTAAAGCAGCAGAGGAGGCGGCTGGCAGAGCGCTGCCCATCAGGCTGGGGGCGATGGAACAGTCGGATACAGCAGGAATACCTGAAAACGGGATGGGATGTCATCCAGAGAGACCTGGACAGACTGGAGAAGTGGGGCTGTGAGAACCTCATGAGGTTCAACAAGGCCAAGTGTAAGGTCCTGCACTTGGGTCGGGGCAATCCCCGTTTTCAGTACACGATGGGAGATGATGTGATTGAGAGCAGCCCTGCGGAGAAGGACTTGGGGGTGCTGGTGGATGAGAAGCTTGACATGAGCCGGCAGCGTGCGCTCACAGCCCAGAAAGCCAACAATATGAACACCAAACCCCATCAGTAGTAGCAGCAAGATGCCCATTTCTGCTCCCGCAGGACAGAGGACATCACAGAGGTGTCCAGTGCTCCGCTACTGTTACTCACTTCCATTAGGCAGCCAGAGGGGTCCCTCCTGTCTGCAGTGTCTCCCCGCTGCCTCAGCCCAGGCTGGTGTCCCACCAAAGCAGCCAGGCAGGGATTGTCCAACTGATGTGCAATATCCCAGGAACCGCCTGCACTCACTTACCCTGCTCGACTTAAAATGTGACTCAGTGAAGATGCAAGATGACACCGTGCAGACGGCTATTTTGCTGGAAACAAGCTTCGTTTGTGCTTTCTGTGATGATTAGGAGTCAGTTTGAGCTAAAACAACTGAAATAGGAACAGATGAAAGGTGTGACCTCCTGCGTTTTACGCCATCTCTGCAGGATTATGAGCACACCCGCTGTTTGTTACAGCCCGGCTGACAAACAGCGACTCATTCGGCGGAGGTACCTGGGTGATACAGCTGAGACTTCAAAGCATCAAGAGGGATTCACACCAGCATCCCTGCACTGAACATGATTCCCGTATAGACAAGACCTCCGTTTTCCTGCTCCTTGTCTTCCCGTAAAGCTGACAAACCACATCTCCGTCTGTGGGCGTAGCAGCACCAGCAAAAGGAGAATCCACCAGAAACCTTTCCAGCATCAAACCCGGCGATTTGATTTCCTTGCTTTTTAAAGAGCGCGTTTGACTCAGCACCTGCAACCTCACAGCTACAAAGCGGAGTTGCCACCTCCCCGAATAGCTGTAACTCCTTTTTAGTTCAATTATTTCTGCACCACACTGTTTGTAGCAGCTGAAGCCAGCAGAGCTGCTCAGCATATTATGTACTCTGTGTCAATGCGCCATGAAATACTAAGACTACAATAGGTCTGAAGTCACAGAATCATAATCCTTTAATAGCTCGCTTCACTTCTGCTGCTCGAAGACGGCGGAATATTTCTAATTTTAAACAAATGGCATTCAGGGTAATGAAGCCAGGGCTCATCTCGATACAACCGCAGCTGCAGCCCTTGTTCAGCGCTGCGGCTTTGAAACTCAGAGTTCGGTTAGGGGGGAGCTGGCAACTTTTAATGGCGTTTAATTATGTGGATAACCTGGGTTTTTCCGTTTTTACAAATGACCGACTTATTTGCAGGAAAAATCTTTTCTTCTCCTTTTTCCAATCCGCTGCATTGACCAGGCTGAAGTGACCGAAAACCATGAGGTGCATCTCTAATTCCTGATTCCAGCCTTTCTCTGTAGGACCTCGGGCTGCAGCATGCGGTGGGGTAGGAGAAAGTCCCACTTCAGCTCCGGGAGAGCCTCTGGGATGCGTGCAGGGCTCCTGCCTTCCCCAAATCTTGGAGAGACCCCGGGTAGCATTTGGCATCTCACACCCTGGGCAGTAGCTCGTGTACAGACCGAGTACGACAGGAGAGAGAGCAGTTCGATTTTCCAGGGAGAGTCCCACTCCCCACGTGCCCATTAATTCCCTTTTTAGGCACAGCCATTTGGTGGCTCCACAGATGTAAACTTGCACAATTTTTTTCTTAATAAAGATATTTTTTAATGCTTTCTGGCAAATTTGCATATCCCTTCTCCTCTCCTCCCACGGTTAAGCACCCGAAATATAATAAATATTTCACTTTCAAACCTAGATTCATTAAAGGATGCCCAGGGGGGAGAAATAATAAGGTATCACTTTACAGCCCAAATAAAACACAGAAAGATACAGCCTATAATGCATATTTCAGGCCTTAGTTTGAGATAATTCATACATCACTCCCAGTTAAGAAACAAAGATGGTGCTGTGTCAGCACATAGCCTGAAAAAAAGCTCTTCTGGTAATATTTTATGCCTTTTGGTCATGTATCCCAGTTAGCGTACGTTGCCGCAAGTGAGGAACGAGGCTGTCAGGAGGAGCAGTCGGTAAGGAGCTGGGATGTTCCCTCCCTCCATCCTGAGCTGCACCAAAGACACAGCAGAGAAACACTATTTTTCTGCTGTGTTTTCTAACCGAAGGCATATTTTTGTGCTAAGGCTGCAGAGCTGAGTGGCAGCGGGGCTGAGCGGGACGGGCGAGCGCCCGTGACAGGCTGCAGAGCGCTCATTTATCATAAGAGCGATTTCCCTACTAATAAAGTGACCTTGTGTAAATAGCTCAACTTTTCACAGCTATCACATCATTAGGGTAGGACACGCGTTGATAGATAGAGACCACACAGACTGCTGATCCAGGATGAACTGCCGCAGCCAGGGAGTTATTTTTGACGGGGCTGAAGTGCTCCATCATTTCAAGACTGAAGGTGCTGGGGAGTAACACGATCATTTCTGCCTGCTGTCGATGCTGTGGGGGAGCCTGAGCTCCCTTCCTTTGTCCTCTCCAATGGCCAACGCTCTGCCCAAAGGAGTCAACATCTCCAAATTGCTGCTGCCTCAGCAAATCAAGACCCACGGCAGAAATTGCCGCTGCGGGAGAGCTGCTGGGCTTCCCACGATGCTGCACTGCGAGGCCCCGTGGGGTCTGGTGGAAACAAATGAGATTTTTGCATGAGACCCCCAAGGCTCTCCTTGGGTACCAGCAGGAGCAAAGCATCCTTGCTTTCCCGAGGCTCTGCACAGACCTCACCACGGCCAATCGTCAAATCAACGACCCACGGAAGAGCAGGACACACAGCAGCTCCCAAGGGAAGAGCACGGCGCTTTCACCTACCCACCTCTCCCAGCAGAGCTCAGGACTGGCCACCACCCACCTCTTCTTTCCACCCTTTCTTTGCTCTACAATGCTCAGATCATTCCTCCGCTTTTGCAATTGAGATGTAGAGGGGGTGAGAAGGGGCAGGGAGAGAGATGATCTGTGGGGTTACACTGCAAGGAAAACACTGGTAGCAGGTTTTTTGCACTGTTATTGTTACTTTCCCATGAATCCAGTAATCTATTATTTATGTGTAGCCTAATTAAGGTTGCAAGTAGCTTGATCTTTGTTTACTTAAGTATATAGAGGAAGATTGCCAAGATTAAATAAAATTAGCTGCAGGCAGGCAGGGTTGGCTGCGTGCGCTCAGAAGGATGGGCTGGGGAGCTGCCCTCCTGCCTTTGCAGATGGAAGTCACGTTGGCTGTTGCATCACACACCCTGTTGTCAATTCCAGCTTATCTAATAAAGATTCAGATAAACCAGGCCAAACGGACCCCAGTGAAGTCTGAAACCAGCTAATGGCATGTGATTAGCGCTCGTCAGGCTCTGCTTTCACCTGCTACCTGCAGGACCTACGCATCATCCAGCCTTGCTCGGATGCAGGGGCTGAGCGTTTCAAGAAATGCACAGGGGGTGGGAGAGAGAGTAACATGGGTTTAAATCACATTCCTATAGAATAAACCTACAGCTGCACCAACAGCCCCACTGAAATCATGGCACGGATGTCTGTGACTCCACTCTTTCTGTGGCCAAGAGGCGAGATCAGCCTCTGCTCTCCTTCTCCCTGGCTCCACATCTGCTCTGGTGCTGGAGGAGATGCTCTGGGCTTGCCCCAGTTCTTCTGGGCAACACAGAGGGTCTGGATCCAGCCCCTGCTCCCGGCTTCCTCTCCCACCCCATGGGCTCAACCTGTTGGGCCGACCCAAGAGTCATGACTTCCATGAGTTCTTGCAAAGAAGTTGATGGGACAATCTGTGTGAGTAACTGCGACAGGAACGAGAGGTTTGCAGGCTGCCTCTTGTGATTTACACCAACACAAAGGATATATAGATGAAGAACCCACTGATGTCGATTCCCATTTACTCAGCTACTCTGTCTTAGAGGAGACCACGGAGAGTGTTGCCTTTTCTGAGCTCCATGGGTGAAATATGCTCATAGCACCGCATACACTATGATTTTTAGACTTAATAGGCTGGAGAGCTTCCTCTCCTCTCCTCCCACCAAACCCATGGTGTGAGCAGATCCCACGAGCTGAGCTCGCTAACAAGACTATTACGTTTGCAATTTGCACTGCCACCCTATGTCTTCCAAACACTCTCCAAATGGATCTGTTTGGACCCATTTTAAATATAAATATTGCTAGGTTCTGCATTAAATGTGTCTGCAATGCGTTTTAGAAAACCTTTAACAAATTCTGTGCAGAAGAATATGTTTTCCCATATGGGCTGCTTAAAGGAAGGCAGATGTGAGGTAATCCAAATCCCTCATATGCTTCTCCTCCTTCTCCCTTTCCTTTTGGCAAACTATCTCAGGCAAAGACAAATATTGTATCAAAGAGTTATGGAAATAAACACGAGTTTAGCTCAAGGGCATAAGTAAATTTCTGGAATATTTTCTTGGTGCAATTAATAGGTAACGTTACGGGGGGAGTGTGAGTACCCAAAATACACCCGAGGAAGCTAATTTTATTGTGCAGACGGTGCTCTGGGAGCCACGAAGTGGGAGCTGTGCTAAGCAACATTAGGCAGGAGACTCTTAATAGGCTGCTGGAGGAAACCGGAGTCAGAAGTTGGAGGGAGAGCAGGAAACGTTGGGCTGAAACAAGCCAGAGTGAGCTGGGGACTTGGGGACAACGCTTGCTCCAAGCCAGGGAGAATCCTGGAATCATAGAATCATTAAGATTGGAAAAGACCTCCAAATGTATCCGGTCCAACCACCAGCCCAACCCCACCGTGCCTGCTAAACCATGTCCCCAGGTGCCACATCTACACACTTTTTGAATCCCTGCAGGGATGGAGACTCCACCCCTGCCTTGGGCAGCCTGGCATGAGGTGGAAGCTGCATTGTGGTTCCAGGCGGTACGGCGGGTGTGAAGGGTTGGCTGGCCACCTCCCAGCGGGACAGGAACACCTGGAGGTGGCACTGCTTGTCCTGGACCCTGCTTGGTGAAGGATGCGCTAAGGCAGCTCTCTGCTTTATCGTAAATCGTGCAGACGCAGGAACTCTGCAGTCGGTGAAGCACGGGCGCTATACAGGAACTACTCATCTTGTGCCAAGAGCAGTATAAAAACAGATGGCAAAGATTGCACCCAGGCATAAATAAAAACGGTGCTTCCACCACAGTGTCCACAGACAGGCTTGGTAAAGCGGGGCTCCCCAGCACCCAGTTCCCAGGGGGATACGTGCCCGGGGCCCCTACGGCTGAACCGCAGCTGGAGAACACCAAGAGCACAGAAAGCAGGAAACGGAAGCAGCCAAGCAGGATTTCTCTGCAAAACGTATGTTCTTACAAGAAGAAAAAGAAGTAAATATATCGTCCTTCTGCCAGGTTCCTCAGTTCATTAAATAAACCGCAAACATTAAACCAGATGTTGTGCTTTATCGCTTGACTCAGATCATTATGACTTTATTTCTGATGGGCCCGGAATAAATGAAATGCAGCTATAAAGGTTATTTAACTATTAAAACAACTATTAATTAAAGTTTGCCAAGTCTTGGGGGCTCTGAGGACAAGAAGCAGCTAGGTAAATGTCAGTTATTATTTAATAAGTCATTGTTATTGAAATATGCAGCACGTGAGCTGCATTCCCAGAAGGAGCTGCGATCCAGCCAGTCCCTGCTATAAATATTTTGCCCTGTGTTTGCAAGGTGGGAGGATGATTTAGCATCAGCCCCAGTCCTGTCAGGGATTCAGTTAGCAGAGGAAGAGGAGCCGCGGTGGCAGCCGCAGGGCGGGAATCCAGCAGACCCAGCTTCCCTGCTGAAGGGCACTCCGATGGAAAGGGACAACTCTCCATGGACAACTCTCCTTGGGGTGAGTCTATACGGCTGACAGCTCTACGTGGGGTGGATTAAGGTTTGAGGTTACACATCTAGAGTTGTCCCTGTGGAGACCTGGCTGGGGAGGGTTGTCTTAGACCCTGCCTCGAGGCTTGCAGGGTCCTGGTCCCCGTCCTGCAGTTGGATGCTCATGGTTACATCCAACTTGGACACTGGTGAAAGCATTTAGCATTTTGGGCTGCCCTTGCCTGGCCACATGCCTTCATCTTTCCAGCTGGCTCCTAAACCATCCTGAGGATGCTCTGCATTGGGCCTATCTCGTGCCTCCTGCCTACAAAGCAACGGCTGCGAGACCTGACCTGGGCTGGAGCCCTTGGAGGATGAAAGAAGGCAATAAACTGTAAACCAGTAACAGCTTTGAGCTCATCCAGGATTACCAGAAGTTGTTCTAAGGCCAATAATTAACAGAAATAATGCTGAATAGGACTCCAATGCATCGGAACTCGAGGACTAAAGGGCTTCACTGAACTGGAATCCAGAAGAAAGAAATACGGAGCTGCTCTTGCATGTTATTCTGTAATTAGGGCTTGCTGCAGCTTCATCCCCATGCTCGGCGTGGCAGAACCCACCCATTCTCCCTCTGGTGATGGCAATCGAGGAGGAGAGCCACCTCACAAGCCCCCGCTTCGTACAAGTAAACAAAAATAAAACTATAATTTGATTCTTTTAAGCGTGAGGGGGTGAAAGAAGGGAAAGAGACATTAATATGAAGCAGAGAGCCCGAGCATTAAATCAGGGAAGCAAATACCTGCCGATGTTTTTTTAAAAACAAACCAAGAAAATGAAAGGGCTGCGAGCAACCGCCACTCCGAGACAATAATCGCTGATCAAGTCAAAGTTTCACTCTAATCAGTTCAGTTGTTAAGGGGCAAAAATAAAGTAACGCCGGGCTCGCAGCATTACCATTCATTATCATCTCCTGCTGGAGGATTCCATCGGTGGGGCTGAGCCGTGAGGCTTCTGAGGAGCCCTGCTCAGCCAGGCTGCACCTTCCAGACCCTCTTCCACCACTCTGGGCTCAGGACCGGGGCCCGGGAGGGAGCTGTGGCCGCTGAAGGACATTCCCGGCCAGGAGGAGATGGCCAAGTGCTGCCAGTGAAAACTGAGGGACCCGTCTGGTTTTGCCAGCGCCTCGGTGAGGGACCAGGCTGTGCAGAAGAATGAGGGGTGTGTGGGCTATGGGTTTCCCAAACACCCCCAGACTCAGCCTTTCAAAAATCCCGCTTCGTTTTTTTTTCCTCTGGTGAACGCACATTCATTTAATAAGAGACGGGGATGCTTTCAATTCCTCTGGTGACAGCAAGGAAAGCTTCGTCATCGACACGTTGTTTGCCTATTGCAATTCTCTAGTTTCCCAGTCTCCTTTCTAACATTCTCTTCCCATTTCTGTGCTTCAGGATAGGGATTCCAGGCTGAAAACTTGTAGTCAGGCAAAACACCATGGCCATGGGTGAGGCTTTGTAACGCGTTGGAATAACACCGGAGCAAAGATTTAACCTGGCCCAAAGAGGAGGTTTGGATCAGAAGATGTCCTGGGATTCCTGCATTATCTGGAAGCCTCTGGAGTATTTTTTCACCTACCCTACCTAGCACATTAACAAGAGGAAGCCAAGGAAGCCAAAGCCGGTTCAGAGCAGCCCCAATCCCGATTCAACTCCTCCTGCACCCTGCAAGGTGCAACCACCGACCTGCTCATTCCAGCATTCCCGCTGCGACACCCACCGCCGCCGGCTCCTCCAGCAGCACTCGAAGTCCAGTCTTCAAATGGGTAGTAATGAAACCAGGGAAACTTCTCCTGGAGCCCCATAAGCATGAGGTTTGTGTTCCAGCCTGATGAACAAAGGTTCCTATCTATTAGGCAGTTTAGCAGAGACTCTCGACACCAGGTGGAACCACACTCACCCCAAAGCCTTTACCCCCCTAAAGCCTTTATCCCCCCAAAGCCTTTATCCCCCCAAAGCCTTTACCCCCCCAAAGCCTTTATCCCCCCAAATCCTTTACCCCAGAGGTGCTGGGCCATGCCACGTGCTGCCCCGGGAGCCTGAGAAGGTGCCTGCTCCTCTGTTTATCTATGAATACTGACAAGCAGTTTCAAATCAGTAATAACTTCTTGTAAAGGATTTCACAGAGCAATTTCATTTTATTCAGGGAAGTATTGCTATCGTTTTTTTTATTTCTCCTGCCTCTTTCTCTTGCTCAGAACTCAACACGCGTTTCTGGGTGAGAATAAGCCACTGCTTTAAAATGTATTTCCACAGTTGTTTGCTTTCCCCAGCAAACACTTTACAGAGTGCTGCGTTTCTTGGCTTTTTGGATCAGAGTTGCAGGTGTTTTCTCGAACATAAATGCGTACCTGCTTTCTGAGCTGAGAGGGTTAACTCAGAACACAGAAACGTGTGGAAATATCTTAGACAATTGCAGTCCCTAGGCATCGCTTTGGACAAATTGAATGCCATCTCCGAGCCAGGTGCTTGTTCACCAGGCTTTGGTAGATGTCCTTAAAATTTCTTTGCCTTCTTTAAACTCACCTCTTCTGCACAGCTGCGTATCATCTGCAAATTTTGTACCTTCACAGCTTATTGCTTTTCTAGACCGTTAATGACCATAAGGCACAGTCCTGGACTTGGTACAAATCCCAGAGGCTCGCTCCCCTTAATTGTCTCCAGCCACAATTTATCTGCTGTTCTCCTTGATGCCACGGCCAGCGAAGCAGCATCAAAAGCATTCCCAACAAAACCCCTCGGTGGAATGGGTGAGCAGCTGCTTTTGGAGAGCTCAGCAGAAAGAGGCAGAGCCCTGAGACACAAAAGACAACACGGAGCGTCAAAGGCTGCTCTGAGCTGGTGGTGGCATCAGCACCCCAGCATCAGGGGCCAGAACAGGGCAGCAAACACAGCTGGGGTTCGCTGCTGGAAGCAGATGGGCAGCTGGAAGCTGCAGCCTGGACCCATAAAAATCCCTTGGAAGCCCATAAAAATCAGAGAACTGGGCGCAAATATGGCCAGCTTCCAGTGGTTTTGCTTGTGATCTGTAGACTAGAGCAAAAGTTCTCTGACAAAGTGAGAGATATAATAATAATAAATAATTTCCAGCCTGTAATTGCATTACTGAGTTCCCCGTCCCAGTGCTGGAGCAGCCACGCGCAGGGCACAGCATCCCCCACCAGTGAGTCCCTTGCCATCGCTGCTGGCTCTGCAGACCCTTTCCAAGCCATCACCAGCCCCGCACGGTGTTTAATTGTGCTCACCTGTTGCATGACATTGCTCTTGTTTCTCAACTGGTTCTGCAGCCCCCCAAAATTCAGTTTACAGTGCCAGACTGCATCTTTATACTAATCGCTACTGGCTTTTCTGCAGCGCAGCCTTCAGCACAAGCTGGAGGGCGGCGAGGAGGGAACCCTCTTGTTCCCCAAGTAAAAGGACTTTCAAAGTTTCCTTCATAAACCCTCTCTCAGGAATTCCCTACAAGCACAATTTGTCCAGATGGGTTTTTCACCCAATTTTGTTTTGTGAGAACAGAACAGGGGGAAAAAAGAAATTCCTTTCCCCTCTATTTTTGACTTCGGCAAAACCAGCAGCCAACAATGTGGTGCAATGGTTTATTTTCTTTAAACCTTATTTTCTGCAGGAGAGAGGTCTTGTGTTCCTTTCTGTAGTTCAGATTATCGACCTGCTCTTCGCTGGCTGCCCAGTGCAGGGACGTGACAGCTCTGGAGTGATTGCTGTCTGGGTTAGAAAGGCTTTCACAAGAACTTAACGTCTCCTTTCCTTGCAGGCTGAGGTTTGCCTGCAGAATAAAGCACGTTCAGCACAGCACGGTCCAGAGAGCTTCTTCAACTCAGCACAGAGAGAGTCGGTAAGGGACTGGAGAGATTAGGAGAAGGTCTGGGACAGAATGGACACAACTGGCTTGGGCCAGCGCCAGAGATGGTCAGTACCCCCTGAGCGACCCGGCTCCCGCTGTGCCCACTCACAAGCCACACTGTTTGGCTAGTGGCCCCAGCCGTGGAGAAGAACTGGTTCTAGTCCCGTCTTTGCTGGCTGCATCCTGCCCTTCACAGAACGAGACCGTCCTTGGCTGCGTTTGTCTTCAGCACCAACGTTTCCACAGCGGCTCCCATGGGGTGTTATCCCTCCAAACCTTTCCAGCTGCAGAGCCCATGCTGCGAGAGATGAGCTGGGTGCGCAGCGCAGCCAGAGGTTCAGATGTCAAGATTGCACGTGCTGCAGGTGCCTTTGCCGGCAATTGACTCAGGAGCTGAAAGTCACCGGAGGAGGGAGTAATTAATGCAAATCCCCAGGGCTGGATCAATGCAGATATCGAGGCTTTTACAGTCTCCCCTAGAAGGTAAAAGCACTTACTGGCTTGCTTATTTCAAGAGTTCACGCCACACAAAAGATCTTGAAATGCTATAAATACCTCCTGAGATGCTGGAGCAGCATGCGATGCTGTCAGCGCGACGCGCAAAAGCCTGCACCAGGAATTCAGACCTGCAGAGCCACTGTGCAGGGGCAGGGAATGCATTTCCTCTGTGTTCCTTTTGGTCTAGATTAAAAAAACAACCCCAACAATAAACAAATGTGTTTCTTCGGAGCCAACCTCCCCTCACTTTCTGGTAAACCCAACCTATAGGAATGGGGCCAAAGCAAATCCCACAGAGAACTCGTGGCTGATGTCTGGAGTTATAGCCTAAGCTGGATGTGGAAGGAGAGTGCGTATTTGTCCCTAGAAAGTGATGGATATGGATGCAGGAGCCGTCTGAGGTGTTGGATAAAGGAGCCGTCTGAGGTGTTGGATAAAGCAGCCGTGGTGCAGCTGACCTTGGGATGTGTAAAGGAGAGCAGCACGTGAGGGAAGGAAGAAGTCCTGTAGGCAAGGACATTCGCAATTGCTATTATTATCACTCACTAAAGGCAAATCATAGGTGAATGCAGAAGAAAGGTGAAAGCCCAGAAACTGGGCAGGTCTCCCACAGCAAGAATTCCTTCTGCGGCAGGGACTGATGCAATGCCTGTTTGCCATTGTCATGCCTCTGGATTTGCAGGGCTCTGCTGTCCCTTCACAGCCTTCCTCCCCTCTTAATGTAGCTCACGAGGTGCCGGTGAGCTTTAGCAGTGACTCACACGCATGACAACCATGAAAAAAAACTCTTTTGAGTGATGTATACTGTCAAGAAAGTGACTCAGAGTGACAGGCCAGCTTGTGCGCCTGCTGTCTTTTGGTACCTTCCAGGCTAAGATTGGCCAGTTCACACTTCAAAGAACAGAAAGATTCTCCAAAAACAGAAGCAGGAGTTAGTGAAGGTCTGGAAAATCAAGTTGCCTTCTGTACTTTCCATATTATCCCCAGGAGAAAGGGCTGTACTGACAGTAACCAACCTGTCTTGATCTGGTAACATCCAAGACCCTCAAGGAGACCAGAGTGAAGGACCAGTTTATTTTGAGCTGCACAGCAGCACTGGCTGTGACAGCAAGGAGCGACGAGCAGCAACGTCTCTCCGCAGGACCTTTGATGTGGCTGGAATAGAGGTAAGCTTTTAAGCACAAGATGATCTTGGGTACCCAAAAGTCTACTTTTTCTCCATAATTTTTCACTGAGCAACCTTGACTTTTCCTACACATTCCTAAACTTCCTCATGCCGACTGTCTGAGCCCATTGTGCTTACAGCATGACGAGCTCTCCTGCTTCTTTGATAACCGTGCTGCACGAGAGGGTGCCTCTGGATCTTTTATTGTGCTGCAGGTTGGACTTCGTAATCTCGGAGGTCTTCTCCAACCGTAACAATTCTATGGTCGTATGATTCCATGATTGCTGTTTCCCCAGGAGCGATGTGGACAGACCTGGACTTGGCCATCCCACGGGCCAAGGCCCTTCCTTGGGATCAAGGCTTGCATCCACACAGATGCTGGAGAGGATCAAGTGAGGGGCTGGGATGCCCCACCAGTTGCTGGTTAATGGGGCTGCCAAGAGATGATGATCCTTGTGGTTTGCCCCAAGGATCTCCTCCAGGTATGGGGAGGGGAGATTGTGGTGCTCTGGGGAGATCAGCCCGCTGCTGTCTGCTCAGGAGGAGACCGTGTGTCTGCCTGCGAGCCTACCATGCTCCTCTTCCATCAAAGTCAAGTGTTTAATTAAGGCAATCCAATTCAGGCTGGGGCCGGTCAAGTTCTCCCCACAGGTGCTCAGCAGTGTTACCAATGTTTTCAAAGGATTTAAACCTATAACACGATAGCTTTGTGTGTGCTGGTACCGCTACCTTTTTTGCATACAATTGAATAAATTACCTTTTGTTATGCAACATTAATCCTCTCTGCTAATTGGAATAATTCCCACCTCGGATGCAGTGCTAAGGCTCGGAGCAGTCCTGGGGGCATCTGCTTGTGCAGCGTAAGGAGCAGGAGATCTCGTGCACCCAGGAGGACAGCAGGGACCACGCGGGAAGGTCAAGATGCTCCCTGGTGCATCCTCAGGTAGGGCAGTCAGTGATTACAAGGGGCATAGATCAACCTTCAGAGGAAAGAGAGAGACGAGAGAGTAAGAGGGAAAAGCAAGATGAAAAGCGATTTATGGCTGCTAATCACCTTTGGTGCTGCAGGAACACCAAGAGCCGCTCGCCTAAGGTCCCTCTACACCCTGCAGCACAAAGGGAGGTGCCCGCCCGGCAGAGCTAGTGATTCAGATGGGTGGCACACGCGACGGCAAAGCCATAGCATCACTGGATGGGGGATGGAGCACAGTGAGGGGTCTGCAGTGTGGGTGCAGTCCGCCAACCCCGGCTGAGCGCTGTAGCCTCACACTGCCTCCTCCAGGAGCAGAGCCTTCTTCCTCTGTAATTACACATCGGAGTTGATAATTAGCCATCTAGAGAAGAGATTTTCCCCATGTCTCCCTTTCCCTGGAATTTGCCAGTTTGCTCTACCCTAACGCACACACCAGGGTCCAGCACCGGAGCAGAAAGGAATCCATTAGAAGGAAAACTCCACAAATCTCCGTGCAAAGAGACAGCTCCTGACAAAATGAAAGTGAGTATCTGGTTCAGATCTGCACTTAAAACAATCCAGAGTGCCATTAGTATTCATCCCGCGTGATCCAGATGGAGTAATAGCGGCTCTATGAATACAATTAAAATCAGAGAGCTGATGCTGCATTGCACTTAGGCTGTGGAGCGAAGGCCACACTACAGCTGGCACTGCCCAATGCTGGACCCTCCGTCCAATCCGTTTGAACGGCCCCTCATTTTAGGAATGTCTCTATTTTGCTGCCTTTCAAGGCAAGCATCACGTTTGGCTTAAATCCGAGCCCACAGGGCATCGCGTGGCTTCAGAATGCACAAGAAACAGCGAATCTGTGCTTTAAGGTAGGGCTGGATTTGTAGGAGCCGGCTGCAGTGCAGGGACAGGATGGGTGCTCAGGGCGCTGTGCCGTGCAGACTGCACTGTGCCAGGGTGGTCAAAGGGGTTCGACGACACGGGAGCATCCCCCACTTTCAGAAGAAGGCATCTTCCTTGGTTTGCACCTCTTGGAGAAGCTGCAAGGACTTCCTCGAGCCTTCCGCTTTGTGCGGCAGCATGCATGAAACCCAGCTGGGTGAAGGAAGGGATGCTCCTGCCCAGGATCACAGGCTGCAGAGAAGAGCAGGGCTGCAGCAAGCCCTGCAGCCTGCCAAGAACACAGAGAAGAATCGGGGACAGAGATCCTCTCGGAGCAGCAAGCAGGCGAAGTCTATAATGTTTTTAACCAGACTGCAAGTTTCAGACTATAGTTCATTAATTCAGAGAGATAGAATTGATATCCCCCCTATTCCTGTCAATGGAGTCGAAGGGCTCTCTGTGTCTCCTAATGTAGCCATCGTATTCCGATAGCTCTGATCACTTCTGCAGAACCGGATCATTGCTTCCTCCAGGGACTCCTCAGAGATGCTGGCAACCAAAGCACCTGAGCCATCGCACACAGATCCTACAGGCACTTGGCTGTTCCTCCTGCGGCCGCTCCATCTCCCTCCTGACAGCCCGCGCGGTCCCCGCCTGTCCGCGAGAAAACAGATCGGGGAGGAAACTGCTGTGCAAGGAGTCTCCACATTGATTTTAACAACACGGTGGCTGTGTGATTCAAAACGCTGCTTTTTTTTCTTTTTTGCCAAGAGTCCCTAAGCACTATTATTCATGGTTGCTTATGAAACCCCTCATTAGCTCAAGAAGCTAATTGTTGTTGTTGAAAAAATGAGCAGCGCATCTCCAGGCCTGGCGCTCTGCCACCCCAGGAGCCTGCGCTGCAAGGAAAGTCCTTTCCTTTCTCGGTCCCAACAACATTCCCCAACAAACCCACATTTTGTTTTCCTTTTTTCTTCCTTTACTTTGATATCCAGGAACATTCAGGGCTGAGAGAGGATGCAAACCAGTACCTTGTGGCTTGTTTCACGCAGTTACCTCTAAAGGGGTGGGCTTAGATGGGCTTCAAGGTCCCTTCCAACCCAAACCATTCTATCATTCTATGGTTAAAGTGCCAGTACTGGGGAAAAAAAGTGTCCTACATCAGCGCACCTTGCCGACCTCTGTGAGTGACTCAGGATGGAGATCCCTTTCCTCCCCAAACCAGCTAAGCCATCCTCCTGAAGGCAGCACCACTCTGAGGTCAGAAGCACCAAGCCAACATGACCAGCAGTTAATAAACCCCCTTCTGGATGCTGGAAGAAATGAGGCTTTGGTCAGGAGGAAATTATTTTGGAGGTATTGTGTTGCTAACAATAGCAATTCCTGTTTCTGAGAATGCTATTTTGCTTAATACCTTCTTTTTGCAGAGCGGCGACACGACAGAGTAATAGCGCTGGGATCGGTACGGAGGGGTCTGGCTGGTGGCAGGGGAAGACAGCTGTATCCATCAGAATAGGAAGGAAAATCAGTGCAAAGGAAATAAGTGATCCATGTAAGAATCCCTCAACAACACGAGGTTTTAATCTTCAGGATTAAATAGTGTTTTGATTCCTTGCTGCACAATAAATGTAATTGCAAGGGGGAAAGTGCCTGTTGCCTTCTCAGGAAGAAGAAAAGGCATCTGGGCCGAAGCATTGCTTATTCGAAATAAAACGCAAGCATGTGTTGAAAAGTTCTCTGACAGTGGAGAAATCAAACCCAACTTATGTGGTGCAAAGCAGAGTATGAACAACCAGAGCCCCTTCCCTGGGATTTCTGCCCCGAGTCTGCTTTCTGCTCGGCGGAGGGACAGTGGCAGCCACCCAGCAGGTGTGCAAAGATGGAAAAATCACCTACGGTAACAAAGCAGGAGCCCAACATTGGCAGCTCAACACGCGCAGAGGACAGAGGGGCTGATCCTGCCTGCAGACAGCGGTGCAGCCTGGCTGGGAGACCAGCTCTGCCCCACCAGTCCCCCCGCAGCAGCGCTGCCCCTGCCTGTCAGCAGCCTGAATCCCTGAAATCGGCCAGAGACCGAGGACATCTAATTATTCATTAACATTTTTCTGGGTTTGATTCCATTTTATGGAGTGGGTGGCCGTGTGCCGAGCACAGAGTGTCGGTGCTGATGAATTATTCAAGTTGTGTAAAACCAGCCATCATTATTCTCATGTGAGACAGAGGAGCGGTCGCACACATACATGGGTGTAGATATAATACTGGCTTTAAAAAGAATTATGATTCTGGGTATTCTCCTCCCAAACAAACCCCCGAAGACACAATGCTCTTTAAAAAAAAAAAGAAAAGAAGAGAAGCAAAGAAGCAAACACCAAGGCCTGCCAAGAACATTTATTATTCGAACCAGTGTGCCTCATGTGTTTGACCGATAGGAAGGACCCCTCGTCTACCAACACCACTCAGCATCAATCCTACATAAGACACCTGTGAGCACTGCAACCCTCCAAGAGCCATGGAGGGGCTGCTGATGGCTTTCTGCTGCTTCTGCCTCTTTCACCCAGCTCTGCACTGGTCCTTTATCCCCCTCTTTGCTGACGACCCAGTCCAGAGCAGCAGCTCCCATACACGTCTGCGGCAACTTGGCCAACGAGCTGGAGGCATCTGCAACACCACGAGCAAAACCCAGGGCTGACGGAGCAGCATAGCGTGTCTGCAGTGCTCTGCAACTCTACCACAAGAAGATGCTAAATGCCGTCGGTGCCACCGGCAATGCTGACCCAGCAAACCGCTGCCGGCAGCGGCAGTGCCCAGAGCATCCCATTAAACCCAAGTGGGGACCAGAGCACCCACCCATCACCGGGCAATCCCAGCCTTCCCCTCGAGCCTCTTGGGAAGCCAGGCTCCTTGACAGAGGGCTGAGCTCCGTTAAAAAACAACCCAAAAAAAAAGAAAAAACCCCAAATACTTATAGACGAGCCCAATAAACAAGAGTACAAAGGAAAGAACTGATTTAAAAACCGGCAAGAAATCCTCTAGCTGCTGTCCTTTTCCCCTCTCCTCGGGGGTGATGGAGCGGGGCTGCGCTCTTATTGATCTGACCCGCGCCACCCCTCGCAGAGCTCGTTACAGAAACAGAGAGAGAAAAACAATGCTTAGCAACACAACATCTTGTTAGCTTTGTAAGTCGGGGGAGCCTTCCTGCTTCTCAGCAATCATTCGGGCATTGCCTGCTTGAATAGAGCTGAACAATATCGCTCGTAATGGGGTTATTAATAACTGTCACATTCCAAGAAGGTGAAATAATGTGCTTGCTTGCTTTCATAGATTAAAATAAACCTGTGGGGAATTGTCCGAGTCCTCCTGCCCCCACTCTTTGCATTGTGATGCCAGCATAGAGGAGCACAAAGTGAGCAAACCTGCAAACTGTGCCATCAGCTGGTTTGGGGTGGCCAGGCTGGATTGCCCTGAGCAGAACCTGCCTTTTAAAACAGGCTCAGGGCTTACTCCCTGACAACACCGCACCATGTAACGATGCCTCCATTTCTGCTCTAAAAAAAACAAACCCAAATGCACTTGCTGCCTTGTTGTAGTGGCAATTTTAGACCTAAATATAGCTAAAAGCCAGAGAGAGAAGAGTGTGTCAAGAGACCATTCAACTGCAGGCAAAAAATCTCCATCCCTACCCGCTGATGTAAAGTTTGAGGTCTTTAAAAGGATGCTGCTGAGACAGACACAGCTATGAGTAAATATGTCAAAATAATCTATCAAGTGGAAAGCGGGTCCCTGAGCTGTTCCATGGAAGAGGGAAATTACACAATGATTACAACCAGATTTCCAAAATACATTCTGAAAAGAGATACAGGAAGGAAGAAAGGAAGATTTGGGGTCCTTATTAATCCTTAGGCAGATCCCATCCCTTTCTTGCTTCGCAGTGTGTTTAGAAACAGTCGTCAGTAACTGAGGTTTCCAGCCTTGTTCACACTATTCTAGAGCTCCAAATGATACCAGAGCCGTGCCGGCCTTTCCACTCCTTCCCTGCTGCTACCAGAAGAGTATGAACCGTGGTGTGTCTACACTTGCACCTGAGCAGAGGTGAGTACTACACAGCGCTGTGTGGGCTGTGGGTGATGCGATCCTGTCCTTGCCAAGAAAGGGAGAGGAAAAGCAAGCAGTTCTTGCTGTGTGAGCATTGGGATTCTTCCCTGAGCAGCAGGGAGCTCATTAGCCACGTTTCCCTCGTCTTTATTTGTTATTACTCTCTTAGAGTCCTGCGGTACAACCTCACGGACACAAAGCACAAAGGAATCCAGTTCTGCTGGGAAGCTCTGGAACGGCCCATGGGGCTGATCCCGTTCCTCTCCGAGCATCCCTGAACACTCATAACCCTCTGCCTGCTGGTCCGGCTCCTGGGCTTCGACTGGAAGGATGCTGCAGAGCTCCATCGAGTCATTCTGGAAAGCCTGGATGAAAGTTACCCACTTTGCTAGAGGGCTCTTGGGCACTCGTGAGGAGTGTTAAATTAATCCATTTAATAAAGAAAAGCCCTGCCTTAAAGAAAAACACAAAATCAAAAGATCTATCTGAATATCAAAAAAGCCTCCCCTTGAGGCTTACCAGGGCTTCATCTTCCATCACAAAAATAACACAGTGTAAAAGACTGATTAGTCAGCTGATAATTGAGTTCTTAAATGTCAAAAACAATATAGTATGAATATTCAGCAGATCACGCCACTGAAACGTACCTGTTCAATCAACAATGACTAACGGTTCCCGGCTCCATTGTTCTTTTCCAGAAGTTATGTTAATTTGACTTTTCTGAGGTGATGAACAAGACTCTCTTAAAACACACCGACTTGTGGGTTAATGTGTAATGGGCTGCTTAAAAGAAAACTGTTTGGAAGTCGTGTCTGACTTCTATCCCTCCGCATTAGCTTCATCTCACAGTTCAGGGAGAGGGGCAATTGAATCTAAACTGCGTCAAAGCAGACACAGTTAATATTTCGCCTTCTGAGGCGGAGAAAACAGAGTGCGTAGATTGAAAAAAATGGGATGTCTCCTTGCCGGTTGAGGTTAAGGGTCAAGGTCACAACACATTTCAGACATCACTTAATTTAACAGGGAAAAGCACAGGCTATATTTAATTAAGGGAAGTACCTCTGGTTTTTAAAGGGATGTGGAGTGTTATCAGCACAGCCCAAACAATTGACCACGCTCTCACTCTCCACCGTGGTACCATTTCTGCTCACCCAGAATAGTCCTGATCTTTCTGAATACCTCTTCTTGTAGCCATGGTGGGTTAGGATTTAGGATCTTGGCTGGTATGGGAGAAGGCTGGAAAGCAGTGCTGGCTGTGCCCTGCTGTGGGTCTTCACCCCAACAAGACCTTCATCCGCTTTTGTCTCTCTGACCTCTTCCCTGTGTGCGGTCACTGGTGTAGCTGGGTCTGGTTGTGCATTTTTCCCATGGCATGCCAGGAGATGAGCAACTCCATACACAACCTCCCAAGAAGGCAACACTCTTGGAAGCCTGCAAATAAAGCAAAACGCGTGGGACGCTCTGCTCAAAAAGCAGAGTGAGCCCTGCCTCAAGGCACCCCATAGTCAGGGCCTCTGAGGATGCTCTGCACGCCCTTTGTGCATTGACTCCTCAGCTTCTGTACTTCTGGTATAGAGTCAAAACCTTCTCCCCTCTTTCATCCCACTGCGGCTGAAGGTCTCTGCAGGGCAGTTCGGAGCCCCTGGTCAGATGACACCCCACATTTTGTCCCCTGAAGGCAGTCTCTGCTCATGGCACTGCTGTCCCCACCTGTGCCAGGCTTCCTGTGGGTGTGTGCTGCTCTGGGCGTGCCATGTGCCCATCTCTCTGGCTAACGGACCACGTGTGACACAGGTCCCACAGCCCATTCGCAGAGCTGACAGTGCCAGAAAGGTGGGATGGTTTGGAAGGAGCGTTGCACAGCAAAGACAAGGAAGGAGCACACCTACCTACTTGCAAGGTGGTGGGATAACATTCATCCATGGAGGTGAGGCAGCAGTTCTTGGAGTGACACCACAGGGAAGACCTGAGGAAAAGGAAATCAAACCAGAAGAGGGCATTTAATACTGATCTTCAAGAAGCTGACTGACGCATTCCTGGTGATGCACATCACCTCACATCACACCGTGTCACCTGAGGTGATGGGACGGATGAACCTCAGCTTTGCAATGCTGTGATGCACAGCCACAGGTGCCACTGGGCTCATGGTCCAACAGAGAACTTCAGCACGGTGACCGAGAGCTCAGCAGCGACAGGAAGAACCACAGCGGTATTTCCACATCAAAACACTCCTGATTTTCTATAGAAACCCCGACATTTCAGTGAAAACCATCTTCGTTTTCCAACCAGTTCCCATTACAGACCATTAAGTATTTAAGTCACTGGAAATTAATGTGCACATCCTCGGTGTCGGAGCAAACAGAAACACTTTGGCATTCCCTGGAGATAATCAGAGATGGGATGAACCTCCTGCTCCACATTTACCTCTGTTGTTTCACTTTATGTCATTCCACTGTTACAAATCTGAATGTATTTATCCTTCATCTCACCCTCTTCAGGTTTTCCGCACCATTGAGCGTCAGAGAACTTACGTTTGAGGAAAGAGCATTCCGGGGAATAACAGAGGATCTTTGCGGTCGTGCCAAAGGGCATCATTGAATAAACCCATCTCCTCCGTCGTCATAATTGTGATGGAACAGCTTGGGGCGAAAACAAACCGTGAACACCAAATCTCCGAAGGCTTCTCCAAAGCAAGGGCAGATTGATCACAGCCAGGAAAGCAACGTCTCGGTGTTTGTTTGCCGAAGCCCTGCAGGCAGTCAGCGCTGGAGATCAGTTCGCACCATCCTCGCAGCCACCGAGAGACCCAGCACCCAGACCCTGCTCGGCAGAGTGAACGACCATGTGCTTAAAGACTGAAAGATTACAGCTTCCTAAGAGTGTTTTTAATTAACGCACAAACGTGTCATCCTAAAAGGGAGCTGGGAAGCTTGGCTCTCAGTTACCCAAAACCAGATTTATGGGCTCTATGTGAAGTGGTTAGCAAAGACATTTAAAAACAATTAGGCTCTGGGAGAAGCAGATTCAAGCAGTCCAGGCTGCTCTGATTATGCTGGAGAATGGGAAAATAAAGCCATTAGGCTCATCAGACAACTAGGTTATCTGTGCTGTTTCTTTTAATGATTAGTTTCTTTAATAACGCCTTCTGCCTGCAGTGAGGAAACTCTCCAACACGCTCTCACGCACCGAGTTACTGATGGATGACACTCCCATGTGGCCAACCAAACCCGATTTTAATGTTTCATGATGCTATTGAAATGAATAAACAGGCAATTACCGTTTTCCTCTGGCAAAGCCTTGGATGCTGCGGAGCGCGAAGGGTCCTTTGTCAAGGACCATCACGCTAGACTTGTCCTCAGCAGCTGAGCCCACCTCAGGCTCCTCCGTACCCTGCGCTGCACAACGGGAGCTGAGAAAGCCCTTGAGCCAGCCCAGCTGAGCGGGAGCAGGTGAGCACTCTCTCCTCTCCAAGTGCTCTCCCTTTGACAAACCAGGACTTCGTTTGCGGCGTGCAGTGGGCAGCAAAATGATTTTTCATTTGCAAGGAAGAGTTTTCTTCAAAGAAGATTTTCATATACATGAGCCAGCTTCCAAAATTTAAGCCTTTTAGGAAATAAGGTAACTAGAAGTTTTGAGTGTTTCCCCCCGTCGCTACCCCTTACCTACGTCACTCGGGTACGTTTTAGGCTGAACCTTCCACGCGTGATGCACTCGGAAGGCTCAGGAAAGAGGAACGTCCTGCAGCTACCACACAAGTGACTGCATCTGCTTTGGGCTCCCTCCATCCCTCCCAAACAGCTTCTCCTCACGGACCCCAACCTTGGCCTTGGTCTGCAAGGTGCCTGTCACAGCCTAGCGGGACGCCTCGCTCTGCCAGATCCATTTAGTGACTTCTCCACAGTGTGGATTTTAGGAGCCACTACTGTGTGTGATACAGCAAAGATCTCCTTAGCACCTTGCTCTGATGGGAGTCAGAAACCCACAGGGGAGCGTGAGGGTGCGGTTTGCCTTTTTAATCCCATCATTTAAAGTAAATCCTTCTGAAGAAATGGAATAGAAAGGACTCTTTTAAAACAGCATTCATATTCCAACTGGAGAAGCCAGAAATTCGGGCGAATTTCTTTCCCTGTTTGCAGGTTTGCCCTCTTGTACTGAATTTTGCATTTTGCCGTGGACGTTGCCCTGTCACTCGGGTGGTTCCAGCGTGTCTGGAGGGGGCAGAAATAAAAAGAGGGACTTTTTTTCTCCACACCAAGGTGAGGGAAGGTTCCTTCTCCCACACACATCGAATTAATCACCGTCATGCCTTTCCTTTGCTGCCTGGACCTGTATCCATAATTATATGAACGTATTTTTTCATGAGTACAATAGGAGAGTTTCAGAGCAACAGAGCTCCGACAGGGAAAAATTACCCACCTTACTTGTGCCGAGATACAATGGTTGTTTATTCCTCCTGGCGGCACCATAATTCTCAGCAGAGCTGCTCAAAGAACAAGAGCAGCACATGGTGCAAGCCAAGGGTAGGGGGATCCGGACCCCCATTCCATTTCCATCCTTATCCGTGCTCCAAATGACAGCCAGGTATTTCACCAAGCACCTGTCCAGGTGGCGATGGCAGCAAGAGCAGCGGGACTTGGGCTGGTTTGCGTTCCGAATGCTCCCATTCCTTTGATTTGTGCCTCCAGAGACCCTCGTCAGTGCCAGGCAAACACAGGCAGGACGTTGCTCTCCTAACAGGCTCCCAGAGGCTCCCAAGGGCTGGACACGTATGCCACTTAAAGACCCAGAAGCCAACTGGACCTGTAGACGATGCTGTGGGCTATAGACCAGAATATCCCAGAAGCCAACTGGACCTATAGACGATGCTGTGGGCTATAGACCAGAATATCCCAGAAGCCAACTGGACCTATAGACGATGCCATGGGCTACAGACCAGAATATCCCAGAAGCCAACTGGACCTATAGACGATGCTGTGGGCTATAGACCAGAATATCCCAGAAGCCAACTGGACCTATAGACGATGCTGTGGGCTATAGACCAGAATATCCCAGAAGCCAACTGGACCTATAGACGATGCCATGGGCTACAGACCAGAATATCCCAGAAGCCAACTGGACCTATAGACGATGCCGTGGGTTATAGACCAGAATATCCCAGAAGCCAACTGGACCTATAGACGATGCCGTGGGTTATAGACCAGAATATCCCAGAAGCCAACTGGACCTATAGACGATGCCGTGGGTTATAGACCAGAATATCCCAGAAGCCAACTGGACCTATAGACGATGCCGTGGGCTATAGACCAGAATATCCCAGAAGCCAACTGGACCTATAGACGATGCCATGGGCTATAGACCAGAATATCCCAGAAGCCAACTGGACCTATAGACGATGCCATGGGCTATAGACCAGAATATCCCAGAAGCCAACTGGACCTATAGACGATGCCATGGGTTATAGACCAGAATTTCCATGGGTCACCAGCAGAAAGGGAGGTGGCTGTCTTCCACACGCCTGTCAATGTCACCACCCGCACGTGTGCCGGCTGCTCCTTCTGCTCTTTTGGAGTCAGAAGAAAACCAACCGGCCAGAGGTCACGTGTTACTGAGAGGTTCCATACGCCCATCCCTGAAACGTATTTCAATTAACGAGGCGATTGAAGTTTTAATTAGTAACGCCGCAAAGTGTCTCTGATTCAGTCAGCTGTGCAAAAAACATACAAACGGCCCCAAAATGAAATCCTTCCCCACCCCAACAGGTATCACCTTTAAAAAGCCAAAGGAAGGACAGACAATTTTAAGAGGTCAATTGAGGACGTGCTGGTTTCTAAGCCCAGCAGCAAATTGCAGCTCCAGCAGGGGTGGCTTTGACCCATCCTGATGCAAAGACGGTGGCCAAAGCCCTCCAAGCTGAGTGTGGGGACCAGATCCCGGGCTCTGGGGTGTGATACTCCCCAGCCAGGACTGAGAACACGTTTATAATGGCAGATGAGGGCCAGCAGGTCGAGGGAAATGATTCTGCCCCTCTATTCCTCTCTTGTGAGACCTCATCTGGAATACTGTGTCCAGTTCTGGAATCCTCAACATAAGAAGGAGATGGAGCTGTTGGAACGGGTCCAGAGGAGGCTACAGAGATGATCGGAGCACTGGAGCACCTTCCCTGTGAGGACAGGCTGAGAGAGTTGGGCTTGGAGAAGAGAAGGCTCAGAGGAGACCTTATAGAGACCTTCCAGTACCTGAACAGGGCTACAGGAAAGCTGGAGAGGGACTGTTCATAAAGGCTTGTGGGGATGGGACGAGGGGGAATGGGTATGAACTGGAGAGGGGCAGATTTAGACTGGACATTAGGAAGAATTTCTTCACCATGAGAGTGGTGAGACACTGGCCCAGGTTGCCCAGGGAAGCTGTGGCTGCCCCATCCCTGGAGGTGTTCCAGGCCAGGTTGGATGGGCTTTGGGCAGCCTGAACCAGTGGGATGTCCCTGCCCATGGCAGGGGGTGGAACTGGATGATCTTTAAGGTCCCTTCCAACCCAAACTATTCTATGATTCTTAGCAGCACTCCTCGTGCTGAGCCATCGGCATCGTGTGGGTGGCTGTGTGGGATGCTGCTGGGAGACTCCAGCCCCGGCACTGAGCGGCAAGCAAAGTGCCACACAGCCCTTGCTGCATCTCCACACTGAACTCAAAGCCTGTGATAACAGCACCTCGCTGCTATTTGAGCTGAATTCCCTCTACTTTTTTCCACAGAGCCTGGTGCTGGGCAGCGTCGCAGCTCACCGACACCAGGTCTGAAGCACATCTCTTTTTCTGCCTGCTTTTGTTTCACCTGATCTATCCCTTTCCTTGCCCAGATATGTCATTGATAGCCTCGCTCCGTGTGCCTTTTCCACGTTCCCTATTGAGAGGTTGAGGGTCGGGTACCAGTTTTCGCCTTCCATGGGTCCACACGCCGCCACGTTCCTACCGCAGGAAGCAGAAAACTAGTTTAACATCTCATTTATTTCGTAGATGAGAAAGTAATTCCCTGCTGAATGATTGTCCTGAACCAACAATTCAGAAAGCAGGAATTTACAGTGCCTGCCAGAGCCGGGAGTGCATTACTGTAGTTCTGCTCTATAATGGAGCTGAAATATGTTTTTTTCCCTCCTGTTAGCCTGAAGAGAAAAGCCATTAAATATGATTAAGGTTAAGAGATTGCTAAAATTACAAACAGCCGCCATTCAATTATTTTGCTCTATAAAATGCAACACAGATTGGAGTTATTTCTCCGAAATGTGTTTTTGGAAAATAACATAACACAACTAATGTGGTTTGATGTAGCAAATCAGGTTTCAGATACCCCTCGTAATGCAAAACTAAAAGGTTCATAATTTAACTCAAAGTTCGTAACTTCAAGTTGTCAGGTGCCTGCTGCATAAAAAAAAGTGTGTGGGGGGGAAAATCAATTCGGCCCCAATGAATATTCTGTGGAGTCGTCTAAAGCCGGCGAGTCAATCAGTTTTATCACCCATTAAAGCCAAAGACAGAAAAACACAACAACTTGGCATAACAGTCACACATGTTTTATGGAGAGTAAATCTCTCCAATAGTTTCTATCATTTTTAATGTGACCCACGGTGGGTGCAAGGGATGCGATGGGGCTGGGAGCCTTCTGCCGAGATGCAAAGAGCTCACGGAAGGAGCTGGTGGCAGGCAAGAGGAGCACCCACTGCCTGTTCCTCCCTGTGCCCGGTGTTAACACACTGGCAGGCTTGCAGCACCCTGAACAAACGATGCTAGAACGTGCTTCCTGTCAGCGTCCTAGACGGAGCCGAAGTAATTGAAAAAGTCAGAAAAAAAAGCTTGGATGGGGATATATTAACGGCTCGAGACTGGTGGTTATTACAGTTAATAAAATATGAAGAATTGCATTATTCTGCTGAAAACAACACAAACCTCGTGGGGTCCCCAGAGGCTGGCTCTGGAGCTCTTTCCATCAGCAGACTCCGAGTGAGCTTGGCACCGAGCAGTGCATCAGCCACGGGCCAGTCGAAGCCAGGGGAAGGCGAGGTGGGAGGCGGCAGGGCTTGCTGGGCACTTGCACCACACTGGGGGAACCATCCAACTGACCCGGCAGCATCCAGGACTGATGATTTCATGTGTAGGGAGGATTTGTTACCTTATACGTGTAATTATTCACCTGCTGGCATTTGTACGCCTTCGGGATTCACAGATTCCCACCACGCTTATCCCAAGACCCCAAAGAGCGAGCATGACACTCATAAATACCATTTTCTTCCACTCGTCGCAGTTTGCACACAAGATCCCTTTGTAGCAGTTTGCAAAGGGTTAACGCATGAGAAATAGATCGTTTGATGAGTAATTGCATGATGAACCCAACAGATCGATAATTTCTTACAACCATATACATAATTCATTCCGCTAATGTGCTTATAATCACCTCGCACGCACCCACTTAGATCTCGCAACAACTTTTCATTCATTTATCAGCCCTGTGTAAACCAAAGCACGACAAGGAAAACAAACACAAGGGGCACTTTCAATTCGACGCCGAGGCTCAGCGGAGCAAGCAGGTTTACTACAAGAAACCAGAAAAGCCATTAAAAATATTGAACCTCAACATATCAGTGAATCATGGAATGTTTTGGGTTGGAAGGGACCATAAATCCCATCCAGTTCCATCAAGGGCAGGGACACCTCCCACTGGATCAGGGGCTCCAAGCCCCATCCAACCTGGCCTGGAACCCCTCCAGGGATGGAGCAGCCACCACTGCTCTGGGCGACCTCTATCGCGCTTATGAAGATGTTAGCAATCAGCAGTAGATGGCTTCTTCAGCCAGGCAGCAGCTCAGCATCCCACTTCTTGCAGTAAACCCAAATCCTACCCAACCCAACCCAAACCCAACCCAACCCAACCCTTCTCCATCTTCTTATCAAGCTCTGGAGGTGTTCAGGACACCTTTTCCCACTTTTTCATGTCTAGTTCCACCTCAAACCAGGGTTTTTGGAGATGTCTGCTCCCGTCCACATTCACAGTCCCTGCCATTTAGACAAGACCTCAGTGATGACCACGCAAAGTGTTAAAATTAGCCCTTCCCACTGTACATAGCATTTTATCTGAGGGACCGTAAGACCATTAAATGCGAGTGCTGTATGAGTCCCATTCATCACGAAGATGAGCACAAGAGATATGACCAGCATTACTGGACCCAATTCTGCTGCATCTATTGCCCGCCTGCAGTCATTCCCTTCTCCTTGCAACGCTCCCTACATTAAAACGTCTTGGAGATTAATAATTTTATCCTGAATCAAGGAATTACTGATGGCCAGTGAGATACATCCCCCGCTACTAAAGATAATACCATTTCTTGTAAAGCACACAAATCACACTGCCGTCATCGGAGCATGAAACTTCCTATGGCCACTGCTGCTTGAACCAGGGCCACGTATCTCATCGCCCCGTGTATCTGAGCACTGAGAACACCTCCACCACCGACGGCTCTGGGGCAGCACTTGGGTTTGGTTGAGATACTGGCGTTTGCGTGGAATCAGCTGGATCATCTGGGACATCCCAGTTACAGACTGGGAATTACCAATACTGAAGCTCTTCCTTGCCTGCAACACCCCTATCCCCGACTTCATTCAGATCAGGCTGAACCCCCCTTGCACCTCCACTCCCTTTCGCTTCCTACCTAAACAGCTATTCGATGCACATGGAACAGTAGATAACTCTTTATCTGACAGGTAATTAGCCGGTGGAAAAAAAAGCAAATTAAAACCAGAGACGGCATTAATAACAATGCCCAAGCACATATTTGTCTGGAGTAGCACAATGAATTACTCTAATTTACAAAAAAAGCCTGTTTTGTCTGTGGATGGGAAAGGATACATCTTAATTTCTGCTCTCCTTTGGGAATTTCAGCAGCAGCTGGGGAGGAAGGAAAGGCTCCAGCCACGCCAGCCCCTCCTATCCCAGGGTCCCGGTTTTGCCGGAAAGCACCGTATCCACCAACAGACCCTGGAATCCTTCAGCTGTGCCCACGCTGATGTTTCAGCTGATCCTTGGAAAGGAAAGAAGTGGACGTTGTGCCAGAACCAAGGGGTGGGTGTCAAAGGGGTGGGTGTCAAAGCAAGTGCTGTTACTTCTAACTAAATGCACAAACTTTCAAGGTGAGTTTCATTATGACAAAAGGGCAAAAAGAGATTTTATTTTATTTTATTTTTTTAAAAAAGAAAGCATTGATGAGCCCTGACAGAGCAGAATCGGAGGCAAAGCCGTGGGCTGGGCTTTTCCTGGGGCAAGCGACTCCTCCGCGCTCTGCTGCAGAAACAAGGCAGGAGCGGAGGTGAGCATTGCAATTTCCTTCAAGGCTCATTGCTTTCGAGTTTAATATTTAATGTTAAATTTCAATTACAGGACCAGTAATATTCACTTAATTAAAAGTACCAGCCCAGCCCTGTGGGCTGCAGCTGGAAGGAAGGAGTGTAAAAAGAAGGATTAAGCATCACTGCTCTGGAAGGAGCCTCACCTGCCCGCGTCCCAGTGCCTTTCTTGCTCCCTGGATGCTGAGGCAGCGTTGGGTGACCCAACCAGGAACCCCTTAGTCTCGGTGGGGATGATAGAACTGGAGGACTCAGCATTCCGAGTGCACCCGTAGAGCCTGGCTGTGGCTCCTCTGTCGCTCACCACACAGGAGCTGCCTTGGCTGTTGTTTTTACTCCCTACATTGTTCTCTCAGGCAACATCGCGCTCTTGGGCTGGTGCCTTCTTATTTTCTTTTTCACAGCGGGAGGAAAAAAGCTGCTGGAATAATGGAGCTCCCCTTTGGCAATGGTCTACACTGCAACAGGCAGAAAAAACAGAGCACACATCCCTGTAAAAACCTGCTCCGAGCCAAGAAGCTCACTTGGATGTACACCTCAAGGATGACAACAAGGACCCAAATCACAAGTACCAGCCTGCTACCAGTGCCGGTCCGCTACCTCCCTTAAAAAGTATGCTGTCCCATAGCAACGCCAAGGCCTCTGCTCCGTTTCGGAATATTCCAGGCCATTTGAACCCAAACAGCGGGAGTCAGCGGTAAATATAAACCCCGGGACCTCGTTAAGCTGGTGATAGCCATTACACTCAGCCAACTGCCTGCCCTTAGCAGCATCCTGCAAAAGAAGGAAAATGTGGGATTCTGATAAAAGAAACTCTCCACAAACCCAAAGAAGAAATAAAGGGGGGAGCCGAGTTCACCGTGGCTGTGTCGGGGCCCCAGGGATGCAGAGTGCTGGGAGCGGGAGGCGCCAGGCAAACTCGAATGGCACACAGCACCCTCCCCCTCCAGCTTTTGATCGCTTAAGCGCCTCTTTGCAAAGTGTTTATACCTTTTGCGTGGCTGTTTAATCAGATACCCTAGCACTCTTCCCAGCAGCTTTCCCCTGGGAAGCAGCCTGAGCTACAGCTCCCGCTTGCTTTATTGGGAAGGTTCCTGCTCCAAGCCCACACCATCCCCACCCCGGCAGTGCGCCGTCCCAGCGTGGGTACCGCTGCACCTGAGGGATGGATGCTGAAGGATGGAGCAAGGTCCCAAGGTGGAGGTGAGGAGCAACGCTGCATTGCTCCAAGCTTTCCACCTCCCACTTACCCTGCAGCCTTCCCAGCTTACACAAAAAGCCATTACCTTAGGATCAGGCTTCCATCTGATTGCCATCAAAGGCTCTGGTCACCACGTATTTGCTTAACACCGGGTCTTTCAGGCACCATCAAATTTAACAGAGTTTGACAGATTCGGGATTAAACACAAAAGCCAGACAAATCCATACTTTCATAGGAGGCCCCAGAGAATGCAACAGGAGGGGCAGGATTAGGAAAGAAAAAGAGGAAAGGGAAGAAGAGATGCATATGGAATCTGGGTACTTCTGCACGTGCCAGGAGTTTGTTACCCCAGCTGGAGCAGAACCCCCAAACCGGCAGCTCTCTGCATGTTCTGCTCCATGGGGACAGGGCTCCTCCTTCCCACCTCCTCCCCGCTGGGATGCTGCTTGCTCTTTTAACTCACCAAATCCCTCTTTTCCAACTCAGCATCCCCCCCGCACCGCAGCCTCTCCCGGACCACGCCAGCTCATGCAAAGTACAGCTGGAGACAAAGATAATTAGCAGGGCCTCAGCTGAGCAGCCTTGCAACAGCAGCTCAGGAATTCCGGGGTGGAAGGTTTGTTTTTTAAAACAAAACCTTGAGTTCATAAATCACCATTCTTCCTTAGCCCAACAGAAACCCAAAATGAGCACGTCTGACTGAATCGCGGGTTTGATGCTTAACGAGGGGCCAGGCTCGATAAGAAAATAGTCCCTTTTGCCCTAAAATTATGCCTATAATCTGCGGGAATTTGAATAGAAGATATTAACTCACTGGTTTTGCTTTTACAGAATCTACCAAAGAGAAATGTTCCCCTCGGTGGTGGTTGTTTGGGCATCCTGGCCGTGGGTGAAGCAGCAGCTGGCGAGGATGGAGACTGTACCCCAACACCAGCTGCACTGCGGGGCCCTCGCTGAAATCCAGGGTGAGGTGAGCACCCATGGGTACAGGGCCAGCACGGAGCCTGCAAAGCCTTTCCTCTAAGGCAAGAGAGGCTGATTCCCTTCCATCACAATAATGGTCATGGAAGGCAGGCTTGGGCGAGGAGCTCATTACAACACGGAGATAAGGATCTGATTTACTGTCCCAGAAGAATCCGAGATGTTTTTAAAACACCATCAGAAAAAGAGACATAAAATATTCTTTATCACCAAATGAAACTTTCCTGCGATTTTATAGAAACAAAATTTTGGAATTAACAGTTCTGCTTCTATCTCAGTTTTCTGTCTCGCGCCGTCCATGGGACCATCAAAATGAACGATGGCAGGTTGGGATGGAAACTGCTGGAAATTGGCCGCCAGCTCAGAGTCTCTCTTTAATTTCAAAATAAGAAACATAAAGAAAGCGAGTATTCGTTTTTACTGAAAGAAATGTCAGCAGTAAATTGTGATTTAGTCATAGAGTCCTAAAAAGAAATGAAATTGAGAGGAGCCTTACACCCTCCCGCCTGCTCCGGTGTCCGCTGCTCCTCGTGACGCCGACACGTGGTTCCATTCCCCTCCCGGGAAGTGCTTTGCCAGCGGTGCCTGTGCTCAAGCCCCACGCCACCTCTCCAGCGAGCGCCGCGGGACATCAACGAAGCTGTGCCAGTTCTGCCATGGATCTGGATTATTCATGCAAATCCCCAAAATGCTTTTGCAGTGTAAGCAAGGGTCCCAGCGCTGCTGAGCTCTCGGCTGCTTGGCAGCTCTTCCCATGCCTGGTGCTTTCTGTATTGTAAGAAACCTCCTTTGGGAAGAAGGAGAAAACTCAGCTGTCTTTCATTATTTGCAACCGGCTGCTCACATTTTTGGCGCCGACAGCAGCTGCTGTTATTCAGCTCTGCCCTCCCATCCTTCAGTGCCCTGCTTGGAAGCAGCAGCTCCCTCCCGTTGGTTTGGCACACGCTGGAAGCACCCAGATGCTGTTTCCAGCCTCCGAGAGGTCCATCCTGCCCTGCCACCCACCAGACCTCAGCCCTCCCTGACATAATTTATCTGGAGTTGTAAACAAGCACATCCATTCCGGAGTAAATTGGAGCAATGGCCAGTCACTGGTAGTAATTTCCAGTAATTAAATGTGAATTAATTGATGCACAGAGCGATGCACTTGCTTTATATATGGTGTCTTTATTAAGTAACTAAGGTTTACTAAGTGATTTCCAAGGCATATTTATTAGCATCCCGTAAATACGAGTAAACAAGTTATTTTTAATTGCAGGAATAATTAAAAATTACCATGTACTTCTATTCAAGAGGCCACGCAACCAGGGCTGGCGCTCAGGAGGCTTTGTACCTCCTTCCCTGGCACCTGTTTCAGCCATCCCAAGCAGCCGTACCTCATCCCCTTGGCTTACCTACTTCATGATAACAAAACATCCCCACCACCAATTCTGCTCTTGGATTTAGTTCATAGAATCATGGAATCATTAAGGTTGGAGAAGACTTCTAAGCTCATCCAGTCCAAGCGTCATCCCAACTCCACTGCACCTGCTAAGCCATGTTCTGAAACGCCACATCTATGTGCTTTTAGATCCCCTCCAGGGAAGGAGACTCCACCACTTCCATGGGAAAGGGAGAGCTCATCGGGACATCCTCTGGTCAGCACAAGGACCATCCCATCCCCATGGCTTATCCTGCTCCACCACAAGCACCAGTGGCAGCACCGCTGGCAGAGGAGCCGTCCTCCTCCACCCTCCCCCGTGTCACCCACACTCCTCACCTCCCCATCTCACACAGAAAGACTCCAAAGGAATTTTTTTTTTTTTGATCTCATGATTAAAAAATTGGCTCTGCAACGCTTTATGCATGCATCTGTTATGCTAAAATAACCATCCTTCCTAACCATGCCCACCTGCTGTCTTTTTCAATTTTAAGTATTTCTAAGTAGCAATCAAATCAGTATAATTTGTTCTTTATCTCAGAAAAACCATTGTGAAAGAAAAATGTGACCATTATGTTACATCAGGGAAAAATACAAGCCCTTTATTTTCAGCCTTCTCTCTATTCTATCAGATCTCTCAGTCGTCATTATGCCCGTCGTATTTAATATTGCTCAAATGAACAGAGCTTTCTTTAATCACCGCAACCTCTCTCCCTTCCCTCAGCTCCCCCCTCCCCAAGGTTAAGGCTTTTTTCCTTTCTTTTTTAATTCAGATGCATAAATACTCCTATTATGAATGCGTTAAGGGTTTCCAGGAGACAGCTCTGTGGGTTTGTTTTGGGCGCTGCCTGCTCTCAGCAGCGCTGCCATCAGCTGCTATTGTGCGAGGATCGAGGTGCCGGATCCTGGTGGCAGCGGGATGCACCAGGCACAACCGCCACCCACCGCCTGCTCCAGAGGGATCCAAATAAAACCCGGGCAAATATTGACTCTAGAATCAATTTCAAGATTAGGACTGACTGCCAAAACGCACTCGGGTTGGTGCAAAAACATCCAATTCCGTAGCTTCCGATAAAGCCCGCAGATGAGAGGTCAATGATAAATTGTTATGTATAGACTTGCTGCAAAGGTGAGGAGGAGAGGGAGCCCATGACAGTTTAGATTAATACCTTCACATGCCAAGAGCTGGCCGCGATGCAAGCGTTGGGGCAGGCTTTAGGAAGATGTCTCTTTGATTTAAATAACGGGGCAGCAGAACCTTTCATCCGTAAAAGAACCACTATTAGGTGGAACAGAGAGGATGGTTTGCAATAATCTGATTTCTTGTACATTTTGTGGCTTGATCTATATAGATAACCCCACACTTAGAGTTATTTCAGTCTATTGATTATTCGAGCATCTTCCAGGACCACTCCTGCAGATGGGTCCAAACCACCTGAGACCCCACAAACGCCGCTCTTGGGGACAGGAATGACAACGCTGCATTGAAACCAAGACCTGGCTTGATAAATGTCCTCCAAACGACACCTTAGAGAAGCCTCTCTCTGTGTCCCTGGACCACTGCCTTGCTCAGCCAGTCAGCTTTATGCTCAGGTTGTATGAGATGCTCGTGGGATAGCGTCAGGAGGAAGGGGGTGAGGGAAGAGCAGTGCCCGTGTTGGGGTTTAACAGTCACACGGAGGGGGAATGCCGCACCCCATCCCAGCGCAAAGAGGTAGAGAGCACTCTCATCCCTCCTCCCAGCCACCACCGCTCGTTCTCGCTGCCCCTCACTGCCCGGGGGACTCGCTGTTAGAGGAAGGTGACAGCCTGGCATTGCACATCACCCTCCCTGCATCCCCGCGCATCGCGGCAGCTGCAGACACCGTGGTGGCCTCGGTAACACAGCAGACCCACATCATCAACGGACCCTTCCCGAGACACGGCCACAGGGGCCGTGTTGCCATCAGCACAGATGCGATGCTTACAGCATCCCAGCACGGGAAGTCTATGAGGAATCAGGCCTTGGAGAAACTTGTCCTCCACACTAAGGACCTCACAGCAGCTTTGCAAAGAACGTGCACTAAAAATAAATCATGTCCTTTCCTTCCTTTTCCCAATGCCAGTTCTAAACCTAAGAGCCTCTTGCAGGAAAATCCCCCGTCACAAAAGCTCTTCTCTCTCTCCCCCTCTCTCCAGAACACAATGTTATTGCCATTTAAGTGAGCTGTGAGCACATCTTCAATAGATTAGAAGAATGGCACACAAGGTTCAGATCATTAAACAGTAATCCAGGGCTGGGGGGGTCAAGCAGTTCTATTTAACAGCTTGCTCCCATTGCCAACTCCTTTAGCCCACTGAGAGAACAGTGCAACCTCTGCTTCTGACAGCAGAGATGTTTTGTTAGTGTTTATCTGACGGTCCTGCTTCTCGCCGTGCTGTGTACTCCAGCCCTGGGACATGCCGTGTGCCTGGGAGGAGCTGGAGAAAACCTCACCGCTTTCCTTTGGAAAATATTTCCTTTGGCTCTGCCGGTGAAGGAGGACATTCCAGCTTCCTCCAGCTTCTGCTTGTTTTGGAGGAAAAACATGCAGAGAGCAACCACTCATCCATCCCCAAACCTCACTATGCAGCCGGTCCAAACAAGGGAGATGCACTTTCATCTAAATAAAACCTCAGTGTCTGAGCCTGGACGCGCTCTACAGGTACATCACCTCGGTCTAGGTGTTTCCAAACCTCAAGTCAGAGCTTGTACTCTGCCTCTGCAGCTGCTGCGCTCTGGAAGGGTTTTTTTCCCCCCCTGTATTGGTGCCTCAGAGTCCCACCTGAAAAACATGGATAATTATACCTTTATCCCCCAAAATATCTACGCACAAGAGGACTTCAGGGCTTCCTCCCTTTTGTGAGGAAGGGGTTCTCGTACCTCCAGAACAGGATCTGGCCCTTAGGCAGCTGCTATTGGTGTGGTTTGGGCAAATCACACAGCAGAGCCCCCCGGATTCATGGGCCCCGAACAAAGCACCCGAGGATCCATCCCCATAGACGATGGAAAAGTGAGCAGCTCTGGGCTCACCCCATGCCCGATTGCAGCACCATCCTCCCCACGTGATGCTCCAAGAAGACTGACAAACAGCAGCCAGCAAGAACAAACCTTTCCCCCTCTCTTTTCCCTTTCCAGCTCAGCTGCGTTTCGCACAAGCAGCAGTTTCTCCCCAAGCCAATGCCTGGGAGCAGCAGTGGATCCGGCAGAGCCTGCCTGCTGTCGGAAACTGCCAGCAAACGCTGCTTCGGCCATATGGAGGCAACCTGTTGCTCCAGCGTGCTGGGAGTGTGCCATTGGCAGCAACGCCTGCCCGATGCTTCCCGATTCACCCAGCCAACTCCGCGGCTTTGCATGACAAAGTGAACCCCCGATTCCCCGACTCCTTCAGCGTCTGCTTCACGCCTGGGCTAAGGACCATGCTGGTGCAGGGAATCAGGGCTGGTTTAACGGCTGAGGTGGCAGAGACCCCTCATTCCTCTGCCCCTTGGTTCACCTCCTGCAGGTGAAGGGGGATAATGTTCTCAACCACCTTCTTAAATCGCAACCTTCCAGACAGGACAGACCTGGTGATGTCTGTGCACGGAGCAGGGAGGCTTGGAGCCGATTCTTGGTCTCAGCAAGGTTATCCAAACACCAACAACTGCACTTGATGTCCCTTCTCTACAAAGGGCTGTCAGATCAGGGAGTTCTCCAGGCTCGCCTACACCACCAGCCCTGGGATGACTTTGCACACAATCCTAATCCCATGGGCTGACCTCGTGCTCCAGACCAAGGGGCTGCCGAGACTGAGCATCCCCTGGACAGGACCCACACAGCAATCCGCTTGCTGCTCTGGCTTCCCGTGCCAGCACGTCTTTTGCACATGCTCTCCCATCCAGCTCAGCTACACTTTACAGATTCTAGTTTCCATAAATAAAAATTAAACAAACACTTAACGAGCGTCATGCATATTAATACCCTCCAGGTGAAGGTTAGCATGAGCTGTGATTGTGGCAAATCCACATTTGATTAGATTGACTTGAAAACAGGGGAGATAAACAACCCACAAAAGCCTAAAAATTATAGTAATTTATTCTTTTGACCTCCGTGAGTTTCTTGGTTTTATGCAACTTCAGCCTCCTTCATACAACAGGATTTTTCCCTGCTCAGTGCGTTTCAAAGAAGCAGGTGCCGGCACATTAGGAATGGTTCTATTCCCCTCTCCTCTTGACTCACTAACCGCATGTACGGCACAGCATCTGTGTGACAAGTCAGATTTTGACTCATGAAAAGCTCCTTGTGAAAGCAAGATACTCATTACAAGTCCCTTTGCTGAGCCTCAGCAGGATGTGGAGGCTGGTGGAGGAGCAAGAGGTGCTGGGGCTGAGAGGATTGCGCCCGAGCTGCCTTCTCGAACAGATTATAGCTTTATTTTGGACCGCAGTGCTGGGGAGGCAGTGTGATGAGACTGGAAAAGGAAGCAGCAGCAGGATTGCCCAGAGCCGGAATATGCACATCCAAGCAAGTGCTCCAAGCGCGCTGCTTAGTCAAAAGAGAAACACCCATGCCATGTTTTAGATGCCTGCACCGTGATTTGCATCCCTGACTTTAAAAAGGGTTTGGACATCAGCATCAAAACCTCAGACCTCCAAGTCCTTCCAGTGGAAACCTTTGGCTCCAGGAGCTTAAAACTCAATGAGGTGTGGGAGGTGCCATCCACAGAGCGCAGTCACATGAAGGATCATGACCACACCTCTTGTTATGGGTTTTTTTTTCTTGATGGATATGTGAGGTTGAGAAAGCAGGTTGGGTGGTTTCTCTCTGTTAGGTAAATCCACTCCCTTCCCGGTGCAGGGACAACTTCCCACTACCCAGAGACAGATCTGTACCTGTGGGACAACTATCCCGTCACCCAGATCATTCAATTTGGGGAGCTCAGCCCACGTGCATATCTGGGGTAGCGCAGGTGTTTTAGGTGACTACTCACTGCATGGACAAAGAAGCTCCGAGTTCCTGAGTTTTTTTTCCAGCACAGCAGTCGCTAATTCCTCCTCACTCTAACTCAAGCCAAAAGGACATCCCAGCCACAGACAGAGCCAGCAGCTGCTTAATAACCGCTAATAAAGGCAAACTGGAAGCCTCTAACCTGTGGCTGGAAGTTCTCCATGGGGTTCCTGCTCCGCTGCTTAGCAAAAGGTGTGAGCGCTGTGGAGCACCGGCAACACTTTCCAACAGTCAGGCAATTATTATTCATTCGTTTCCTGTTTGTGGTGACAACGTTAATCACAGTGGTCTCTGGGAGAAGGATGCTAATGAAGATGTGATGTGGGCAGCAGAGTCCGCAGCCGTTTCTCAATTCATTAGCATCCTGTCACTCCGAGGGGCGACCGCGGAGGACCGCCTTCCCACCTCTCACCAAAACATGACAGGATAATAAAGCAATGCTATTTTCAATCCTGGGGAAAAAGCCGAGCGCATTCCTTTAAGCTCAGCGGTTGGTATAACAAATCCCTAAAATGAAAGGCAAAGAAACAAAACAAAACCCCAGCGCCCATATGAATAACCATGAAAATCATCCTGCCCGCCCACAGGAAGGGTCCAGCAGCCACGGCCCTCGCTGCGATACACTCCTGTACCCACAGCCATGAGCGGATAATTGTACGGAACGAGCCTGAAGCCTGCGTAGGCGTCCAAAGGCAGGACAGGTCCGCGAGGCTCACATCTGGGACAGCTCATGGCAGCGGCTGATGCCCTCACGCCGGCGGAAACGCTTGACTTATCAGCAAAGACACAAAAGAGGGAACACACAGCTCTGTGCAACAGGAAAAATCCCAGCCTGGCAGGGGACCTGTCGACACCGTGTGGCATTCCAGCCCTTCCCTGTTAGTTACCTCCATAGTTACTTATACAGAAAATAATCAGATGCCTTTTTTTAATTGCTGCCTGGCAGGGTGTCCCACGCCTCATGACCTTCTCTGCTGGACCAGAAGGAATCTATATTTTCACTTTATCTATTAAAACACATCCCCCCAACCCTATAGTAACCACAAATACTGCTGCCGGTTCAATGTTCTCTAAAAACACGGAGCACTTTAACGCAGGTGACACCTCAGCCACACAAGTCATGTGCATTAGCAGCTCTCAGAAGGTCCAGGCCACTCTGCATGGAGCAGATAAAGGCCAAGGTCTCCTAATGGAGGTGATTCACATCACACACGGCAAACACCATGTCTTCAGCAGGGCAGATGGATTCCAGCAGCTCGACATAATAAACAAACCCATTTCACTGCCGAGAGCAGAGTGGGCAATAACCACCTTCTCAGAGAAGATAGAGCGTGCCATAACCAGCCTTTAGGTCAGGAGATACAGTCCCCTGCACCACCTGATGGGCTCCCGAGTTAATGTGATAGTAGATAAGACACATTTAACATAACTGTGCGCATCCTGCTTTGCTGTGTTTGGGTTTCTGGCTTATTTCTATCACCGTGATATCTAAACACAGCTTCCACGTTCTAAGCAGGTGCCATATGTTACCAGTAAATATTCAGATGAGCTCTGGAGCTCATGCAAGTACTCACTAAATCTGTGGAGACAACGTTTTTGCTGATCTCTGTTCTCTTGACAGCGGTTTCATCATCCGTCTGGGAAATAACAACAGCTCCACGTGAGCCTTCGCAGGCTCCGAAGCCGTGGGTAGCAAACAGATGGCACGAACACTCTGTAAAACACACCCCATCCACCCTCAGCTCCGGCTGTCCGACGGGTTTGGGGAGACCTATAAAACAAGCAAACAGATGCATTTGCAGATGTTGGGAAGGAAGAACCAAACTTTGGGGCTCATTTTCCTCTGGCTCTGCAACCCATGGCAGGCAGAGGGGGGAACAAGACATGCAAAAGGGTAAAGGTCTCATCCTCCCCAAAGAGGATTTTCCAGAGCCCTCAAGGGGCTGCTTACAATGGGGAAATAATTTGAAAGGCTTTAAATCTTAAAGAGGGAAGATCGATATGAGGTTTTAGGAAGAAATGTTTTGCTGTGAGGGTGGGGAGGCCCTGGCCCAGGGTGCCCAGAGCAGGGGTGGCTGCCCCATCCCTGGAGGGGTTCCAGGCCAGGTTGGATGGGGCTCGGAGCTCCTGATCCAGTGGGAGGTGTCCCTGCCCATGGCAGGGGGTGGAACTGGATGGGCTTTGAGGTCCCTTCCCCAAACCATTTGCTGATTCTGCGATTTTACAAACCTAAGGCCATCTTTGCACGACAGCGTCGCTTGGAAAGCAGACCAAGCCTGCTGGAGTAGTAACGCAGGTTGGTGGGATCCCATATGTCCACAGTGTTCCACTCAGGAAAATGAAATTACGCTTTTGGAAGGTGGAACTGTAAGCCTGTGCTTAAACAGTGGCATCTGCTTTTTATGAGACGCTCGCAGACAGGCGGTTTGGCAGACACTGGTGCCACAAAGCAGCCAGGAGGTCCCTGGCCATGGCAGTTTCCAGCATCCAAAAGAGATCCCATTGCCTCTTTTCCCCAGTAGATGGTTGAAAAGGCTCCGGCAAAACATGGTCTGTTCTAAGGACTCCAGCACAGGCGCTGGTTCTGTAGCAGAGCAGGATGGGCAAGTGCTGGCAGCACCCGGAATGCTCTGCACGCTGCTCCCAGAGACCTCACACTTCAGTTATTAAATCTCACTCTTTCTCCCTTAGCTCCTGCTTCCTTTCCCTTTCAGTCTCAGCTGCAGCACAATATAATTTGAGGTGTGAAAATGCAGTCAGCGCATCTCGCTGCTGCTGCCTGAATCGGCCCTGATTTTGTCAGCTCTCCACGGCTGACAGCGTTTCCTGATGTTAAAGAGGTTTCACAGATGAGCGAGGGCGAGCTACCAGGGTAAGGAATCACTGAAGGGAGGGCGAGAAGCAGGGAAAGCAAGAAAAGCTACCAGCAAAGCAGGAACATATCCAAAACTCAACCCACTTTGAGGATGCAACAGTACCAAAACCCCATCCCTGCACACATGGAGTCATCCAACAAGGAGCACGGCACGGGGATAAACCTCCTTGGAATGCTCATGAGAAAAATGCCTTTTCTTTCCCCCCAGGGCCTGAATGCCCTCATGTTAGGTATGGAGGGACCCTCCCTGGTCCTTTCCACCTTGAAGCAGGAGAGCGATGCTGCCGAGAGCCAAAGCCCCAAAGAGGATGAGGGCTGCTGGGAACAGCCGGCGTTTTTCCACATCTGAGAGCAGAGCCTGCTGTTCCAGTAGAGCTGCACTCAGCCTGGCAAATCACAGTAGCTTTTCCACTTTATTTCCTCCCCCTGTTAAATCCAAGGGGGGAAAAAATCCACCAACTGTATTCAAGAAGAGCCACTTCCCCCGGAGAGGGCTGTGGGGAACGCGCTCTCCTGAACAAGCAAACAGAACTCCCTTTCCTTGTTTATCTTCTTCCTATTTTCAGCAAGAGTTGGGGAAAACGGAGCAATAGTTGGCTGAATTCCCTGTGCCTGTCAAAAACCAACACTTCATAAATATGGAATCATGCCTAACTATCACCTGCTGGCGTTTGGGGTTTCCAGGAGTCAGAGAATCATCGCTGACTTCCTCAGGGAGCTCCGTAACAAGCAGGAGGTAAAGCTTTGCCTTCCTTGCTATTACTGCCCCAAGGATCCAGACTGCTCTCCAGAACCTGGGAGCTCTGGGGACTTGGGATGCAGGAAGAAAATCAGTTTCAGCCAGTGAAATAAAAAGGAGGTTTTTTTTGGTCCATCTCTCCTCCAGAGCTTTAGACAGCGGTTACCTGAACCGCGATGACCAAAGAGGCTCTGCAGCTCTGGGGGGTTTCTGGCAGAGGTTCCAGGTTGTCCAGCTGTGCTTCCAGCCAGGCAGTGCTGCCAGGGCCACCTCCACGGCACAGACGGAGAAACCGAGCCATTGCCTTTCTCCCCTGTGGCTCTGCAGACCTCGGCCGGGAGATGCTCTCACTCCTCTCTGTCCTCTGTAGTGGTCACAGGGAGGGACAGAAGAAAGTTCAGCATTTGCTCGCACAAAATGGACCTCTACTGCTCCGATGCTCTTGAAAACACTCAAAACCATCCAATCCCCCTTCCTCCTCCTTCTGGGCCAACACGTACAAAGGCGCAGGTTCTTTTCCATATACTTTTCTTTTTATTTTAGAAAGATCATGCAATTGCATTTAATTAGAAGTATCTATGTAGGAATGAGATTAATTAATTCTCCTTCTACCCAAGAGCCCTCTCATTGTGTTTGCTTAAATGAGATTTTAAAGTGTGATCTCTCGACTGTATCCAGGCTCGGCATCTCCAGACAACACTTGGAATGTTATTCCGGTTTGTGCTACACCACCCCACCACTCTGCTTTGGAGGATGTTGAGTAAAGCTTAGGACACACATGGACATCTCTGATCTTCTGGACATACGCTATGTCTACCAACAGCCCACACAACCTGGGGTGCCCACGGCCCCGACTCAACACGCCCGTCCTCGTGCATGCAACTCTGCATCCGCACACCCAAAGGTGCTGCGCACATGGACTTCCACAAGGGCAGAAGGCAACGACAGGAAGACACGATAACGATGAGGACAAAGTGCAAGGAGAGAGCTGCCAAAGTCTTCAGAACCCAGTGGGAAGCGCAGCAGAGGAGATGCAACAGCCAGGAGAGGACGTCACTATGAGCAATGATGATCACTGAGAAGGGCTCTGAGGAAGTGCCTCTGCCCGCTACTCTGAACCATCAACTCCAACTTCTACGCGTGATGTAAATCAGTAACTCAACAGCCTGTGAAATGCCTGCTTTCCAACCTGCCATTTTTCTGAGATGCCTGCCCATTTCTCCACGCAGGTCAAGCACAAAGTCGTTGAAGGGTGACAGCTGACAAGAGAACACGGCGTTTAACCCTCCAAAATAAAAGGAAGGGAACAAAGTAGATGGACAAGCTCTCCACCTTTGGAGGGAGGATGGGGAGAGGTGATCTCAAGCAACACTGCAAGAAGGGACCCGGCTATTACGCACAAAGAGCAAAGCTCTTCTTTGTGTTCAAATTTCACCTGACCTGAAACCTCTTCCTTGTAATCCAATGTCAAGCGGGGACGGCAGCACACCGTGCTCCTGAGGGAGTCGTGCTTCCAGTGGAAACCAAAGCAGAAGCACAGTTATTTGTGGGATTTCCAGGAGCCACAGGGAGAGCGCCCAGCAGCACCCAGCACCTGGGCTTGCTTCACCAGTTCGGATGGGTCACAGAATCACTAGGTTGGAAAAGACGTCTTGGATCATCGAGTCAAACCATTCCTATCAACCACTAAACCATGCCCCTGAGTATCTCATCCACCAGTCTTTTAACTACCTCCAGGGATGGGGACTCTACCACCTCCTGCTCAGCCTATTCCAGTGCCCGATGACCCTTTCTGTGAAAAATTTTTCTCTGATATCCAGTCTGACCCTCCCCTGGTGGTGCTTGAGGCCATTCCCCCTTGTCCTGTCCCCTGACACTTGGGAGAAGAGGCCAGACCCCTCCTCTCCACAACCTCCTTCCAGATAGTTGTGGAGAGCAATGGGGTCCAGGTAGGAGCACACCAGCCTGGCGGAGTGAAGAGCCCTCTCCAGCAGCCGCATCACTTTGGCTGCAGAGCCCAGGAGAAACCAGAGCAATGCCGTAAATAGCAGAAAAGCTCACAGAGTACAGCAGAAAGGGAAGAAAGAACTCTGCTGCCTTTAGCTCTCCTGCCTCTACGCAGCAGCGCTGAACCACCTGTGTAACCTACACTATTATTTATACTGAGTCTGAAACAGTGTAGAACCTGGAGCACTGCCTCGCCCCACGCTCCGTTTGGGAGTGTGGGAACCACAGGACAACACGGGAAGAATAAGGAGGGTGTTAAGGTGCTGCTACGTTGCCAGGCAGGGAAAGCAGCTTGGACACAGCTGGTCCAACCTCTCTACACCCAACTTTCTTCCCTCTTACCCACCCAATTGCTTCAGTATTTTTTCTTGTGTGCCATTTCACAAGCTGCCACTCTTCCTGTTGATAGGTGAGCTCCAGCCTCCCACAGCCCAGGATTAATTGATGAGGGAACAAGAGATTCCTCCTCCTGAACAAGGGCTTCCCAGAAAGGTCCAACAGTGCTCCAATTAGGCTATTTACATTCCGAGTTAAATATGAAATCACCCAGAGGTTCTCTCAGGCTCATAAAGGCTGATCAGGGTGACCTTACTCACAAGGGTCAAAAACATGGAGCCAAATGCTGTTGGTTGAAGAAAAGAGGCAGTGCTAGTGGTTAGTGGGGTTTGTGACAACAACCCTGCCCACGCTTCGGATAGTGCTTTAGACATGAAATATTCATCGCCCTTCAACCACATAGGGTCTAAAAAAACCCCAAAACAAACCAATGAGCACCTCTCTATCCCCCACAGCACATCTGCCTTCCTTCTGTGGCCCTACCCTGACAGCAGCTCCTGGGCAGGAATCCTCTGAAGGATGCTCCTCCACCTGCCTCTGCACCCCACGAAGGGCTGGAGGCTGCACAGGGGAATCTTTAAAGCAGATTTAGGATGCCAAGGTCACACTCATCTTCTGGTTTGTGTCTCTGCAGCATCTATAGGAAATTCAGAAGATCCCCTTTACCTCTGACGCTGCCTCTGCCCTGTTCTTCTAGTCTGTTCATCTCCGCTCTGAGGGAAAACGCTGCATAGCAAAGGTGAAAATGATATCAGGACTTTGGAGGCTCTAAACATTTTTGCAGGAGCCCAGGGTCTCTGCATCCCACCCCTCCTGCACAGGTCCTGATGCTGGACTGAGCCCGGCAGAGGCTGTGCCTGCGCTAATAACGATGCAGGTGCCCAAGTTCAAGTCTCTGTGATCCCTCAAACTCTTCCTTGGAGAAAGAGAGTTGAGAAACCCTGGCCGGAGCCACACACCGCAGCCTTCCCGTCCTCCCCAGGCGCTCCAGCTGCAGATGGAAATTTCCAACGTCCCTTTCATGCAACCGTTTACTCTCTGCCAGATTTATCTCCCTGCTATTAGCCTTCAGAGCTCTGATTTGTTTGCCTGTCATCTGGACAAATGTTGACGGGCAGAAACAAGCAGGGCTTTCTTTTTTTTTTTTTCCATCTCCTGTTTTCTTTTTCTTTCCCCCTCTACACTATCCAGCGAGAGCATCAAGGGAAAAGGATGAACAACTGACCCATAAAATAAATACAAGGCTTACAGCTTCTGATAAAGATTAAATATTGCAGGAGTCATGACTAGATAAAAGCTCGTGGAAGGAAAAGCCTCAGACCTCCACAGAGTATATAAAAAAGCAGCATATATACACACACACACACAGGTACACGATGTCTTACAGAGTGTTTGATAATCTCAATAGGTTTTGGTCCAAGCAGACCGGCTTCACAAAGCCTACCTCAAGCAACCCTGAGGAATCCCAGGAAAAGAAGCCAGAGCTGAACTGGGAAGCGATTCTGCACCGGGACAGGGCACAGAGGTGCTTTTTGGGACACGGATGCTGGTGAGGCTCTGCCCCTCCGCTGGGCTCTCGCCTTAGAGCACGTCTTCTCCATCCATGCAGACAAGCAGCCGGGCAAACACGAGCCAGAAAGTTAAAGCAGCGGCACAGAGTGAATTGGAGCTGTGCTCGGCAGCAAATTAGACATTTAAAAACCGAGAAGAGTGACTGGTGAAGATTAAATGCGTTATAGATTTGCTGGAGGAGAGGCGAGTGCCAGAGCAGGTAGATCATTGACAGCCCTCAGGCAACAGGGGGAAGATTTGTTTACGTACCGGTGTGTAATCAAGTAGGAATGAATGCAAGACACGGGGCCTTAATTTTTCATTTGCAATCAAGGCCACGTACAACATTTCTTAGTCACAGAAAAACACTGCCGCGCTCCTTGCTCCCGCTTAACTGCGGCATTACCAGAGAAGGGAAAATTATCCAGACATAATGGGGCTGATTACGGCCGGGGAAAGAAGACTCCTGGGGCTGCGGGTAGGAGCCCAGCTCCTGGGCATGGTTGGAGCCATGCTCCATGCAGCTGGGAGCTCGTCACCTGGGGCGGGTGACACAGAGGCAACACGGGCTTCGTCCCTGCCCCTGAGCAGGGAGATGGGTAACACAGATGCTGTGCCTGGGCTGGAGCTCACTCCTGGGTCAAAGAGCTGATTTCCAACGCTGAGGGGAAAATAATATCCCAGATTATCTATTTCTCTCTTGTGAGACCTCATCTGGAGTATTGTGTCCCGTTGTGGAATCCTCAACATAAGGAGATAACGCTGTTGGAACGGGTCCAGAGGAGGCGACAAGGATGGTCGGAGGGTTGGAGCACCTTCTGTATGAGGACAGGCTGAGAGAGTTGAGGTTGTTCAGCCTGGAGAAGGCTCTGGGGAGACCTTAGAGCGACCCTCCAGTACCTGAAGGGGCTACAAGAAAGCTGGAGAGGGGCTGTTTAAAAAGGCTTGTGGTGACAGGACAAAGGATAATGGGTGTAAACTGGAGAGGGGCAGATTTAGACTAGATTTAAGGAGGAATATCTTCACCATGAGAGTGGTGAGGCCCTGGCCCAGGCTGCCCAGAGCAGTGGTGGCTGCCCCATCCTTGGAGGGGTTCCAGGCCAGGTTGGATGGGGCTTGGAGCCCCTGATCCAGTGGGAGGTGTCCCTGCCCATGGCAGGGGGTGGGACTGGATGGGCTTTAAGATCCCTTCCAACCCAAACTATTCTACGATTATGTGGTCTCATGCTTGGTTCCATCAAACCTGGAAGGACTGTAGGAGGAGGTGTTTGTGCCAGGGTCTGGTCTGGAAAATGGGGAAGACCTCGCTAAACTTGAGCGCCCATGGCTCGACACAAACAAGGGGCAAGTCTGCAGAGCCAGGACAAAGTCACGGGCAAGGGTTTGCCCCAGCGAGGGGAGCTCTGGGCAGCACTCGCTGTCCCAGCGTCAGAGCCACCAGGTACCGCCTGCCTGGGAAGAGAAATTGGAAAGACAGCCACGGGCATAGGAATAGAGCAGAGAGAAGGGAAACGCAGGGGAAGGCAAGCATGCAGAGAGGTGCAGACTGGAGGTTACCTTCTCCATCTTATTTGGATTCCTCTGGAACTGCCAGATTGAGGAGCTGCTGCCAACCTGTCGCGGGTGCAGATGGGTGCAGCGCTCGGAACAGCGAGGTGCCGGCCCCGAGGGAGGCTGGAGAGCAGAGAGGAGGGCGTGTGATCAAATATTCCCTTTAGTCCTGGCAGCCTTTGTCTCTACCACTTGCTTGTTTCTCCTGTTCCTGCACCGAGCAGCTGCCCACCCTCGTCGTGCCAAGGAGATGGAGGCAAAGGAGAGGGGACGCTTAACCTTGGATGCTCAGACTAAAAGCAGAGGAACCCCAATACAGACTTAACGACAGCCATCAACGCTCAGGCTACACTGAGCATTAGAGAGCACCAAAGGAATCCCACTTTTGCATGGTTTGTTGGGAAAGGGGTAGAAATTCCACTCCTCCCAAAGGATGCTGAGAGCAAGTGCATAGGGACCTGGGGCAGGGACAAAGGACAACGCTGTTACTGCTGGGACACAAAGAAAGTCTCTGGTTAAGCCACTTGGAGGAAAGCAGGATTTCCGGAAAGTAGTGGAGGTCAAACAGAACATTGGAAACTGCCGGCAGGTCTTTATCTGCTCTTCCACAGCACTCTGGGTCTCAGGATCTTTTTAACCACCAGGGACTCCTTCTCCCTTTGTGTTCCGAGATGGAAAAAATGCTCCTTACCTCGCAGGGAGCGACATGGAAGCAGAAAAGAAAGACTCCAGCCCGGCAAAGCTGTGGAGCTCTTTGAGCAGGAGACAGGCTCGCCTCCTCTCCCGAGCCAGGGCAGAGCGAGCCCCAGGCAGTGCCACAAAGGCAGGAGCTGGGGGCAAAAAGGGATAGGCAGGAGCTTAGAGCACAGTCCTGGGATGGGAATGGAACCTCACGGGGCTGCTGGAGCATTTAAACTCTTTTATCTGAAAGTCAGAGCTTGACTCAGGCTGCCGAGCACCCACAGACCCAGCCTGTGTTTGATTTCAGAGTGGAGGAGCTGCCAAACTGCAGCCATCCATATCCTTTCTATCTGTACTTTGCATTCCTGTCTTACCTACGTTCTTTATTCTGTCTGCATTACCCTCGGTCTCTTACAGCACTGCTGCTGCCCTGCAGAACAGGATAAGAAACCCGAGCAGGAGAACACAAGTTGAGGCATAGATAGGCAGAGACCCACAGGTTAGAACTGCTCTGAATTCACCCAGGCTCTATCTGGCCGGGCACAGGGATGGTTGAGCTCCGCAGCCACTGCCTTCCTGCCCGCACAAAGCCCTGACGGCTTCTTGGGGGCAGAACGAGGGAGTCCATCAGCCCAGCCACATCCAGGCAACCCAGCAAGAGTCAAACAGCGTAAAGGAGAGGAGAGGATAAGCTAGGAGTGAGGAGCAGAGCTTAAGCAGGATGGGAAGCCCTCCTAACTAGGCTGAGCATGGGTTCCAGCTGCTCCACACCCCCCCAGAGATGGATTTGCTGCAGCAGGAGGGCTGGCCACAGCCAGAGCATCTACAAAGGATTATCGCCTGTATGCAGAAGCATCGTTGCACTCTTACCTTACTGCTTGTGATTGCAACAGGTTCCAGCAGAGAACCTGCCCCTCCTCCAGTATAAATAGCTAGAGCTGCCTGAATGCCGGGGCAGCTGTGTGGATTTTACACCTGGCAGGCACCCAGCTGTCCTAAATCAATGCAATTGCCTCTCTCCACCCACAGCCCTCCCTGACTGAGCCATTCTTCCCATATCGCAGGCACCTGGAAGACTTTGCCGGAGAGCCAAGCACTGACAGCACATTTCTGAGGGCGGTGCGGAGGACCGCATCAACTCCCAGTGCTGCACAGCTGCCCAGAGCCGGTGGCGATTCCTCCAGAGGCTGGGAAAGCTGTATTATTTCTTAGAGAGGCCACTGCCATAAGGGATTAAGCATCAGGTATGCTTGCCCTGCCCTCCCAACAGGAGACAGTGGTTGATGCCGCAGCTCCCGTAGAGAGATCATCTTCACTGCCTTTATTTAGGTATACTGCCCCATCCCTGGAGGGGTTCAAGGCCAGGTTGGATGGGCCTTAGGCAGCCTGAGCCAGTGGGATGTCCCTGCCCATGGCAGGGGAGTTGGAACTGGATGATCTTTAAGGTCTCTTCCAACCCAAACTATTCTATGATGCTATGATTCTACATTTGTGTTGGCCATTAGACTGAACTGCTTTCCTCAGTTGTACGAATTGTGCCCGAGTGTTGTTTTTTAGATGGAAATTGATCTTTTCCCTTTGCTGAAATCACACATCCAGCTAAAGCAGTGGTCATTTAAACTCCAGAGAGGGCGATCCGTGCGAGGGCGATGATCTGCTGCAAACAGGAACCACCACAGTTATGGCCACGTTCAGTATAGAGGGCTGAGATGCTCTGCTCAGCCTTGCAGGACACCAGCAAAGCTCATCTCAGCTCCGTAGCGTAAATATTGTCCACGTGCCCTATTCACAGCACGCGGGGCTGTTGGGTTGCACTTCCCAAGTGCAAGAGCCAACACACAGCCTGGTGTGTAAGGGACCGGCAGCTCTGGTCCTGCCCGGGCAAGGATGCTGCTGCTCCAGCATCACCTCCCATCTCTGCTTTCCCCTCAGCGGCACAGGGGCTGTGTCCTCCCGATCGATGCCGTGGGGAGCAGATGCTATTCCACCCCCCCCCCCCCCCAGCCCGCTGCTGCCTAGAAAATGGGATTGGATCTTCAGAAAAAGCTATTAGCCCGTTGTCAGGACGTGCTGATGGGAACTGACTGGCCAGGGCGGATCGATGCTGCCAGCCGCACCGCCGCGCCTCACCCCAGCTCCCCGCTTCTGTGTCCGCGGCGTTTCTGGTTCCATCCCCAAGCCCAGAACCCAGAGGTACCTTTTACCTGAGGTACGTGGAAGTGTCCCTGACCACTAATTGCTTTTTGTGGCAAAAGCGTTCCAAAGCTGGATGAAACCCAGCAACTTTAGCCTCGCGGAAAAGGCGGCAATTACGCAAGTTAGAATGGTTTACAAAGTTAAAATGATGAATCTGTGCTGTGTTTGATAAATCGGAGAATCATTAAGGTTGGAAAAGACCTCTAAGAAAAGATGATTAATAATTGCATCACCTACCTAATACAATAACTGTGTAGTTAGGACCAAATGACTTCTGCAACTTGTGAAATATTAAATTGAGGGCAAACAGGACCTTTTTTTTTCAGGTAATGATCATTTTCTTTGGTTTCATAGAATACAGACGTGTCCTCAGGGTATTTTAATGGCAAGGCTCCACAGCCGGTCTCCCTGTGCAGCCACGGGGCAGATCTGGGGCTCGGATGCTCACATTCAGCTCCCGGTTGCTGCCTCCCAATCCTGGGTGTTCGGGGGAAATGATTCTTGAAAGGTTTGGGCCACTGATAGGGTAAATTTCAGACTTGTTCTTAATTTCTGAGATCAACTTGAGGCCACAGGAAGCTCGTTAGAAGCTGAGACAGCAAAGCCTGTTTGGCTGTCACGCTCTACATGGAAGAGGACGAAAGATATTGAGCGCATCATTTGGGACATGGGGAAAATCACTGCAACTTCTTCAGCAAAGGATCTCAAGGAGGTTTCCGAGCAGATTTAGCTCTCTGCACGGCGCTAAACGGCCGGACAAATGACTGATGCAATCGCTTGCAGGGCAGCTGTACTCTCGGGTGTGGGATGCCGGCAGGAGTCCGTCTGAGCTGTGAGGGGAAGGGTTAAACTCCGGTTGTCGACACAGAATTCTCATTCCTGGGGATGCAATGAGGTAGAAATAAGGAGCTTTTGAAGCTGCAGCTAAGCAAAGTGGTGATCTTTGCAAGCAGAGCTCCCCGTTTAGGTTTCTCTCCCAAACGGATGGATGCTGTGGCAGGAAATGGCCGAGATTAAAGGCAGCAGTGGTTCAATACCGACAACTACGGACACGGCTGGGCCGTTCGAGGACGGGAAGCCAAAGCCTTGGCAAAGGTCCCGCTCAGCACTCGCAGAAGGTAAACAGCCCGAGAACAGAGCAATCGCCCTCGCAGCACGGCGGCGCTGGCAAACCCGCGGATAGCGAGGGATGGCCCGATCTGGGGACGGGATGAGCGAGCCACACAGCCACACAGCCATAAATCATGAGCCAGCCAACGCGTGGCTGGTTTGCTCTCACAAAGGCTGCGGCTGGCAGCAGTTCCACCAAGCGATGCGCACAACTGGAGCCTTAACAGGCTATTAATGTTCAAACACACTCGTGTCAGTGTACCTCCAGACACCGGGAAGCAGCTGTGCCCCAGGGCTCGCTGTTTTCCCCCGGCTCCTGCCACCGCCCAGCTCTGC